>NW_027507785.1:336182390-336209122 GCF_037356315.1 Lithobates pipiens
GAGAGGAGGCCATCTTACCTCCACTCATCTCTGGAACCATCATCTGCAACCGCCAGATCGGTTTTGGGGCTTCCCAATCCGCCAGGTAAGCATGAAAACCACTAGGAAGCGCACGGGAGGGGGAGGCGACCCCTCGGGTGACCGCTCCTGCTGCTTCTAAAAGTGATTCGGTGGTGAATCAGCTGCTCAGACCACTTTTATTGGTTAGAGAATCGTCAGTTGAAGGAATCCTCACCGGGGTTCTGGCATATTCCTGCAGCCTGCCCCGGCTTTCCACCTCCTGATGAAGACGTCTCTCGGCTAAACCCAATGCATTTTTATTTCATTCAAACCTTCAATTGAAATACTGATAATTCTCAATAGTCGCAAGGGATATAATTCCACTCTGTGAGCACCAAACACCTTTACAAACCCAGATATTACCTTGTAAAAGTATCAGTGACATCGTCACTGTGCTGTACATAGCCTGTGCATAAAGCAGAGCTGTGGGAGGGGACTGGCAGGCTCCACCTACTGCAGAAAACTATAGGGGGCGGATACCAGACCCATCCCCCTGCACAAGGAGAGAGAGCAGAGCTGTGGGAGGGGACTGGCAGGCTCCACCCACTGCAGAAAACTATAGAGGGTGGAAACCAGACCCGTCCCCCTGCACAAGGAGAGAGCAGAGCTGTGGGCATGGACTGGCAGGCTCCACCCACTGCAGAAAACTAGGGGGCGGAGACTAGACCCGTCCCCCTGCACAAGGAGAACAGAGCTGTGGGAGGGGCCCAGCAGGCTCCACCTACTGCAGAAAACATGGGGGGTGGAGACCAGACCAGTCACTCTGCACAAGGAGAGAGCAGCAGTGGGCTCTCTCCAGATATTGGATGGTGATGACGGGGCTCTCCGCACCGCAAACATCGATTCTTCTCGTTTCTCCTTCTTTCCATCACCTGATGAGTGCCACTCATTGGAGGCCGCCATCTTTATCCTCCATGATTCCAACAAAGCCCGGCAAGTCTTCCAGCGATGGTCAGCACTGCGAGTTCTCTTCTAAAGAACCCTCCAATGTGGGTGTGTACCCTGAACCCTCCAATGTGGGTGTGTACCCTGAACCCTCCAATGTGGGTGTGTACCCTGAACCCTCCAATGTGGATATGTACCCTCCATACACAAAGTCCTAAACTCCACATGACGAGGATTTTTCTTCTCTGTGTATCACTGCACTGGGCATATGGAGGGTTCGGCACCATCTTCCTTGGAGGAGTTTAGTTCTGCTTCGGGTCACATTAGAAACATTCCAAAGGTACAAGAAGCTGTAACTCCTCGGAGGTCGCCCTACGCATTTCACTCCATATGAAAGACAAGAAAAGTACGGGGATTTCACATCAGTGCGTTGTACAGTGAGGCGGAGCCATGTGTGATCATGGTTTCCAGGTACAGGAAGCATGCTTGTATATTGTGTGTGATTTCTACCCCCCCTACCCCCCCCCCCCCCCATCATAGAGCTCAGAAAAACTTTAACATGTTCATGTCATTTCAAAAGTATTTTTTTTTAATAATAAACATGTTATTCTGCCAAAAATAAAAGGGACAAGACCTAGTGCATTATAAAACAGCCTCATCAGTGCCCATCAGTACAGCCTCATTGGTGCAGCCTCATCAGCACCCATCAGTACAGCCTCGTTGGCGCCCATCAGTACAGCCTCGTTGGCGCCCATCAGTACAGCCTCGTTGGCGCCCATCAGTACAGCCTCGTTGGCGCCCATCAGTACAGCCTCGTTGGCGCCCATCAGTACAGCCTCGTTGGCGCCCATCAGTACAGCCTCGTTGGCGCCCATCAGTACAGCCCCATCAGTGCCGCCTCGGCGTCCATTGGTGCCGCCTCCTCCGGCGTCCATTGGTGCCGCCTCCTCCGGCGTCCATTGGTGCCGCCTCCTCCGGCGTCCATTGGTGCCGCCTCCTCCGGCGTCCATTGGTGCCGCCTCCTCCGGCGTCCATCGGTGCCGCCTCCTCCGGCGTCCATCGGTGCCGCCTCCTCCGGCGTCCATCGGTGCCGCCTCCTCCGGCGTCCATCGGTGCCGCCTCCTCCGGCGTCCATCGGTGCCGCCTCTTCCGGCGTCCATCGGTGCCGCCTCCTCCGGCGTCCATGGGTGCCGCCGCCTCCTCCGGCGTCCATCGGTGCCTATGATTTAAGAAGGAAAATAAATTAATTTTGCAAAATTTTAAAACCGAAACAAATACATTTTTTATTTTTCAGTCTTTTTTTACTTTGTTTAGTAAAAAATAAAAATCCCAGTGGTGATCAAATGCCACCAAAAGAAATCGATTTGTGTGAAAAAAGTTTTTTTTAAGGCTCTCATATGGGTTACAGTGTTGCATGACTGAGTAATTGTCATTCAAAGTGTGACCGCGCATGTAGACAGGAAGTGGCTGGAAAGGATGCAGGAAATCAGCAGCACTGAGATGCAATAAGAGAAGAAAAAAAAAGGTGAAAATAAAGATTCTTCCTTATGATGCACAGAGAGGAGGGAACGTCGTTCATTTAGAGGTTTCCCCCGATAAGTTCTCATAAGGTGCCCAATACACACAGATATGGAGGACAGCCCTCCGCTCCGGACATTGCAGCTTTCTATTGGGAGAGATTTGCTAAAAACTATCCCCACTTTTCTCGGGTGAAAAGTTTCCCCGGCGGCCATCCTGGAAATCGGCGTGGGAATCATCGACCTGCCGGTGATTAGGATTGGCGCGGACGGGTCTCGGGGCTCTCCGGTAATTAACGGGTAAAACCTAATCACAGAGAATTGCTGTTATCCGGAGCGTGAGGAATAATTTGTGACTCTCCTTATCTATGAGAGATGGATTATCCCTGTTTAGGGAATGCACTGGGGGGGATGGGGGGGATGAGTGGAGGAAAGTGCGATGCGGAATTTAATTAAACGCCCAGAGATGATGAATATGGATGAAGTTTGGGAGAGCCGAGTCTCCAACGGCTGGAAGGGAATCAAGTGGCTGGGACCGGCCCTTTAATCTGAACATTAACCCTCGTTATTGGTCTAAAGTGGCGTCTGGCACCGGCGTCCTGGCCGCCCCGCCGCTCCTTTTCCCAGATTGCGCTCTTTTATTCCGTTTGTACTCGGGTAGGCGTTGGGGGGGGGGGGGGGGGTTTGTTGACCGCATTTTGGAATATTCTTTTATTCTATAAAGAGCGGAAAAATAAAAAAAATATATATATATTTTTTGTATTTCGCAGCCGTTCTCCTTGTTTTCCCTCAAAATTTACCGACGAGAGCGCGGTGGGACGAGAGCAGAGGGCTGAGTGCAGAGGGGCGCGGTGGGGCTGAGTGTGGTGGGGATGAGAGCGCGGTGGGGACGAGAGCAGAGGGCTGAGTGCAGAGGGGTGCAGTGGGGCTGAGCGCGATGGGGACGAGAGCAGAGGGCTGAGTGCAGAGGGGCGCGGTGGGGCTGAGTGTGGTGGGGATGAGAGCGCGGTGGGGATGAGAGCAGAGGGCTGAGTGCAGAGGGGTGCAGTGGGGCTGAGCGCGATGGGGACGAGAGCAGAGGGCTGAGTGCAGAGGGGCGCGGTGGGGCTGAGTGTGGTGGGGATGAGAGCGCGGTGGGGATGAGAGCAGAGGGCTGAGTGTAGAGGGGTGCAGTGGGGCTGAGCGCGATGGGGACGAGAGCAGAGGGCTGAGTGCAGAGGGGCGCGGTGGGGCTGAGTGTGGTGGGGATGAGAGTGCGGTGGGGACGAGAGCAGAGGGCTGAGTGCAGAGGGACATGGTGGGGCTGAGTGTGGTGGGGACGAGAGCAGAGGGCTGAGTGCAGAGGGGCGCGGTGGGGACGAGAGCGCGGTGGGGGACGAGAGCAGAGGGCTGCGGTGGGGCTGAGTGTGGTGGGACGAGAGCGCGGTGGGGGACGAGCGCAGAGGGCTGAGTGCAGAGGGGCACGGTGGGGCTGAGTGTGGTGGGACGAGAGCGCGGTGGGGACGAGAGCAGAGGGCTGCGGTGGGACGAGAGCGCGGTGGGGACGAGAGCGCGGTGGGGACGAGAGCAGAGGGCTGAGTGCAGAGGGGCGCGGTGGGGCTGAGTGTGGTGGGGACGAGAGCGCGGTGGGGGACGAGAGCAGAGGGCTGCGGTGGGGCTGAGTGTGGTGGGACGAGAGCGCGGTGGGGACGAGAGCGCGGTGGGGACGAGAGCGCGGTGGGGACGAGAGCGCGGTGGGGACGAGAGCGCGGTGGGGACGAGAGCGCGGTGGGGACGAGAGCAGAGGGGCGCGATGGGGCTGAGCGCGGTGGGACGAGAGCGGTGGGGACGAGTGCAGAGCCGTCTGTTGATGGAAAGGTTGTCAGATGATGAAGTGTACACTAAGTGGGGCGGATGGGTGCAATGGTTGTGACTATAGATGCTGGTTGTTGTGCGCCCCCCGTGTAGAGAGCGGACCTCTCTTCCTCCCCGCAGGACCCGTCTCCTCCTCTCCCACCCTCATACCTATCCTAACGAGGACTGGCAACAGCCGGGGATGAGCGGGGAGGGGGGGGTGACCCACTTCCCGACTCTCCATCACCATCTGTGTGTGCGCTCCTCCTGTCTAATCGCAGGCGCAGATCATGGGGGCGGGGGGGGGGGGGGGGGCACATACATTAATAAAGCATTTTGGGACCCCTTTGCCGGTGAATGGAGTGACCGACAGATGTCTGCCAATTGCCACCTCCAAGATGGACGCACACACGATCAGCTCTGAATTTTATCAACTCCGGCTTTTGTTCTCCTCCTTATGGAATGTTCTTCAGGAAGGAAAATTAATAAATAAATGTCGATCGGTAGATTGGGGGGGGGGGGTTCCTGCGTTGGCTTTCCTACAGGGGGGGGCAGCTGCAGGGGTTAATGAAATCCATCCGCAGTCACGTCAATGCACTGAGCGATATAATTGCATTTCGCTATGCTTGGGCGGTCCTAATTACAGGTCTGCGCTCCTTGTCAGAACGCCGATCGCTGGCAGGGGGGGTTGAAGAAAAAATGGCTGCACACAGAGACCAACGCAGTGCATGAAAATGAGAGAGGAAATGTGAAATGCAGACATTTGTAATGTTAGCAGACCGAGGGTCAGATAAAGTTTTCATAATAAGTGAGAATAATGTGTCGCCCCCCCTCCCCCCAGATATTTATTACTTCTCACAGATCACAGGACTTCCCCTGGCAATGCCTTTTTTAGCTTTTCCTAACCCTAGGGACGGCAGCCATCTTTATTCAGCCATCTACTTCCTGGAGCGAGATCTTGGCTCAGAGATTTGAATCCTGTTGTCTGGGAAGATCTCGGCTGTGTTCACAAATGTCTGACACAGATCAGCCCCTGCCCTTGTGCTTGATAGAAAGTGTAAGACTGTGATTGGGCAATTAAAGCTAGCGTTGCACCGAAAAGTCAGGATGCACTTGGCTAGAAAATTGACCCCTCGCAGCAGCAACAACTATATACAGTGCGGCTGCGCTTTGCCGGACCCCCACCCCCCCCCCCCCCGCGCGCGGTGCGCATCGGCAGTGATTTGTGATATCTGTGGATGCAGGTGATCACAGATCAGGGTAAAGAGACAATAATGGTGGCTGTTTAGCACGTGATCAGCTGTATCCAATCACAGCTGATTTTGGAGGTAAACAGTATTTGCCAGTTATCGCATTCCTCTCCTTGTTATGACGAAAACCGGCCAATCCACACAAGGGACATGCAGGACACTGAGCCCCAACAGTGCCAATCTGTGCCCATCAGTACCACTTATTCCATCCATCAGTGCTCAACAGTGTAGCCTCATCAGTGCTCAACAGTGTAGCCTCATCAGTGCCCATCGGTGTAGCCTCATCAGTGCCCATCGGTGTAGCCTCATCAGTGCCCATCGGTGTAGCCCCATCGGGTGTAGCGTCATCAGTGCCCATCGGTGTAGCGTCATCAGTGCCCATCGGTGTAGCGTCATCAGTGCCCATCGGTGTAGCCTCATCAGTGCCCATCGGTGTAGCCCCATCGGTGTAGCGTCATCAGTGCCCATCGGTGTAGCGTCATCAGTGCCCATCGGTGTAGCGTCATCAGTGCCCATCGGTGTAGCGTCATCAGTGCCCATCGGTGTAGCGTCATCAGTGCCCATCGGTGTAGCGTCATCAGTGCCCATCGGTGTAGCCCCATCAGTGCCCATCGGTGTAGCCCCAACAGTGCCCATCGTGTAGCCCCATCAGTGCCCATCGGTGTAGCCCCATCAGTGCCCATCGGTGTAGCCCCATCAGTGCCCATCGGTGTAGCCTCATCAGTGCCCATCGGTGTAGCCTCATCAGTGCCCATCGGTGTAGCCTCATCAGTGCCCATCGGTGTAGCCTCATCAGTGCACATCGGTGTAGCCTCATCAGTGCCCATCGGTGTAGCATCGGTGTAGTCGTGTAGCCCCATCGGTGTAGCGTCATCAGTGCCCATCGGTGTAGCCTCATCAGTGCCCATCGGTGTAGCCCCATCGGTGTAGCGTCATCAGTGCCCATCGGTGTAGCGTCATCAGTGCCCATCGGTGTAGCCCCATCGGTGTAGCGCCATCGGTGTAGCGTCATCAGTGCCCATCGGTGTAGCGTCATCAGTGCCCATCGGTGTAGCGTCATCAGTGCCCATCGGTGTAGCGTCATCAGTGCCCATCGGTGTAGCGTCATCAGTGCCCATCGGTGTAGCGTCATCAGTGCCCATCGGTGTAGCGTCATCAGTGCCCATCGGTGTAGCGTCATCAGTGCCCATCGGTGTAGCCCATCGTGTAACCTCATCAGTGCCCATCAGTGTAGCCCCATCAGTGTGCGTTTTTGGTCGGTACAAAAAAACTGACCTCCCTGTCAGAAACTCAACGGAAACACACCCATGTTACATTTTTTTATCCTTTTTTTTTTTTTTAGTCATGTGACGTATGAAAAAAGAGGTAAAATCACGGCTGAATCGCATGCGTTTTTGGTGCCATTATCGGCACCTTTTTTTTATTTTTGTATCACAAAACACAGATAATCCTATTTTCGGCCGATAATTTTTCGGCGCATCACCATTTAAATCAGAACTAAATTCCACCATACTCCTCCTTTAATAGTCTGATGTCCCTCGTAGAAGTCGGCTCTTTCCGGGTGCCGGGTGTGGCCACCAGGGGGGGTTGCAGTGATTTCTCAGCAAAATAAATCCCGGAGACACGGACGGATGGATGGATGAGGGGGGGGGTCAGCTTTGAAGATTAGTAATAATAAAATGGTGATTTTGGGTTGGTGGTGATCCTCGGATGCCGCCTGTTCTTGTATTTCCTTTCTTGTTATGTATTTGGAGGGGCATTTAAAATGTCGCTACAACACATGAGCCTAATGAGGGCGGCGCCATCCCAGTGTCATGCCAGTGTCATCAGACCCGCACTGGTAGATCTGGCTTCGTTGCTCGGGTGGATGTTGGACACTTTTTTCCTATCTTTGGTCTTCTGGAACATTTTAATTGTCAGGTGTGACAAATCTGATTGTGTGGAGGGGGTGAGATCCTCTTGTTTGGGGTGGGAGGTGTAAATGCTCAGCAGCCCCTCTCTGCCCGCACGATGACCCGCCGCATCTCCCACTGCGCAGGAAATAATGAAAAACTCTCGGAGTTTACTGAGATGTTCTCGGCACCGGGAGAGCTGTTAATGACACCGGCGTTCCCCGAAGAAATCCCAACACAGGAAGGTTTTACTCGGGGTTCTTGTGAAGACACGGGAGCGTTTCTCCAAGAAGAGGCCTGTGTGTTATCTCCTAACCAATCAGATACGGCAGTGGTGACCAATATTATAGAGGGCCTCAAATGTGGCCCCTGACTCTTCCAGAGGGCCACACCACATAGCAGCGTGTTTTTACACCTATACACCCACAAATGTTGCTGCTTTTTATAACACAGGGCAATGAACACTGAAATAGTACAATAACCCCCAGCATTGGTGTCAGTGGACACAAGAAATGACCCCCAGCATTGGTGTCAGTGGACACAAGAAATGACCCCCAGCATTGGTGTCAGTGGACACAATAATAACCCCCAGCATTGGTGTCAGTGGACACAATAATAACCCCCAGCATTGGTGTCAGTGGACACAATAATAACCCCCAGCATTGGTGTCAGTGGACACAATAATAACCCCCAGCATTGGTGTCAGTGGACACAATAATAACCCCCAGCATTGGTGTCAGTGGACACAATAATAACCCCCAGCATTGGTGTCAGTGGACACAATAATAACCCCCAGCATTGGTGTCAGTGGACACAATAATAACCCCCAGCATTGGTGTCAGTGGACACAATAATAACCCCCAGCATTGGTGTCAGTGGACACAATAATAACCCCCAGCATTGGTGTCAGTGGACACAATAATAACCCCCAGCATTGGTGTCAGTAAATGCAAGAAATAACTCCCAGCATTGGTGTCAGTGGATACAAGAAACCCCCCCCCCAGCATTGGTGTCAGTGGATACAAGAAATAACCCCCCCAGCAATGGTGTCGGTGGATACAAGAAATAACCCCCAGCATTGGTGTCAGTGGATGCAAGAAATAACCCCACCAGCATTGGTGTCGGTGGATACAAGAAAAAACCCCCAGCATTGGTGTCAGTGGATGCAAGAAATAACCCCACCAGCATTGGTGTCGGTGGATACAAGAAATGACCCCCCCAGCATTGGTGTCAGTGGATACAAGAAATAACCCCCCCAGCATTGGTGTCGGTGGATACAAGAAATGACCCCCCCAGCATTGGTGTCGGTGGATACAAGAAATGACCCCCAGCATTGGTGTCAGTGGATGCAGGAAATAAACCCCATAATGACATGGGTGAGCGAATTTGGGGTGGAGGAACTTGCCTGGCCTGCACAGAGTCCTGACCTCAACCCGATATAACACCTTTGGGATGAATTAGGGCAGAGACTGCAAGCCAGGCCTTCTCGTCCAACATCAGTGCCTGGCTTCACAAATGCTCTTCTGGAAGAATGGTCAAACATTCCCATAGACACCCTCCTAAACCTTGTGGACGGCCTTCCCAGAAGAGGTGAAGCTGTTATAGCTGCAAAGGGCCAACTCAATATTGAACCCTCCGGACCAAGACTGGGATGTTATTAAAGGTCGTGTGTGTCGGGGGGCTGCGTGTCATGGCAGGGGGGCTGCGTGTCATGGCAGGGGGGCTGCGTGTCATGGGGGGCTGCGTGTCGGTTGGGGGGAGCTGAGTGTTGAGGGAGAGCTGCGTGTCATGGGGGGGTGCATGTTGGTTGGGGGGCTCTTAGTCGTTTGGGGGGGCTGCGTGTCGGTGGGGGGGGGGCGCGTGTCTGTCGTAGGGCCGCGTGTCTGTCGGAGGGCTGCGTGTCTGTCGGAGGGCTGTGTGTCGGTGGGGGGGGCTGCTTGTCTGTCGGAGGGCTGCGTGTCTGTCGGAGGGCTGCGTGACGGTGGGGGGGGGGCCTGCGTGTCATGGGGGTCTGTGTGTCTGTCGGGGGCTGCTGCGTGTCTGAGGGCTGCGTGTCGGTTGGGGGGGGCTGCGTGTCATGGGGGGGCTGCGTGTCTGTGGGGGGGGGGTTGCGTGTCTGTCGGAGGGCTGAGTGTCATGGGGGGGTCTGCGTGTCATGGGGGGGTCTGCGTGTCATGGGGGGGTCTGCGTGTCATGGGGGGGGTCTGCGTGTCATGGGGGGGGTCTGCGTGTCGGTTGGGGGGGTCTGCGTGTCGGTTGGGGGGGGGTCTGCGTGTCGGTTGGGGGGGGTCTGCGTGTCGGTTGGGGGGGGGGTCTGCGTGTCATGGGGGGGTCTGCGTGTCATGGGGGGGTCTGCGTGTCAAGGGGGGTCTGCGTGTCATGGGGGGGTCTGCGTGTCTGTCGGGGGGTCTGCGTGTCTGTCGGGGGGTCTGCGTGTCTGTCGGGGGGTCTGCGTGTCTGTCGGGGGGTCTGCGTGTCTGTCGGGGGGTCTGCGTGTCATGGGGGGTCTGCGTGTCATGGGGGGTCTGCGTGTCATGGGGGGTCTGCATGTCGGTTGGGGGGGGCTGCGTGTCTGCCGGAGGGCTGCGTGTCTGGGGGGGGTCTGCGTGTCATGGGGGGGGTCTGCGTGTCGGTTGGGGGGGGGGTTGCGTGTCTGTCGGAGGGCTGAGTGTCATGGGGGGGTCTGCGTGTCATGGGGGGGTCTGCGTGTCATGGGGGGGTCTGCGTGTCATGGGGGGGTCTGCGTGTCATGGGGGGGGCTGCGTGTCTGTCGGGGGGCTGCGTGTCTGTCGGGGGGCTGCGTGTCATGGGGGGGTCTGCGTGTCATGGGGGGGTCTGCATGTCGGTTGGGGGGAGCTGCGTGTCATGGGGGGGGGCTGCTTGTCTGCCGGAGGGCTGCGTGTCGGTTGGGGGGGTTGCGTGTCGGTTGGGGGGGTTGCGTGTCATGGGGGGTCTGCGTGTCATGGGGGGTCTGCGTGTCATGGGGGGGTCTGCGTGTCATGGGGGGGTCTGCGTGTCATGGGGGGGTCTGCGTGTCATGGGGGGGTCTGCGTGTCATGGGGGGGTCTGCGTGTCATGGGGGGGCTGCGTGTCTGTCGGGGGGGCTGCGTGTCATGGGGGGGGGCTGCGTGTCAGGGATAAGGCAGAGTGAGTTCCTGCCAGCAGAGGATTCCAGTTCCTGTCGTCTCTCATTAGTTGCGGTTTTCTTCCTGGCGGGTTTCTCTCGGATCCCGCGGGTTCCTGGGATGGAAGGTCATTTGTGTCCCCGGTGGCTTCCTCTTTGTAAAGTGCTCTCCTCCTGTGTCACGTCTGATCTCTTTTACTTGTCACCTGTTTACAAAGCTGACCGCACATCTTGATGTCTGTGGGGGGTGGATTGGATTCTCGCCCCCCCTCCCCCCATAGGCACAGATACATGTAGAGGGAGGTTTTGCACTTGCATTCGGTTTTCGAGGGTCTCGGCCTTTTTAGACGTAACACGTATGAAATATTTATTGCGCGTTGTTTTGGACAGACGGCGCTTTCATTAAATAGCAGTGATGTGCTGAGACCATCAGCGGCCAATCCAGGAACCGCGTTCATTAATTCCGAGGTCGATATTCCCGTTCTGCATGGCTGCCGGCGAGGTGATTGACTTGCTGGCTTTTTGTGTCTCTTGGGGACGCCGGAGACCCCATAATAATGCAGAGCTTTGCCCTTCCTCTGCAGCTGGTACAAAGCCAAGAGACGGCGTCTCCCCCATCCCATGGATTGATCCATTAAGATAAATAAAGTGTTAATGGCGGAATGTAGGTGTGGGGGAGGAGCCCCTTCTGTGTGGCCTTACGGGACGGGTGGAAACGCAATCCACTCTACATCACATGCCGGGTCTTTACAAACGCACGTTATACAGCCAGCATGGGATTCAAGAGTTGGTCGGCGTTGTGCCAGTAATATGAATGATGGTTTCTGATTGGTTGTTAAAAGGTTATTGTACTGTAAGTTCACCGCGTTCTTTATCCACTAAAAAGCTTTCGGCTGGATGACCATCTCAGAAGATATTTAGATGTTAGAAAATGACCAGATCTCTAAAAGATCAGTTTACCTCCCAATGCACAGATATACCTTTCCATATCCTGCAAAGATGCCGGTGTATATACACTGATCAGCCACGTATGGGGTCCACGAGACCCCTGGAGGCACGCTGTGATATCTGGCACCAAGCTGCCAATAGCAGATCCTTTAGGTCCTGTAGGTTTTGAGGGGAGGTCTTCATGGATCGGACTTGCTTTTCCAGCACATCCCACAGATACTCAATTGGGTTAAGATTTAGGGAATCCTGGAGGCCAAATCGACACCTCAGACTTGTGTACCTCAAACCATTCTTGAATAGTCAACAGACCAGGCCACCTTCTTTCATTATTCTGTGGTCCAGTTCTGATGCTCCCCTACCCATTGTAGGACCTTTTGGCTGTGGACTTGGGTCAGCATGGGCACCCTGACCAGTCTGAAACTACACCCCATACCCAATAACCTGTGATGCTCTGTGTGTTCTGACACCTTTCTATCACAACCAGCATTCGCTTTCACCAATTTGAGCTTCAGCAGCTCTTCTGTTGGATCGAACTACACAGGCCAACCTTCCCTCCCCGTCTCCATAAATGAGCCTCCCCTCCCCGCCTCCATCAATGAGCCTTCCCTCCCCGCCTCCATCAATGAGCCTTCCCTCCCCGCCTCCATCAATGAGCCTTCCCTCCCCGCCTCCATCAATGAGCCTTCCCTCCCCGCCTCCATCAATGAGCCTCCCCTCTCCGCCTCCATCAATGAGCCTCCCCTCTCCGCCTCCATCAATGAGCCTCCCCTCTCCGCCTCCATCAATGAGCCTCCCCTCTCCGCCTCCATCAAGGAGCCTCCCCTCTCCGCCTCCATCAAGGAGCCTCCCCTCTCCGCCTCCATCAAGGAGCCTCCCCTCTCCGCCTCCATCAAGGAGCCTCCCCGCCTCCATCAAGGAGCCTCCCCTCCCCGCCTCCATCAAGGAGCCTCCCCTCCCCGCCTCCATCAAGGAGCCTCCCCTCCCCTCCTCCATCAATGAGCCTTCCCTCCCCTCCTCCATCAATGAGCCTCCCCTCCCCGCCTCCATCAATGAGCCTCCCTCCCCGCCTCCATCAATGAGCCTCCCCTCCCCGCCTCCATCAATGAGCCTCCCCTCTCCGCCTCCATCAAGGAGCCTCCCCTCTCCGCCTCCATCAAGGAGCCTCCCCGCCTCCATCAAGGAGCCTCCCCTCCCCGCCTCCATCAAGGAGCCTCCCCTCCCCGCCTCCATCAAGGAGCCTCCCCTCCCCTCCTCCATCAATGAGCCTTCCCTCCCCTCCTCCATCAATGAGCCTCCCCTCCCCGCCTCCATCAATGAGCCTCCCCTCCCCGCCTCCATCAATGAGCCTCCCCTCCCCGCCTCCATCAATGAGCCTCCCCTCCCCGCCTCCATCAATGAGCCTCCCCTCCCCGCCTCCATCAATGAGCCTCCCCGCCTCCATCAATGAGCCTTCCCTCTCTGCCTCCATCAATGAGCCTTCCCTCTCTGCCTCCATCAATGAGCCTTCCCTCTCTGCCTCCATCAATGAGCCTTCCCTCTCTGCCTCCATCAATGAGCCTTCCCTCTCTGCCTCCATCAATGAGCCTTCCCTCTCTGCCTCCATCAATGAGCCTTCCCTCTCTGCCTCCATCAATGAGCCTTCCCTCTCTGCCTCCATCAATGAGCCTTCCCTCTCTGCCTCCATTAATGAGCCTCCCCTCCCCGCCTCCATCAATGAGCCTCCCCGCCTCCATCAATGAGCCTCCCCGCCTCCATCAATGAGCCTTCCCTCCCCGCCTCCATCAATGAGCCCCCCCTCCCCCGCCTCCATCAATGAGCCTCCCCGCCTCCATCAATGAGCCTTCCCTCTCTGCCTCCATCAATGAGCCTTCCCTCCCCGCCTCCATCAATGAGCCTTCCCTCCTCCCCGCCTCCATCAATGAGCCTTCCCTCCTCCCCGCCTCCATCAATGAGCCTTCCCTCCTCCCCGCCTCCATCAATGAGCCTTCCCTCCTCCCCGCCTCCATCAATGAGCCTTCCCTCCTCCCCGCCTCCATCAATGAGCCTTCCCTCCTCCCCGCCTCCATCAATGAGCCTTCCCTCCTCCCCGCCTCCATCAATGAGCCTTCCCTCCTCCCCGCCTCCATCAATGAGCCTTCCCTCCTCCCCGCCTCCATCAATGAGCCTTCCCTCCTCCCCGCCTCCATCAATGAGCCTTCCCTCCCCACCTCCATCAATGAGCCTTCCCTCCTCCCCGCCTCCATCAATGAGCCTACCCTCATCCCCGCCTCCATCAAAGAACCTTGCAGTGCAGTGTCTGACCCCACCCCCCTTCCCCGTTTTACTTACCTGAGCCCCGAATTTCCATGGGCGCAATCCCGTGGCGCTCTCTCCACGGCTTCTCAGCTCTTCATTGGATAGATCGATAGCAGTGCAGCCATTGGCTCCCGCTGCTGTCAATCAAATGCAATGACAGGGGCGCCGGGGGGCGGGCCGAGTCATACACTTTTTTTTTTTTTTTTAAACTGTACCTTTTAGTGTCACTTTAAGGCCGGTCACATGACTTGTGGCCGCTTTTCATCTCCGATCCAGGGCTTCTGCGGGAGGGTCTGAGCGGTCACGTGACTTTCCCCGGCTGACGTCGGAGGGAGATCTCGGCCATGTGTCGGAGCAGTAAAGCGCCCGCGAGTCACGTGACCGGCCTGAAGATGGCTCTGTATAGGTATTCACAAGCCACATTTTTAGAAATGACTGGCATTGTGTGGTGCGGCCGCCTGTATTAGAGGGGCTGGCGGTGACCATTGATTTACACGTTACGCATCTCCTTTCATCTACACTTGTAGTGCGACCTCACCGGGGGGGGCGCCATCTTCCCGTCCTCTATGTATTGGCCGGTTTCCTGTCTGTGACCTTCGCTTTCCAGTAACAGGATGTCGGTATTTCGGGGGATTTCTGTACTTGTAGGCAGGAAAGTCCTTAATTATCCGACAATGAGGAGGAATGGGATGAATGGGGAATATATTATAGAGAGATCTTTACCAATAACACGTATAGCGTGTACATAGCATGTACATAGCGTGTACCTGAGAGCTCCGCCCCTTTCCCTGCTCATAACGGCAGCTGCGAGAAGGAGAATCATTCTGACATGCAGGAGGATTACCGCCCCCCATTCCCCCCCATTCCGCCCTCTCCAAAATGTGACTATAAACCTTCACCATCCCATGGATACTCTGTACAGCACTGCGGTATATGTCAGAGCTACATAAATGTATAATAATAGTGTGTGACTGTGGGGGGAGGGGACATTAGAGTGTAAGCTCCTCTGTACAGAGACTGATGTGACTGTGGGGGGAGGGGAGATTAGAGTGTAAGCTCCTCTGTACAGAGACTGATGTGACTGTGGGGGGGAGGGGACATTAGAGTGTAAGCTCCTCTGTACAGAGACTGATGTGACTGTGGGGGAGGGGACATTAGAGTGTAAGCTCCTCTGTACAGAGACTGATGTGACTGTAGGGGGAGGGGACATTAGAGTGTAAGCTCCTCTGTACAGAGACTGATGTGACTGTGGGGAGGGGACATTAGAGTGTAAGCTCCTCTGTACAGAGACTGATGTGACTGTGTGGGGGGGACATTAGAGTGTAAGCTCCTCTGTACAGAGACTGATGTGACTGTGGGGGGGGGGGACATTAGAGTGTAAGCTCCTCTGTACAGAGACTGATGTGACTGTGGGGGGAGGGGACATTAGAGTGTAAGCTCCTCTGTACAGAGACTGATGTGACTGTGGGGGAGGGGACATTAGAGTGTAAGCTCCTCTGTACAGAGACTGATGTGACTGTGGGGGGGGACATTAGAGTGTAAGCTCCTCTGTACAGAGACTGATGTGACTGTGGGGGGAGGGGATATTAGAGTGTAAGCTCCTCTGTACAGAGACTGATGTGACTGTGGGGGAGGGGACATTAGAGTGTAAGCTCCTCTGTACAGAGACTGATGTGACTGTGGGGGGAGGGGACATTAGAGTGTAAGCTCCTCTGTACAGAGACTGATGTGACTGTGGGGGGGGGGAGGGGACATTAGAGTGTAAGCTCCTCTGTACAGAGACTGATGTGACTGTGGGGGGGGGGAGGGGATATTAGAGTGTAAGCTCCTCTGTACAGAGACTGATGTGGCTCAGTGATCTCTGTACAGCGCTGTGGTATATGTCAGAGCTATAGAAATGTATAATGATGGTGTAATTGTGGTGAAGACAATAGAATGTAGGCGCATCTGAAGCCGACTGATGTGATTGGATGATTGTGGAACATGTTGGCGCTTTATAATTGAATACATCCAGTGTGTGCGGTGGGGGAGGGGGGGAGAAGCGCAGGCTCACCTCTACAATGGGAAGTCGCCAGCACTCCACACATCACAATGGGGACGGTTTGTACTGGCCTTGAATATGAGAGGTGGCGATTGTGAGGCGATGAGTGTCAGACAAATCCGGAGAGGATATCACTCTTCAGCACCTGAAAAAAGCTTTTGAGAGGCCCCAGAGAATGAGAACAGACCTCGTACAGCCCTCGGCTCAGACCTGTTTACTGTCTGATAGAAAAGAAATCTCTATCTGATTAACGACAATCGGCTCTCGGAGCTCCAACCATCCAGCAAAGAAAAAGAAATGTCTTTGTCTGAGATGTCGGCTCCGTGTTGATGTCGGCTCCGTGTTGATGTCGGCTCCGTGTTGATGGCCACCCTGACCCACTCATCTCTCTTGATGGCCTTGTGTCTGGATGCTGCTATAGTGGACCAGTTGATAGGACAGGTTTCAGTGCATTGTGTGCCCCCCCCCCCAATTACTAAGCCACATGCCCTAAAATTGGGGGAGTGGGGGGTTGGGGTGCCTTGCCAGGGGGGCGTATTGCACAGCACCTTGTCCCCATGTTGATGAGAATAAGGACCACTTTCCCATAACTGTGGCCTGGTGGTTGTGGGGGGACTGTGGGCAGGTGGCTTATGATCTGGGGGCCCCTATATACCACCTGGTGTGAAAGACTAAGGTGTTTATGGTCATTCTTGGTCACCCACTCATGTCTTTTGAAGGCCTCGGGACTGGATGCTGCCACAGTGGACCAGTTGATGGGACAAGTTTCAGTGTATTGCGTGTGCCCCCCCCCCAACTTCCTGATCCATACTAGGACACATATCTTCAACATGGGGGGTGGCCCCTGGCACAGCGCCTTGTCCCCATGTTGATGAGCACAAGGGGCCTCTTTCCCAAAGCCCTGGTCAGGTGGTTGTTGGGGACTGTGGGCAGGGAGCTTATGAGAATCTGGAAGCCCCTTTTAAAAATAACGAGGCCCCTATACACCACCTTATGTACATGAGTAAGATGTTTTCTGGCCATCTTTGGTCACCCTACCCAATTAATGTCTTTTGAAGCCCTTGTGATTGGATAATGCCATGGTGGACCAGTTGATAGGACAGGTTTCAGTGCATTTTGTGTGCCAACCCCCCCCCCCCCCCCGCCCAAACTCCCGATCCATATTAGGCCACATGCCCGCAACATGGTGGGGAGGGGGCTACTTTGCAGGGGTGGCTCCTGGTACAGTGCATTGTCCCCCATGTTGATGAGCTTTATAAGGGCCTCTTGTCCATAACCCTGGCCTGGTGGTCAAGGGGCACTGTGGATTATCAGAATCTGAGAGCCCCCTTTAAACCCCCCATATACCCTCTCATGTGAATGAGTAAGGGGGGTACAAGGTAACAGCCCAGAAATAAAGACACCCAACACAGCTATTCCCCACTTCTTTGCTGACATGTCTGGGATTCCCAGCCATGTGGACACGGTGATGTCAGTGGTTCCTAGGGATGAGGCGGGTGCAGCACCTATCAGTTCATTAGCAACCATTCACAGCAGGAAGCTTGCAGTATACGTGATGTTCAACCCCCTCCCCCACTGAAGAAGGCAAAGAACGGGCAACATATCGAGCGTTCGTCCAAACAGCCAAAGTTCGGTCTCAACCATTGGCTCATCCTTCCTTGCGAGGACTTGTTACTATAACATTCGGATGGTTTGGAATAGAGGTGGACCGATATATCGGCTGATATTTGCCATTTTTTAATTGATCGGCATCGGCCGATTGAGCTGATAAAAAGGCAGATTTAGAACTACTTGGAAATGATTTCTGTAATAGAAGTCGGTGTAAGTTGCTGAGTCTTCATAGAAGAGACTTCCCTCCTCTCTGGGCTCTGCCAAGAAAAGAGCAAAAAGATACAATGTTTACACTTCTGAATGAAATCAACTCTGTGTGTAGAAGTTCTCAGTTTAACCATTTAAAGACTAAGGCCTCTTTCACACTGACGTCCCGTTCAGGCCCGCCTGTCAGTTTTTCAGGCGGACCTGAACGGGTGCTCCATAGAGGTCTATGGAGCGTCGGATGTCAGCGGTGACATGTCCGCTGACATCCGACCCGCTCCGATCCGAAAAAGTGTAACGGAGGAAAAAGCTATTTTTCCACCCGTCATCGGATCGGATGACGACGGGCACTGCGGTCCGTCGTCATCCGATCTCCCATAGGGGAGAGCGGCGCTGTGACAGGTCCGTCCCTGCGCAGTGTGCAGAGACGGAGCTGTCATCTCCCTGCTCAGCGGGGATCGGCGGAGTGATTCCCGCTGAGCAAACGGATATCCACGGGGCGGATCAGAACTGATCCGCCCCGTGTGAAAGGACCCTAAATCTTTTATGACACTTGTTGCTTACAAGTAAAAGTCCTGTATTTTCTGCCAGAAAATTACTTGGACCCCCCAAAAAATTCTATATATTTTTTTTAGCAGAGATCCTAGGGAATAAAATAGCGGTTGTTTCAATATTTTATGTCACACGGCATTTGCGCAGAGGTCTTTCAAATGCAATTTTTTGGGGGAAAAAAAAAACACACTAAATGATTAAAAAAAAACAAAAAAAACTAAAACCTAAAACAGTAAAGTTGGCCCATTTTTTTTTTTTCGTCCAAAAGTTTTGACTACCTGTTTTTATTTTATAGGCTGCTTTCACACTGGAGCGGGCAGGCGTTGATGGTAAGATGCTGCTAGTTTTAGCAGCGCTTTACCATCATTTTAGCGGTGGTATTCGGCTGCTAGTCCGGCGCATATAATCCATCTAGCGGCCAAAGAAGGGGTTAAATGCGCCCCTTGAAGCACTGCTGTCGAACCTCATTGCCTGCATTTTGGCAGTGGTGCCCATTAATATCAATGGGCAGGGTGGAGGAGCGGTATACACCACTCCAAACGTGCCGCTTGCAGGACTTTTTTTTTTTTTAACGTCCTGCCAGCGCATCGCCTCCGTGTGACAGCACTCGGGGCTTCCACACAGACTGCAGGGGAGCCGTTTTACAGGCGCTATTTTTAGCCCAAAAGTGCCTAAAAAAAAAACGCCCCAGTGGGAAAGGTGTCTGTTAGGTTTTATGAGATGAAGGGGGATATAAAAATAAAAAAAATCGGCCCAAAAAAATCGGCATCATATATCGGCCATCGGCCGCCATGATTTCTAAATATCGGCATCGGCCAGAGAAAAACCCATATCGGTTGACCTCTAGTTTGGAACGCGTGGAACGGCGGGTTCCTTCTTATTTGCTGTTAATCTCCAGAATCCTCGACTTCCAGTCTTGCTGGGAGAGAAGGACAATCTCTGTTTTCAGTTTTTTCCATTAGAACGGTAAGTGATCCCGCCGATGTCCACCGTGTTTCCACCTCGCTGGAGCCTCCTCCAGAAACCTTCCCGGATCGGCCAACCTAGATATATATATATATAATCTATCTATATATCAGCTTCGTGCTGCTTCAGTGTCTCCGCCGGGGAACAAAGAACACCAAGGCACAGCAGGCCTTTCCAAAGCCTTTTTCTCCTCTGATGAACCCCCCCCTCCCCCCCTCCCCCTGCTAATTAACGTAATTACAGCTGAAGTGAATATTCATAAATGACTTTGGCTCTAATTTGTATGAAATGACAGGCTGCTCTCCCCGTGAATGATTGAAGAGGTCCGCAATAATTCCATTTGATTAGAATCCCTTTCCGCTTGCCTTGCTTTCCATGGCGCATTGTGTTTTGTCTGGATTGGGCCTCGGCACCCCTCACCCCTCCTGGGCCTCGGCACCCCTCACCCCTCCTGGGCCTCGGCACCCCTCACCCCTCCTGGGCCTCGGCACCCCTCACCCCTCCTGGGCCTCGGCACCCCTCACCCCTCCTGGGCCTCGGCACCCCTCACCCCTCCTGGGCCTCGGCACCCCTCACCCCTCCTGGGCCTCGGCACCCCTCCTGGGCCTCGGCACCCCTCACCCCTCCTGGGGCCTCCTCAGTCTTTCCCGGCCTCCTTTCCTTTGCACCTTTCTGCGGCACTCCGGCCCACTTCTCGCACGTTCTCCGCCTCCCCGGTGTGAAGATATCGCAGGTGTGAGAGCCATCGCGTCACCTTCTTCAGCCGTCCTGCATGCCATACACACCCTTACCCCCCTTTTTTTTTTCTTTCTTTAAAATAAACTGTACAATAATTACAATATATTCATATTAAGGTGTAAATGTCATTTGCAGATTTAACGTATTTGGATTGCCGAGCAAAACAAAAGGAGTTCTTGTCCGGGAACTTTGCCTCTGATGGTGCGTTTGTAGGCGCTCTGTAAAGCCAGGCATAGGGGTTTGTTTGTTTTTTTTTTTTTTTTTTTTTTTTTTAGGAAGATTTACAAATACTTCAAGAGGAAGTAAACGTTGGTGGGTTTTATTTCCTCTTTATTTCCCTACAAAGGTAAAGCATATAATGGGCTACTATGCATCGCATCGCATTATGTCTCACTTACCTGAAACCGAAGCCTGCGATGCCACTGCTGTCTCAGGTGCCCCCATAACAAACTGCTTGCTGTGGGGAGGGGCACTCGGAAGGGAGGGGCCAGAAGCACAGAAGAGGGACCCGAGAAGAGGAGGATCGGGGGCTGCTCTGTGCAAATTCATTACAGAGCCGGTACTTATAACATGTTTGTTAGTTTGATACTAAAGTCTTGTTTCTTTTTTTTATACTTGTTGTACAATATCTGGTCTTAAAGTTAACCATTGTCAAATGACGGCGGCAAAGTGGTTTCAAAATCCCGACTGGACGCCATAGACTGTCCTCAGGATTTTGAGCCGCTGCACGCCCCCGGGGGCGCGCATCGCGGCGATCGTTGTTGTGTCAGTCTGACACCCCGCAACTACAATCTCGGTAAAGAGTCTCCGATGGAGACTCTTTACCACGTGATCAGCCGTGTCCAATCACAACTGCTCACAGTGTAAATAGGAAGAGCCTGTGATCGGTTTTCCTCACTCGTGTCTGTCAGACATGAGTAGAGGAGAGCCAATCGTCTGCTCCTCTGACAGGGGGGTCTGTGCTGATCATCAGCACAGCCCCCCGAGGATGCCCACACTGGACCACCAGGGACCCCCAGCACCAGGTATGCCTCCCTAGACCACCAGGGATGCCAGGCAGTGCCCACAATGGATGCCAATCAGTGCCCACAATGGGCATCACTGATTGGCATGCATTATTTGGCACTGATTGGCATCCATCAGTACAATACAATGCCGCCTATCAGTGCCCATCCGTGCCAACTATCAGTGCCCATCCGAGCCAACTATCAGTGCCCATCCGAGCCAACTATCAGTGCCCATCCGAGCCAACTATCAGTGCCCATCCGAGCCAACTATCAGTGCCCATCCGTGCCAACTATCAGTGCCCAGCCATGCCCATCTGTGCTGCCTATCCATGCCCATTTGTGCCAATCCGTGCCAGCTATCCATGCCAATTTGTGCCACCTATCAGTGTCCATCCGTGTCGCCTATGAATGCCACCTCATCAGTGCCACTTCATTGGTGCCACCTCATCAGTGCCGCCTTATCAGTGCCGCCCCACCACTGCCCATCAGTGAAGGAGAAAACGTCTTTATTTACGTTTTGAAACTGAAACAAAAAAAACATATTTTCTTTTCAAAATTTTCGGTGTTTTTTTATTTAGCAAAAAATAAAAACCGTAGAGGTGATCAAATACCACCAAAAGAAATCCTCTATTTGTGGGGAAAAAAATAATAAAAATGTCATTTGGGTACAGTTTAGCACGACCGCGCAATTGTCATTCAAAGTGCGACAGCGCTGAAAGCTGAAAATTGGTCTGGGCAGGAAGGTGTATAATTGCCCCCCCGGTATTGAAGTGGTTAAACTAAAAAAAAAAAAAAATTGGAAATCAAAGTGACGTATGTCTCGGTGTTTTATGTACTTTTTGTACAATAAAAGCTCTTACAGGCGGTATTGATTAGTTAAATATTGCGATTTGATATGTTTTGATGCATTATTATAGAAAAACGTTTGTCGCGGTCTCGCAAAGGTGTTTTGATTTGTGTTTCTTCCTTGGGAACGGCGATAATCGCCTTGAAGTGTAAAGAAAAGTCCAAACAGAAAGCAAGGCGAGTGACGGCCGGGGAAGCAAATCCCGCAGAATAAATCGCCGTCTGCAGACGCATCGTCTCCATATTTGCATTCGTTTTCCTCGCCATAGTAGGTGTCAAATATGGAAGGTCGGAACGTCGCTAGATAAAAAAAAAAAAAAGACAACTTGGTTATTGAAGTCATTTTCTTGGAAAGCAATCGTACAAATTCTCTGCTGCACCTCCCGGATCTTCCCGGATCTCCGCTGGATTCTGCAGTGTTGGATTTTGGACACTGAAAGCTGGGACTTGTAGTGCGCTGGACTGATTTGTGATGGTCCTACCCAGCCGGTGTGGCCATGTTGGTATCGCTGTCCTTGGGAACCGTCAGACGTAATATCGGCTTCTCACTTTGCCAGGCTTACACAGGATAGGACAACGGGAAGATCTGTCCATTACTGCATCTGTCATGGATTGATCCTCTGGATAATTCTTATAATAAAAGATTTAAAGAATAGCAAGACTTTGCACAGCACTGTACAGTATAAATGGATACTGTATGGTTTAAGTGGATACAATACGGTATAAATGGGTACAGTATAGAATTAATGGGTACAGGATTAATGAGTATGGTATAAATGGATACAGGATGAATAGGTACGGTATAAATGGATACAGGATGGTATAAATGGATACAGTATAGTATAAATGGATACAGTATAGTATTAATGGGTATGGTATAAATGGATACTGTATGGTATAAATGGATACAGTATGGTTTGAATTTCATACAGTATAGTATGAATGGATACAGTATGGTATGAAAGGATACAGTATAGTATGAATGGATACAGTATGGTATGAAAGGATACAGTATAGTATGAATGGATACAGTATGGTATGAAAGGATACAGTATAGTTAGTAAGGTTGAATAAGACACCAGTCCATCCAGTTCAACCTGAGTGAGTGTCTACCCCTATCCCTGTACATTGCACACTCACATTAGTCCCTACCCTCAAGGAGCCCACAATCTAAGGTCCCCATTCATATACTAGGGCCAATTTTGGACAGAAGCCAATTGACCTACCTGCATGTCTTTGGAGTGTGGGAGGAAACCGGAGTACCCGGAGGAAACCCACGCAGGCACAGGGAGAACATGCAAACTCCAGGCAGGTAGTGTCGTGGTTGGGATTTGAACCAGCGACCCTTTTTACTGCTAGGTGAGAGTGCTAACCACTACACCACTGTGCCGCCCATAATAGTATGCCAGTATAGTATGAATGGATACAGTATGGTATGAAAGGATACAGTCCAGTATAAATGGATACAGCACGGGATTAAATGGATACAGTATAGTATTGAGTACGGCATAAATGGATACAGCACGGCATAAATGGATACAGTATGGCATAAATGGATACAGTATGGCATAATATGGGTACAGTATGGTATAAATGGGTACGGTATAAATGGATACAGTATAGTATTAAGTACGGTATAAATGGATACAGTCGAGTATAAATGGTTACAGGATGAATAGGTATGGCATAAATGGATACAGCATAGTTTAAATGGATACAGCACGGTATAAATGGGTACAGTATAGTATTAATGGGTACGGTATGAATGGATACAGTATGAATGAGAATGGTATAAATGGATACAGGATGGTATAAATGGGTATAGTATAAATGGATACAGGATGGTATAAATGGGTATAGTATAAATGGATACAGTATGGTATGAATGAGTACAGTACAGTGACCATACAAGAGGAGAGTGTACATGTGAGCTTACAATCTAGGGAGAACATTCTCATTCAGTTTTGATTAAATTGGAATTGCCTTTAAAGCTGAACACGGAGCTTTAACCACTCGCCGACCACAATATATATATATATATACACACAGTTGCGTTTTTTCTGGGATTACAGTTGGAAATCTCCTCATAACCCCGGTATTTTCTTCAGCCGCCTTTCTCATGAAAGTCTTCCTCCCGCCGCTCACCAGCGTCTCTCAGACTTGCCTCATTGAGTGTATTTTTATATACAAGCAATGAAAATATCCAAATTCAGCTCAGTTGTGAGCCTCTTGCAGTCACTATACAGCAGAGCTCTTAATGAGGGAGCAAGAAGCAGCACAATGTGTTGCACTGCAGTGCTCATGTTACATGGGTTGAAAAAAAGACACAAGTCCATCGGGTTCAACCAATAGAAAAAAAATAAATAGAAAACCTTCATATAATGTTTTCCAGAGGAAGGATGAAAAAAAAACAACCCCTCATCAGTCTGCAGCTTCTCCTGCACTGCCCAGTCACAGGGACAGGACCCCGTGTAAGGCTTACTTTACTCTGGTGATTGGGGGGGGGGGGCAGTAAAAACAGGCAGCTGAGCTGTGTTTTAGCACCCTCAACCACCTCACCCCCCATCCCCCCCCCCCCCCCCCCCCCGGCGTAGTCATCCCTATGGGGGTATACACATGCAGCAGCTGCAATGCTTTGCATCGTGGCAAAAGTTACCCCTTACCCCCTCCCCACAGTACTGCCCACTGAACATGACTCATTCAAGCAAATTGGCCCAAGCCGCAACTGCCCCACAACTGTGTGCAATGCACGTGATTGCGGCTCGTGGCGCGGGCTGTTGGGGGTTCAAACAGGCAGCGAGGAGGCAACATAATGCATCCTCACCACCTGTCAAATGCCCTCGGAAAGAAGATCCACTGTGGGCTGAATGTGTAACTGCAGCAGAGGACACGAGGTCTCCTGCCCTGTCGAATGCGTCTATGCTGTGGGGTAGAGCTGTGCAGATCTTAGGACTGAATTGACAGAATGACTGCTAATCCTTTGGTAGGTAATACAACCATACATGCGTTTCGTCTGCGTAGTCGGTTGTTTGGAGTTCAGCTTTAAATATTCTATGTTTGGGTTGAAACCTGAAAGCCAGTGTGGTAAAATATATCTCCCAGGAAGGGGGGGGGGGGGAGCACCATGAAGGGGTAGGTGAACTGGGCACCCCGTGGCATGGACAGCTGCCCTTCTCTGACCATTAAGGAGCGTTTTGTCTCCATTTAGCAGTCATTTGGTTTCTATGTCCACATCCCCCCCCCCCCCCCCCCCGTTATATGAAAGGAGTGCGGCTCCGCTGATCGCTGCTGTTTCCATGCCTGAGAGCCGCCCGAGTGTTTGTTGTGGTTTTTCTTGTGTGTTCCAGGTTGGGGGCCTCATTCATCAGTGCCGCTCCCCCCCCCCACCCCCTGTCTGATGCCCCCCCACCCCGCTTCCCTGCGATCCGCATCAAGTCTCTCTGATTTGTCCCCTTGTTTCTGTGTGCGTGCCGACCACTTCAAGAACAATCGTACAGATTGGAACCTTTCCATCTGAATGCTGATGAATGCCACAGAAGAGACAATATTAGGCTGACTGTACGTAACCCTTTCATTGGAGAAATGCCCGGCGTCCCGGCTGGCGGCACAATTCCTCCCTCCTACTCCGCTAACCAAATCCTCTCTGGTTATCACAGTGAGGTGATAAAGTGCCACTAAACCCCCATCATAAATAACGATGAATAAATGGTGTATTCCATGCTGGTCATACTCATCACTAAGACATTCCTTTTCTGTATTCTGCAAAAAAAACTAAACGGGTTGATCGTGCTGCTCTCGATCTCCCCTCCTGTCCATGTCCCCGCTGCAGCTGGGGATTTAGTTTAGTTCTGCACTCCTGTGACCCGTATTTGGCTGACAGCGGGCTAAAGCCTGACGTCACTGAACCAATCCAGACTCTGGACGGATCCCGATCGCCAATATCACTTTAAAAACCATTCCAGCGCTGCTCTGCCGGGGTGCCCCCGATAACGACAGAATGACAAAACGCGTAGGGCGTGCCTTGGTAGCACTCTGCTAGAGAGAGAGGCTTCCATGCGGCTGGAGGTATCTGTATATTGCTGATGATTTTAAAGTGAAATTGGCGATTTTAAGTTCTTATGCGAGTCCTTTTTTTCTTTCCCATTCTTTTTTTCTTCTCCTAATAATAATAATACCTCGGTGAGCACTAGGTTAGTTTTTGTATCCTTCTAAAGCACTGATCCATGTCTTATCGTTTGAGCTGAGAGGATTGCTGAATTTACCGATCGAGGATTGCTTGATCCCTGAGAGAGTCCAGCTGGGTTTCTGTAGTCCGATAGATTTGGTTAGCGCTTGGTGCCCACCCACCCGCACGATACAGTTCTACAGTTGGACAGTATGGAGCTCGGATGGATGGATGGATGGATGGTCGGTGTTTTTCCCCTCTGTACTGTTATGAAGAATAATAGAAGCCAGTCGTGTTCTGTATGTTTCCAGTAACCCAGTTCTGGAAGGAGTAGTTGGCAGTGCCGGTGACCTGAATACTGAGCACTGCTGGCACGGGTAGTAATGCCCGCTGCCTTCTCTCTCCTATGGCAGTCCTTCCTGATATGGAGATTTCACTGCTCTTTGCTAAATCTTGGATCGGTTGGAAGGGTCGGGGTTAATGGTCAGCATTGAGGTGTTGCAGCGCCGGCCTCCTCGGTTCAGATCCCACCACAGCTCCATTTACAGGCACTTTATATCTTCTCTCTTTGGCAAGGTAAAGAATTTCTACAAACCGGAGCATCAGACTGGGAGGTCAGACGGGTTCCATCAATTATTGTCCCAGTGCGTGTCCCGAGTGAGAGCGTCTCCCCCCAATCGAGAACTATAGAACCGTACCAGAGTGTGTGCCTCTGCCAACACATTGGAGTGTAAGCTCCTCTGTACAGAGACTGATGTGACTGTGGGGGAGGGATACTCATGACATGCCACATTTTCC
>NW_027507785.1:336209322-336359322 GCF_037356315.1 Lithobates pipiens
GATTTCACCATCTTTCCTCTCATCCCTCCAAGCCCTGAGCCTTTTTGGGAGGCTCTTCTTGAGTTACCGGCTGTGACATGCGGGCAACCTTTCCTTAATGCTTGGAAGGAGGTCTCGGAAGAGCGGTCATGGGAAGTGCGGTCATGGGGAATCGAGTTGCAATTTTCCAGGGATTGCTAATGTGAAAAAGCTGTTGTGAGAGTGAAGCCGATTCTCCATTAACTCCATGTCCAGGTCACCTGTGCCGACCATCAAGGCAGTGCATCTTGGTCTTGCCCCTCACTGTGGGCTGAGGCTGATGAAGGGGAACGGTTTGCTCTCTGTATGTGGACAGCCTGAGGTGGGGGGTGAGGATTTCCACTTTCTGAACTTTTGCCATGTTATGGTTAATTCTTTGTCAAGGTCAGCCGCCTTAACCTGGAGGAGCCCTTCAAATGATGATGCGATCTCAGGACACTCCTACCAAAGATGACTAGAACTACATTTCCCAGTAAAATGATATTTTTTTAAAATAAAAGAACATGGCGGACCTGTGTGCTAAATATCAATAATCATGAAAGTGCCATAAAAAAAATATCCAGAAATGTTTCTGTATGTGGAGTGTAAAAATGTTGATGTCCCCTTATCTTGATAGGCAGTGGAGAAAAGTCCTTAATGCTGGTGAGCAGTGGAGATGGGCTGCCTTAGATCAGTGATCACTTGAGAGGCCCCCTTACCTTGCTAGTCAATGGAGAAATGGCGCTTTACGTTGGTGGTCAGTGAGAAGAATGTTCCTTACGTTGGTGATCAGTGAGAAGAATGTTCCTTACATTGGTGATCAGTGAGAAGAATGTTCCTTACATTGGTGATCAGTGAGAAGAATGTTCCTTACATTGGTGATCAGTGAGAAGAATGTTCCTTACATTGGTGATCAGTGGGAAGAATGTTCCTTACATTGTGATCAGTGAGAAGAATGTTCCTTACATTGGTGATCAGTGAGAAGAATGTTCCTTACATTGGTGATCAGTGGGAAGAATGTTCCTTACATTGGTGATCGGTGGGAAGAACGTTCCTTACATTGGTGATCGGTGAGAAGAACGTTCCTTACATTGGTGATCGGTGAGAAGAACGTTCCTTACATTGGTGATCGGTGAGAAGAATGTTCCTTACATTGGTGATCAGTGAGAAGAATGTTCCTTACATTGGTGATCAGTGAGAAGAATGTTCCTTACATTGGTGATCAGTGGGAAGAATGTTCCTTACATTGGTGATCAGTGAGAAGAATGTTCCTTACATTGGTGATCAGTGAGAAGAATGTTCCTTACATTGGTGATCAGTGGGAAGAATGTTCCTTACATTGGTGATCAGTGGGAAGAATGTTCCTTACATTGGTGATCAGTGGGAAGAATGTTCCTTACATTGGTGATCAGTGAGAAGAATGTTCCTTACATTGGTGATCAGTGAGAAGAATGTTCCTTACATTGGTGGTCAGTGGAGGAAGACTCTCTTACGTTGGAGGTCAGTCTGTGGGGGAGAACAGTTGTATGCTCTGGTGATTTTACATTGAATGTCGGGGAAATCGTCTCCATTTAGTAGTTATTGTAGGTGGGAGTAATCTGTCATTGGTCACTCAATTAACCACTTTCAGACCGGACCATTTTGCTGGTAAATGACCAGAGGTCTTTTTACACTTTGACACTGCGCTGCTTTAACTGGTAATTGCGCGGTCATGCAATGTTGTACCCAAACAAAATTTGCGTCCTTTTCTTCCCACAAATAGAGCTTTCTTTTGATGGTATTTGATTGCCTCTGCGATTTTTATTTTTTGCGATATAAACGTAAAAAGACCGCTAATTTTGAAAAAAAATGATATTTTCTACTTTTTGTTATTAGAAAAATCCAATAAACTCAATTTTAGTCATACATTTAGGCCAAAATGTATTCAGCCACATGTCTTTGGTAAAAAAAAAGTCAATAATTGTATATTTATTGGTTTGCGCAAAAGTTGTCACATCTACAAACTAAGGTACGTTTTCTGGAATTTACGCAGCTTTTAGTTTACGACTGCCTATCTCATTTCTTGAGGTGCTAAAATGGCAGGGCAGTACAAAACCCCCCCAAATGACCCCATTTTGGAAAGTAGACCTCCTAAGGAAATTGATAAGAGGCATGTTGAGCCCATTGAATATTTTATTTTTTTGCCTCAAGCGATTGAATAATGACAAAAAAAAAAATATATTTTTTTTTTTTTACACAAAGTTGTCACTAAATGATATATTGCTCACACATGCTATGGGCGTATGTGAAATGACACCCCAAAATAAATTCTGCTGCTTCTCCTGAGTACGGGGATACCACATGTGTGGGATTTTTTGGGAGCCTAGCCGCGTACGGGGCCCCGAAAACCAAGCACCGCCTTCAGGCTTTCTAAGGGCGTAAATTTTTGAGTTCACTTCTCACTACCTATTACAGTTTTGAAGGCCATAAAATGCCAAGATGGCACAAAACCCCCACAAATGACCCCATTTTAGAAAGTAGACACCCCAAGCTATTTGCTGAGAGGCATGTTGAGTTCATGGAATATTTTATATTTTGCCACAAGTTGCGGGAAAATTACAAACTTTTTTTTTTATTTTTATTTTTTTTCACAAAGTTGTCACTAAATGATATATTGCTCACGCATGCCATGGGCATATGTGAAATGACACCCCAAAATAAATTCTGCTGCTTCTCCTGAGTACGGGGATACCACATATGTGGGACTTTTTGGGAGCCTAGCCGCGTACGGGGCCCCGAAAACCAAGCACCGCCTTCAGGCTTTCTAAGGGCGTTACAGTTTTGAAGGCCATAAAATGCCAAGATGGCACAAACCCCCCCCAAATGACCCCATTTTGGAAAGTAGACACCCCTAAATTTAGGGGTACACTAGTGAGACTAGGTAATAAATGGCGGGTGCCCTGAAACTATAAAAAAAATAACTAACCAACCAGCGTCACCTGTAACAGTTATATGGTGATCACTGGTGAAAGGGTTAACTAGGGGGCAATCAGGGGGCTTTATGCGGTAGTATATGGGGGTCCCTGGCGCTATAAAAAGCTGCGGCGAACCTAAATACCTACCTGCCTAACTAGCGTCACCTGTGACACTAATACAGCGATCAGAAAAACGATCGCTTATTAGGCTGGGTTCACACTGGAGCGATGCGGAAACGCCGCGAATCTGCGGCGGGTTCCCGCATCGCATGCCTCCCGGCGGCAGTTCATACTGCCCTATGCGGACTGCTGGGAGTGTCAGTGAAATGTTAATGACACCCCCAGATCAGTTCGCATATCGCAGTGCGATCTGCAAACTCGGATCGCATGGTGTGAACACCCATGCGATCCGATTCTGCTGCGGGCCAAAAAAAGGGTCCCGTGCGAATTTGCGGCGGGTGCGGCGGGTGCGACACGAATTCAGCCATACTATCTGTATACTATCTGTATGGCTGAACTCGAATCGCACAGAGATCGGATGTGATTTGCACTGCAGTGCGGTGCGAATCACATTCGTTCTCATAAACCGCTGCAATGTGAACCCAGCCTTAGTGACACTGGCGACGGGGGGTGATCACGGGGTTAAACCTTTATTGGGGGGGTTAGGGGGGTACATTAGAACTAAAGGGGGCTAACCCTAACTGCCCTAACAGTTATTACAGTCACAAATGACACCAATGCAAAAAAAAAAAAATGACATTGGTGTCACTGTGACTGGGGGCAGGGGTAATTGGGGGGGTGATCGGGGGGTAAAGGGGGGGGTGTGAGTGTGCCTGGCATGTTCTACTGTGTGTGTAGAGTGTTGGTGCAACTCACCGATCCGCTCTCCTCCGTGTCGGAACGAAAAATACCGACACGGAGGAGAGAATACATCACTTCCTCTCCTGTGTTTACATTACAGGAGAGGAAGTGATGTCACGGGGGATTTCTATTCGTCGGGAGCGATCGCGAGGGGGTGGCCATGAATGAATGGCCGCCCCCTCATCCCGGATCGCTCTCGAAGGAATGCCGACCGCCGCAGGCACCGGGGGGGGGCCCGATCGGGCCCCCCACCCGCGGGCAGGCAGGGACTTATATATACGCCCATATGCCTGCCCGTGCCATTCTGCCGACGTATATCGTCGTGCGGCGGTCGGCAAGTGGTTAAGGAACTGTAGTTGGGAGTCTGGTCTAGAGGACGGATGTAGAAGGAAGTTTGGACTGGATAGTCGATATAAATGATACTAATTGTAAGTTATTGAAGGTTTCATATATGAAGTCAGGCTGCCTTTGCTCAGTATTGAATATAAATGACGGCAGAAGAACATAAAGGAAGAAGCTTTGACTTTTCCATCACAGTCCGAATGTGGAACATTGTGACGGGGATTGATATCTGGAAAGAACCAATTAGAATGTGCTGTCCTGAGATTTGGGATGGAGATCATTCTAGTCTAGGCTCGTGTTGGAGGCTCACACTTCTCTGAACCTATCCAGATATTTAAAGCCGTCGTGAACTTGGAGAATTTCCCCACATCGGCCACATAGGGCACACCATCAACAACTGATAAGTGATAAATGTCCATTTTTCGGAGACAAAATAAAGCGCAGTGTGTTTTTATTCCACATTTCACAAATGAGCTCCTTTCCAACACCGCATGCCCAATCAGGTGTACTCTCACCTGCGCTGTTGGACCTCAGGATGAGATAAGAGGTCAAAACAAGCCTTATAATAATGAGATGGCTTCCCCCAGAGCTCCTGCTTAATGGGGATATCCACAGTCCACTGCAGATCCCGCAGGTTTCCTTCACTCCCCCACATCAGTTTCAAATAGCCGCATAAGCTCATAAAAAGAGATAAAAGCCTCCTAGTGCTCACTGGAGTATCACATGTATATACAGGTGCTTCATAGAGAGAGAGTGTCAAGATGCATACAAAACGATCCAATTGCTAGTCTGTCAAAACTGCATGTGGTGATGTCAGAAGCCGCACCTGACTGGCGCGTTGCGTCCTCCGGACTTTTTGAAAGGCAGCTGACACTTTAAGCTATATCCGTATCTAATACAGAAACAATGGCCTGAAAATCCAAAAAAAACGATATCTGCGGTCACTTGTCCATTTTGCCATGTGGCACATTTGATGTTTGTTATTTTTGTTTACTCTTCAGCCCCAGGGAAGCTTTGCTACAAGGAGGAACATGTTGGGTTTTGGGGTCACTGTGGGGCTTTTTTGATCACAGCAGGAGGAATACAGTGGCTGCCATTCCTTCTCAAAATGCCCATTGCCTGGCTTTGAGTTCTGAGTGGGTGGCCTGGAACGGACACGCAGATCAGGAAGGTCATAGAGAAGCCGGGACTCCAGATCTCAGCACTCGTTCATGATGAATGATTAAAGAAGGTACCAAATCCATGGGACCCCCCCAGACGCTCTGCTCCCTGATGGAGAGGTTTCCTCGGTTACTGCAGTATTGTTGCCGCTGACAGTCCATTGTTCCTCCAGATGAGCCGGGAGCTCTGAAAGTTGCTCACGTATATATTTATTGCATCAGACGGGGCTATTTATATTCCTAGGAAGAGCCTCCTTGAGCTGCATCATTTAATGGATCGTCTTGCAATTAGGAGAGATGAGGCTCCTCTGGTGCATATTTGTCAAGGTGAGGCGCTGAGTGCAGGACTTCCCCCGGGGGGGGGGGCAAGACTTCATCTTCTACATAAAAACCACAAACTCCAGAGTCCTGTTATCACATTACCCTCACCATACCCACTGATATATAGACTGTATATGGACCTCGCTTCTGAGGGCCCTGCTCATTAGAGCTTACAATCTATAGACTATATATATATATATATATATACTTCGCTTCGGGTTGAGGCGTATTTTTAGGTTATCTTATGGATAATTCCATCTACTACTTCAGGCTGCTGAAACTTGGCAGTTGATAGTGGCATGCAGGCAGGTATCGGATGAATTAACCTTGATGGTAGTAACGAATGTTCATGACTTTTTTTGTGAATCATTCCTTGATTATAAAATCATCTAATTTATGGCTCTTTGGGGGTTTTATGTGTGTCTGCGGTATATAAGCTACCAGAAGCCCTATTAGAGGATATTCATTTATTAACTCTTGGCAGCAACCTTGAAAGTGTAATGTAATTAGTGTAATAGTTGTCTTTTAAGACTGCCGGTGGCCAAGGTTTGGCCTTTTCCAGTCTACAGATTTTTTTTTTTTTTTTATGGTCCTTTTTTTTGCGAAGTAAATCTTGGGCCTTTAAAATTGTGCCCAAAGTTCTGAAGGAACAATTGCATCAAAGCAGCAATCTACTGTTTCTTCTTGGAAGCAGAACAGGTTGTATGAAAGCCACACTATGTGACTAAATGTTTTGTGAACACCTGACCATCACCCGTATATATCATTGACAATCACCCCTATATATGATTGAACATCCCATTTTAAACCATAGACATTGCTTTTCAGCTGGCTCTGTCTTTGTAGCAATAACAGTCTGTCAGGTCACCTTGAGGCGAGGTGACAGATGCACACCGTAGGGATCAGGAGTGCACCGCAAGGTTGTGGACCCTACGGCTGACTGCTGCGGATGGGAGATAGGTCCCACTGGGGTTAGAGCGTAAGATTCCCTGGGGCGCGGTGTTCACCAGCGCCTCGAGTGGTGAGGATGGACTTGGCTGCAACTGGCTCCAGGTTGCGACCCCCAGGGTCCCCCAGCTCACACCCACAGTAGGCAACAGGAGGATAGGGATGGTGAGGGGCAAAGCCAAGGTCGGGGCCACAAGCAGACAGGAATAGTCAGGGACACGCCAAAAGGTCAGGATCACGGGCAAACAAGGATAGTCAAAGACACGCCAAAGTCGGTAACGGAACAACTGAAGAGCACACGGCAGGTAACAGAAAGCTAAACACACAAAGGAATACACAATGGTTGATCAGCACTGATGGCCTGCAGTACACAGGTTAATATAGGGTTTCCTGATAGGGCCTGGGGTGGAGCCATGCTTAGAGGAGAGGTTATAAAAACCACCAGGTGGAAGTGGCTGGCCTCTTAGTCTGAACACATGAGGGGAGGTTAGCAAACTGGAAGATCACTGCATAACCACGACACAGTCTTCACTCTGGGGGGGCTTTCCACAAGACTTTGGAGGGTGTCTGTGGGACTGAGGTCGGGTACTAATGTTAAATTAGAACACCTGTCTCACAATCGATTGGCCACCTCTTCCCAGAGGTGTTCAGTAGGGTTGAGGTCAGGGCTCTGTGCAAGGACACTCAAGTTTCTCCGCACCAAACTGGTCAAACCATGTCTTTATGGAGTTGCCCCCTTTGTGGCTTTAACCTTCTTCAGTCTTCTTTCCATAAGATTTTGGAGTTTGTGGAATCTTGTACTCATTTCTGGGGTCAGGTACTGATGTTGGGTGAGTGCAATGCTGTATGCACAGAAAACTTTGTGGGTATTTGTGTCAGCTCACCAAAAGAGAATTCAAGTTGAGGTCAGGTATTAATGTTGGATGAGAAGACCTGGTTTGTGTGCCACACGTTGGGCACCAAGAAAAAGACCTCGCTCACCATCAGTGTTCCAAATCCTCCCAAAGGTGTTCAGTTGGGTTGAGGTCATGGCTCTGTGTAGGACTCTTGTCTTCTTCCACAACAAACTCATCACATCAAACCGTGTCTTTATGGAGATGGTGGATGAGAAGTCCTGGCTTATACCAATTCATCCCAAAGGTGTTCAGTAGGGTTGAGGTCAGAGTTCTGTGCTGGACACTACAGTTCCTCCACACCAAACTGGTCAAATCGAGTCTTTATGGAGATGTTGGTTGAGAAGTCTTGACTTATGTTAGTTCATCCCAAAGGCATTTAATAGGGTTGAGGTCAGGGCCCTGTGCAGGACATTTGAGCTCCTCCACACCAGACTGGTCAAACTATATCATTATTGAGATGTTGTTTGATGAGAAAACCTGGCTCATTCTAATTGATCCCAAAGGTGTTGAGTAGGGTTGAGGTCAGAGTTCTGTGCTGGACACTCGCGTTCCTCCACACCAAACTGGTCAAATCGAGTCTTTATGGAGATGGTGGATGAGAAGTCTTGACTCATACCAGTTCATCCCCCAAAGGCATTTAATGAGGTTGAGGTCAGGGCTCTGTGCACGACACTCGCGTTCCTCCACACCAGACTGGTCAAACCATGTCTTTCTGGAGCTGGCTATGTTTCAACAGCAAAGGGTCTTCACAAAACTGTTACCACAAGGTTTGTCTAAAGCGGCCTTTTAACCTTTTTTCCATTGTGGAACCCTGAAGGAAATTGATTTTATGTACATTTTACAGTACATTGGCCATATTGCACCGATGGTCAGTGAGAGAATGACGACCTAATATTTGGTGGACATTGAGAAGAATGCTTCCTGCCGTGGTAGTCAAGGTAGTTCCCCTATACTTTGGAGAACAAGAAGAAGAATGCTGCTTGCCTCAGTGGTCACTGAGAAGAATGTTCCCATTACAGGGAGACAACCTTAGTCTTGGTGCCATGGTGTGTTTTGTTTTGTTTCTTCTTGAGAAACCAGAGGAGAATCTCCGCTGTTTTAATGCCACTTGTTCTCTGTGGGTGTGATGCCAGCCAGAACATTCATCTGCCAGGGGCCTCTAACCAAGGGGCAACTAGCAACGTCTTGAGGAACGCGATGGTTCCACAGAACACTGGCTGAGGAAGACTGCTCTGAAATGTCTTTGTATGCTGAAGCATGACCAGTACCCTTTACCTGAAACAGCTGAACTCATTTGTATGGTGCGGTGTTTATAGGCTTTTCTATGGTGCGGTGTTTATAGGCTTTTGTATAGTGCGGTGTTTATAGGCTTTTGTATGGTGCGGTGTTTATAGGCTTTTGTATGGTGCGGTGTTTATAGGCTTTTGTATGGTGTGGTGTTTATAGGCTTTTAACCACATACAGTAAATTTCTTTGAGTTGCCAATACCTTGTGTTTTATTGTTTTGCAGTATTTACGGCTGCAGTTTATCCCTCTCAATAACATTCTACAGCCACAATTACCGTAGAGGGGTTTGTTTTTCTCATACCCCTGGGTGGAAAGGCGGGAGCCCTCCAAATGGGTTTGTAGCTCACAATTCAGATTGTAGAGATTTACAAAACGAATAAAGCTGAGAAGAGATCTGTGAGAGTTTGGAGGGGACGTTCTGATAGGTCGCGTTTATCCCCAGTAAAGGGATTGAGGGCTCAGCGCTGCTCTAATGTCCGGGTTGTTACTGGGCTCAGGAGGCAGAAGAGGTTGTTGCCATGTTGATAGAAGCAACAGAACTAGAACTTGCTCCCTACAAAACAATATTCTACCCCCCTGAAAGATTTTTCCAGTCTGCCTGGTGACTGGAGAGTAATTCCGAAGAGTCAACACTTCATTAAATATACACGGTCGCCTTATTAACATTTGACTAGCTTCATGGCCTAAACCCTTCGTGGGTAAGGAACGCCAGACGTTCCTCCACCTGGGGATTCTGAAATGTGGCCCCTGTCAGAAAAACGAGAGAACCTTCTATAAAGCCACTTCCACCAGGGTGTGACGGGATTGGTGTAGAAGATCAGGGGATTAAAGGAGACCTCCAGGCAAACTATAGAGTTGATTACAAAGCAAATTGCTGTCTGATTTATGTTTTACAAAAAAAACCTTCACATTGGAAGCCCCCTCCATTACGTTAGAGCCCCCCCCCTTCATCATATCAGAGTCTCCTTTTACATCAGAAGCCTCCCATCACATCAAAGTCCCCCTTGAACGTCATAGCCCTCCTTTCCGATTAGTCTTCAGTCCCCCTGTCCTACCTTACAATCTTCACGTTCAAGTGGCAGAATGGCGCAGGGCAGGAGGAAGAGCAGGTCCTCTTCTGAATGCTTGGGTGACAATGGAGCCGCATCCTATGTTTCCATGGTGCTGTCAGGCTGGCCGCCAGCGTCATAGCAACAAATGATGCCATGTGTCCTGGTCGTTCAGCATCAATGGTTGCGTTATGGTGCCCGCTCCTGGCCTTTGTGCACCATGGCAATAAGATCCAAATACGAGACCCGTTGCTGGGGCAAAGTGAAGTCTTGTAATGGGAGTTTGGAGACTCCTGTCTTGAACTGATTTCATATATATCGATCTCTGACATACTTTGAATACACAGTGATCTCCAGGCAAACCGCGAAATACACCGATAAAATACGCTGTATGGTAATACAGCCTTCAATGACGTCTTTTATCTGTGTGTTTAGCGGCTGTCCATCTAGTCCTGAGGTTTGCATAGCTCTGTCACGGCACAGTTAGATGTATGACTCCACAAAGCGCAAATCTGGGGAAAAAAAGTCCCTTCCAATTCCTCCCTGCCCCCTATGACTGATCGACGGAATGAAAAATAACTGTATTTTACTAAACCCACAGTCATGTGACTTTCAGGTCCCAATCCTTTGTTCCTCTTCGTTTTTCTTCCAGAAGGGTGGTACTTTGGGCGTTCACATTACTGCCTCAGTGATGTGGACATTTCTGTTGACTATCAAGCTATGGGGTCTCTCAGAGTCCAGAAGAGGAATTACATCATTGCAAGAGGAGGAAATGGGACGACGAGGGATAATCTGTACATTTGGATTGGCAGTGATGGGAACACTTCCTATTAGGTGCCCAGTGGTGGGTTCTCTCAGGATCCAGAAGAGAAATGACATCCCAAGTGGATTATAGGTGGTCAGGACAGCAAGGGTTAACCTTCGGATCTGGATTGGCGGTGATGTGGACACTTTTTCGATGGCCAGTTGCAGTCCTCACAGAATCCAGAAGAGGAGTGATGTCATTGCAAGGGGACGGTGGGGGATCTAGGTTAACCTTCGGATCTGGATTGGCGGTGATGTGGACACTTCCTATGAGCAGCCCAGTGGTGGGCTCCCTCAGGATCCAGAAGAGGAAGGACATCACAAGGGGGGTTGTAGGTGACTAGGATAGAGGGAGGGTTAACCTTTGGATCTCGATTAGCGGTGATGTGGATACTTCCTATTGGGTGTCCAGTGGCAGTTCTCTCCAGATTCAGAAGAGGAGTGATGTCATTACAAGGGGACAATAGGGGAACTAGATGATTAACCTTTGGCCGTGATGTGGACACTTCCAATTAGATGTCCAGTGTTGGGTCCTCTCATTGTCCAGAAGAGGCGTGACATCACTGCAAGGGTACAGAAGGGCACAGAGAGGGATAACCTTCACACAATGCGGGCGAGGGACGTTGGACTTAGGAGAGTGCATCTATCGCCGCCAAGTAAGACATTAAAATAGCCTTACTTGATGTGGTAGAGAATGGTGGGAGCGGGGAAAGAGAAATTCTTCATTTTTACCTGGAATTGGGCATTAAGGAACACAGGGGTGTCCTCTCCCTACTCCCGGCCTGCTGACAGGACACTGAAAGAGCAGCAGCAGACTAATGAGGTCCCCTCTCTACGCGTTTCTTGTGTATATGTGTCATACCTGATTGGCTCCCAGTCCTGCCCCTCCCTCTTTCAGTGGGAGTGCTGCTGTACAGGTGTTTAAAAACTCTTAAACCAAATGCAGGTACTTTCACTGCCTGTATCTAAATATACATTTCATGATTGATTTTCTATATACAGAGCTGCATTATTCTTGGTCTCATATCTGCCCGGAGATCCCCTTAAAATGATCCATGAACACGTTCAGCAGCACCCCGGCTTTCTCTGCAGAGATTCCGCACACCGCCCTGTAAGACTAGCCTTACGTTCTCCTCGTATCCATTCAGTCAGCAGCCGAGCTGTCAGCGAGATCCCTCGAAGATTATGCAGCAGTGCAGGGATTTGGCAGACAGCCTGTCATTCATTTCTTGCCGGTGCCCTGCTGTTGCCATGGAAATAATGTGCAGAGCCCGAGGAATGTACGTCCAACATTCCTATAGGGCAGAGCACTGCAGCAGAAGGCCTGGGGTGTTATTGTAAGAGGCACATGTTTGCTGGAGATTGGGGGGCATCTCAAGGACTTGTTTTAATGTAAATACACAGAGAGCTCGTTCCTAACGCAGGCCTGAGATCCCGTTCCTGTGCAGAGCTCTGAGATCCCGTTCCTGTGCGGAGCTCTGAGATCCCGTTCCTAACGCAGGCCTGAGATCCCATTCCTGTGCAGAGCTCTGAGATCCCGTTCCCGTGCAGAGCTCTGAGATCCCGTTCCCGTGCAGAGCTCTGAGATCCCGTTCTTGCGCAGAGCTCTGAGATCCCGTTCCTGCGCAGAGCTCTGAGATCCCGTTCCTGCGCAAAGCTCTGAGATCCCGTTCCTGCGCAGAGCTCTGAGATCCCGTTCCTGCGCAGAGCTCTGAGATCCCGTTCCTGCGCGGAGCTCTGAGATCCCGTTCCTGCGCAGAGCTCTGAGATCCCGTTCCTGTGCAGAGCTCTGAGATCCCGTTCCTGTGCAGAGCTCTGAGATCCCGTTCCTGTGCGGAGCTCTGAGATCCCGTTCCTGTGCGGAGCTCTGAGATCCCATTCCTGTGCAGAGCTCTGAGATCCCGTTCCCGTGCAGAGCTCTGAGATCCCGTTCCCGTGCAGAGCTCTGAGATCCCGTTCCCGTGCAGAGCTCTGAGATCCCGTTCCTGCGCAGAGCTCTGAGATCCCGTTCCTGCGCAGAGCTCTGAGATCCCGTTCCTGCGCAAAGCTCTGAGATCCCGTTCCTGCGCAGAGCTCTGAGATCCCGTTCCTGCGCGGAGCTCTGAGATCCCGTTCCTGTGCAGAGCTCTGAGATCCCGTTCCTGCGCAGAGCTCTGAGATCCCGTTCCTGCGCAAAGCTCTGAGATCCCGTTCCTGCGCGGAGCTCTGAGATCCCGTTCCTGCGCGGAGCTCTGAGATCCCGTTCCTGTGCAGAGCTCTGAGATCCCGTTCCTGCGCAGAGCTCGCTCATAACGCAGGCCTGTGATCCCATTCCTGTGCATTGAAGATTTCTTCATCTGCCATAAAGTATGTGACCACGGCATTCCTTCCAGTCTGGGCTGCGCTTTTCAGCTCCAAGTGTTGAATTGCAAGCTTGGCGGTTCTCGGTTTTCCATCATTGTCATGTGAGGCGTAACTTGTGTGTTGGACATAATCCTGGGCCTTAAAGAGGAAGTAAACGCTCCCACTCTGATGCTTCTCTTCATTTAGTCCATTATAATAAGTCATTATCAGACTATAGCCACTGTAATCAGCCCAAATCTCATATTACTTACTGTCTAAAGAAACTTTAAAAACTTGTTTCCAGGGGTGAGGCAGCGCCATCTTAACTATTTTCTGAGTCCACAGTGGGGTGAATTTCCGCCCTTACATTGAGCACTTCCTCTACTGTTAACCAAGCCTCCTTCTCAATCCAACGTTTCTATGGCAACCCTGCTTCCCTGTTCATAGCTAAACTTGTTTAGTTCATAGTATTTACTTGTGATGATTATCTAGTGTTTGCCTGTGTGAGTCTTATCAGCTTCAGCTGATAAGACTGCAGTACTGCTGTCCCATGCCCTGCTTTACACTGTATGAGAGGTCACATGGTGTGTAGGAGGAAGCTCTGAGTGATTATGCAGCCTCCTGGGATTTCAGTGTTGTGCCGTAGGAAGTCCTGATAACAGATAGATAAGATACAGAGAGTGTGCTGTAAATCAAGGGAGATCTGGGCATGCTCAGTGACGTCATTCTAAAGAATAAAAAGGATTACAACAATACTAAGCAAGTAAGGAGAGATCATTATGTTCATTAGGGTTTTTTATGCTGATTCACATGGGACAAAGTTGTAGGGGAGGGTTTACAACCACTTTAACACTTGGATTACAAGCTACTTTATATTAAACCATTTTCACGGCATTCATACCACTTGTAAAGAGTACCTGGCTGCAGTGTGTTGGTGTGAACAGAGCAAAGCTGTGCAACTTCACTAACGGGGCTGGTGTGGCCTAGACCTTACAGCACTCTGCTCGGTTTACAGGCGTGCAGCTGCCCGCCTGCCTCTGCTCACTTTACGGGAGCGTGGCCAGCTGCCTCTGCTCAGTTTCTGGGTGCAAGGTCGCCCGCCTGCCTCTGCTTGGTTCCAGGGTGCCCATCCGCCACTACTTGGTTCCCAGACAAGCAGCAACCCACCTGCCTCTGCTCGGTTCCCAGACAAGCAGCAGCCCGCCCTGCCTCTGCTCAGTGCCCGGCCACTTGCCTGCCTCTGCTCAGTGCCCGGCCACTTGCCTGCCTCTGCTCAGTGCCCAGCCACGTGCCTGCCTGCCTCTGCTCAGTGCCCGGCCACGTGCCTGCCTCTGCTCAGTGCCCGGCCACGTGCCTGCCTCTGCTCAGTGCCCGGCCACGTGCCTGCCTGCCTCTGCTCAGTGCCCGGCCACGTGCCTGCCTGCCTCTGCTCAGTGCCCGGCCACGTGCCTGCCTGCCTCTGCTCAGTGCCCGGCCACGTGCCTGCCTCTGCTCAGTGCCCGGCCACTTGCCTGCCTCTGCTCAGTGCCCGGCCACTTGCCTGCCTCTGCTCAGTGCCCGGCCACTTGCCTGCCTCTGCTCAGTGCCCGGCCACTTGCCTGCCTCTGCTCAGTGCCCAGCCACGTGCCTGCCTGCCTCTGCTCAGTGCCCAGCCACGTGCCTGCCTGCCTCTGCTCAGTGCCCGGCCACGTGCCTGCCTGCCTCTGCTCAGTGCCCGGCCACGTGCCTGCCTCTGCTCAGTGCCCGGCCACTTGCCTGCCTCTGCTCAGTGCCCGGCCACTTGCCTGCCTCTGCTCAGTGCCCGGCCACTTGCCTGCCTCTGCTCAGTGCCCGGCCACTTGCCTGCCTCTGCTCAGTGCCCGGCCACTTGCCTGCCTCTGCTCAGTGCCCGGCCACTTGCCTGCCTCTGCTCGGTGCCCGGCCACGTGCCTGCCTGCCTCTGCTCAGTGCCCGGCCACGTGCCTGCCTCTGCTCAGTGCCCGGCCACGTGCCTGCCTCTGCTCAGTGCCCGGCCACGTGCCTGCCTCTGCTCAGTGCCCGGCCACGTGCCTGCCTGCCTCTGCTCAGTGCCCGGCCACGTGCCTGCCTGCCTCTGCTCAGTGCCCGGCCACGTGCCTGCCTGCCTCTGCTCAGTGCCCGGCCACGTGCCTGCCTGCCTCTGCTCAGTGCCCGGCCACGTGCCTGCCTGCCTCTGCTCAGTGCCCGGCCACGTTCCCGCCTCTGCTCGGTACCCGGGAGCACACGACAACTCAAAATTTTTGATTTACTTTCAATGATGATTATAAACAGGACAATTACAGAGGTAAATCTCTCTAATGGGAACACAGACAGCAATAAAAACTGACGGGGGGTCTAATTCCTCTCCACTCTATCCAAAACTAAAAGTAATACTTTTAAGTTTGAATCTGACTGATATATGGGAGAAGACTCGTTGTGGCAGACCTTCTCTGCAGAAGACTGGCGCATGCGTGGGCTGCCTCTAACATTCGATTGAAGAGCATGGCCGATGTGAGCCGCCAATAGCTGAATCAGCACATTGGTATGACTCTCCTGCGATCATTTCCAGCATCTCCTTCATTGTCTGCAAATCTTCTCCATTCTTGTGAAGGTGCCTTTTACAGGCTCCTCTGCTGGCGGCTGTGCCGCTTCCAAGTTTTCCGGCTGGCTTCACACCAGAAATGCATGTTTTTAATTTGCGCTGATATGCGCTTCTGCACTTTGCATTGCATTATGGATTTCATTTCAGTCCATGTAAATGGATGAATGCAGGTCAGGGCATTCCGTTTGCATCTTGTGGGACAGTTTTCTCTTCCTTTGCACATTGGTGTAAACGGGTAGTATGGTAGGCCGGGGCGGTATGGTAGGCCGGGCAGTATTGTAGGCCCGGGGCGGTATTGTAGGAGCGGTATGGTAGTCCCGGCGATGTAGTAGGCCTGGCCAGTATGGTAGGCCTGGGCGGTATGGTGGGGTGGTATGATAGGCCGAGCGGTATGGTAGGCCGGGCGGTATTGTAGGTGCGGTATGGTAGGCCGGGCGATGTTGTAGGCCTGGGCGGTATGGTAGGCCTGGGGCGGTATGGTGGGGTGGTATGGTAGGCCGGGCGATGCTGTAGGCCTGGGCAGTATGGTAGGCCGGGGTGGTATGGTGGGGTGGTATGGTAGGCCTGGGCGGTATGGTGGGGTGGTATGGTAGGCCAGGCGGTATGGTAGGCCGGGCGATGTTGTAGGCCTGGGCGGTATGGTTGGCCGGGGCGATGTGGTAAGGCGGTATGGTAGGCTGGGCAGTATTGTAGGAGTGGCATGGTAGGCCGGGCGATGTTGTAGACCTGGACGGTATGGTGGGGTGGTATTGTAGGAGCGGTATGTTAGTCCGGGCAATGTAGTAGGCCTGGGCAGTATGGTAGGCGGGGCGGTATGGTGGGGTGGTATGATAGGCCGGGTGGTATTGTAGGAGCGGTATGGTAGGCCGGGCGGTATTGTAGGCGCGGTATGGTAGGTCGGGCGATGTTGTAGGCCTGGGCAGTATGGTAGGCCGGGGCAGTATGGTGGGGTGGTATGGTAGGCCTGGGCGGTATGGTGGGGTGGTATGGTAGGCCAGGCGATGCTGTAGGCCTGGGCAGTATGGTAGGCCAGGGCAGTATGGTGGGGTGGTATGGTAGGCCTGGGCGGTATGGTGGGGTGGTATGGTAGGCCTGGGCGGTATGGTGGGGTGGTATGGTAGGCCAGGCGATGTTGTAGGGCGGTATGGTAGGCTGGGCAGTATTGTAGGAGTGGCATGATAGGCCGGGCGATGTTGTAGATCTGGACGGTATGGTGGGGTGGTATTGTAGGAGCGGTATGGTAGGCCGGGTGATGTTGTAGGCCTGGGCGGTATAGTAGTCCAGGGCGGTATGGTGGGGTAGTATGGTAGTCCGGGGCGGTATGGTAGGCCGGGCGATGTTGTAGACCCGGGGCAGTATTGTAGGAGCAGTATGGTAGGCTGGGCGGCGTTGTAGGCCTGGGCGGTATAGTAGTCCAGGGCGTATGGTGGGGTAGTATGGTAGTCCGGGGCGGTATGGTGGGGTGGTATGGTAGGCCGGGCGATGTTGTAGGCCTGGGCAGTATAGTAGTCCAGGGTGGTATGGTGGGGTAGTATGGTAGTCCGGGGCGGTATGGTGGGGTGGTATGGTAGGCCGGGCGATGTTGTAGGCCTGGGCAGTATAGTAGTCCAGGGTGGTATGGTGGGGTAGTATGGTAGTCCGGGCGGTATGGTGGGGTGGGTATGGTAGGCCGGGCGATGTTGTAGACCCGGGGCAGTATTGTAGGAGCAGTATGGTAGGCTGGGCGGCGTTGTTAGGCCTGGGCGGTATAGTAGTCCAGGGCGGTATGGTGGGGTAGTATGGTAGTCCGGGGCGGTATGGTGGGGTGGTATGGTAGGCCGGGCGATGTTGTAGGCCTGGGCAGTATAGTAGTCCAGGGTGGTATGGTGGGGTAGTATGGTAGTCCGGGGCGGTATGGTGGGGTGGTATGGTAGGCCGGGCGATGTTGTAGGCCTGGGCAGTATAGTAGTCCAGGGTGGTATGGTGGGGTAGTAAGGTAGTCCGGGGCGGTATGGTGGGGTGGTATGGTAGGCCGGGCGATGTTGTAGGCCTGGGCAGTATAGTAGTCCAGGGTGGTATGGTGGGGTAGTATGGTAGTCCGGGCGGTATGGTGGGGTGGTATGGTAGGCCGGGCGATGTTGTAGACCCGGGGCAGTATTGTAGGAACAGTATTGTAGGCTGGGCGATGTTGTAGACCTGGACGGTATGGTGGGGTAGTATGGTAGGTTGGGCGGTATTGTAGCCCTGGCGGTATTTTCTCTTCTCCATCCCCTCCATTGGTAAATGCAGCAATGATCGAGGCGCTGGGGTCTAATTCTCTACATTCTCGCAGCGCGGACGGCAAATTAATTTCCTCTTCTTCTGCAACAAACCCTTCGCAGGCTCGCAGCAATGAGTTTAAAAGCATAACTACCGGTGGCAAAATGATTTAACTCCCCGCTGAATCGCTGCTAGCGGTCCCTGGTGGCTGTGTCCGGGAACTGCCAGTCTGCAGTGTATTCCTGCTGGTCTAATTAACATTATTTGAAGGAGGAGGTTGCAGAGGGCCATCCTAATTGCCTAACTTACTGTTCTGTGCCAAGTGGCAATGAGCAAGGGGATTATGAATATCAACCTCGGCGGACTTGGCAATGCGCTCGCTCTCATTGGTCTCTTCTGAGCTGATGCAAGAAATTGAAATTTTCGTGTCAGCCAAGCAAACGGGAGCCCAATGGTCCTGTGGAGGGGCCCTCCCAGGTGCCGTGCTGTGTTTATATTGCATGTTTGTGTGACTTTCTCACCACGCCTGTCACACCATGTGACAATTTAGGCACCGGTGTGTATAGAGAGACTGGAGGCGGGTATGTGGGACCTGATAAAAGCCAGCGATCATGCAGATGGCAGTGATTGGGCTGTAGAGGGGGTGATAACAGAGCTCTTATGTATATTTCACATATTGATTACAACATGTGAAGGGAGAAAAAAGGCTTTGCAATCGATTTCTGACTCCCGCAAGGACAGTAAACTTTCCACTCGCTCTCTGCGTGCAAAATGTGCCTTCAGAGACATTGTACCTGCTTGCCTGTATATCGAGCAACCTGTCACCACCGCAGGGAAACTACAAGTCCCAACGCCCCACATCATCTACAGGCTGCACATTCCTTGGCCTTTTCTGACACTTTTTCTTGTTTACAAGTAAAAATCTGTAATTTTTTTTGCTAGGAAATGACTTGGAACTCCCAAACATTATATATTTTTCAGCAGAGACCCTGGAGAATAAAGTGGCGATCGTTGCAATTGTGCAGTGGTTTTTCAGACGAATACACTTTCATGAATTTTAATGCAAAAAAAAAAAAAGTATATAACCCAATTTTTTGGTAACCTATAAAAGATAATGTTACGCTGAGTAAACAGATACCAAACACTTTAAAATTGCGCACATTCGTGGAATGGCGTCAAAATACGTTACGTAAAAATATCCATATGGGACATTTAAAAAATGTTTATTACCAGTTCACCAATGGAGGTCTAGCGGTAGAATCATTGCTCTTGCGATAACATTCACAGCGATACCTCGTGTGTGGTGTGAACACCGTTTACATAATATGTGTGCACGACTTGCGAACGGGGGGGGGGGGGGGGGGGGTGCTTTACATTGTTAAAAAATATATATATAGTTCTAGGCTGTCCCTTTTCAGTTCGTTTTTTTTTTTTTGATCACTTTTATTCCTATTACAAGGAATATAAACATGGGGTTACATGTCCTCTTTATGGAGATATCTGGGGTCTATAGGACCCCAGATATCTCCTCTACCATTGAAAGCAAAAGATCAAAAGACAAATTTGATCTTTTGCTTTAAAAAAAAAAAAAAAAAAAAAAGAAAATAGTTTCCTTCTGCACTAGGCTGGAAATGACATCATGACGTTGCTCCAGTCCTCCTAGATCATAGAGGTGGGGAGAGACAATCTGGTCACTCCTCACCTCTGTGACCTGCTGCACCAACTGTCCGATCGTTTCCCGGGCTCACCGATTAAGAAACGGTAATCCAGAGAAATGGCACGTGGGGGGGGGGGGGGATTGTTTATTCTTTTTTTCAGCCGGCGATTGTTTTTCATAAAAGTGAACCAAGCATCCGATTAGCTGCTGGATCACTTTTAGAAGCAGTGAGTCGCCAATTCCTCTGTGGCTTGAATAGGGGACGCACTTCAGGTTTTCTAGACGCAGGAGACGGTCTCTGCAAACTTTAAAGAGGAGCTCCACCCTAAAGTGGAACTTCCACTCATTGGAACCCTCCCCCCCCCCTCCGGTGCCACAATTGCCACCTTTCAGGGGGGAGGGGGGTGCAGATACCTGTATAGTACAGGTATTTGCACCCACTTCCAGCATAGATATCCGCAGAATCTGTGGGTATTTACGCCACTTCCTGCAGGTCCCCCGCTGCCTGCTTGGAAACATACGGATCCCAGAGACAGCGGGGACCATCCTTATTGCGCAGCGCGACTCGCGCATGCGCAGTAGGGAACTGGGAAGTGAAGCCACAAGGCTCCACTTCCTGATTCCCATACCCAAGATGGCGGCAGCACCCGAGAGCCGATCGAGAGATGGGCTTTGGGTGCCGACATCGCGGGCGCGCTGGGCAGGTAAGTGTCATTATTTTAAAAGTCAGCAGCTGCAGTATTTGTAGCTGCTGACTTTTAAAAACAAAAAATGGTGGAACTCCCACTTTAAACCACTTTTATGCTTGCCACATGTCATTTCCTTTCCGTCAGAAGGTTCTGCGCCATGCCCGCTCTGATGCTTCTCCCTTCAGTATCGGCGTAGAGTAGACCATTATGGGAACCAGGCTGAATTCTAGGTCAGGGCCAAGGATGCTCTTGAGGGTTGGAGGCTCCCATCCAGCACTGGAGACTTGCACTGCCCATGGAGCGCGGCTGGTTCCGGCTCAGAGATCCCATCCCCCAACATCTCACACAGGAGATTGGCCACCCTGGAATGAGCTCTGCCGCTTGGGTTGGGCATTAACCACGTCCACCGCAGAATGGTGGCATAGGCAGCACCAGATAACAGCCACCCAGACAAGTTCCCTTTAAGCTGAATATGTACAAAAATCCAATTGTTAGGAGACGAAGCGGCTTCAGCTTTTCTTTTTTTTTAACCCAAATAATTCCTCTTTTCATGAGCTGCGATCTGCGCCGCCGTCCTTTGTGCCGCCGTCCTTTGTGCCGCCGTCCTTTGTGCCGTCACTGATGCCGATACAATAGGCTTTCTGCAGTGAACTTCCAGTCAGGACAAGAGAATTTTTTGCCATTGATGGTGGCAATGTCTCTCTTGGTGGACCCTTTTGTTGGCCTAAACTCTTGTTTTCTACCCCACATAAATGATGGCCGCCATCTTGTGCCTCCATTATTTGCCGCTCACTTTGTCTATCTGCAGAAGTGATGTTTGAAACGGTTATTACTTATGGTTGTGGTCTCCGGATTAGACTGCAGCTCATACACCAAGAACTCTGAAAGATGGCGGTCTCGTGTTACCTACCTTTTTCCAGTAGGTCATCAGCTGAGATGAACACAAAATGCATCAACACTTACCAACCCTCCATATCCATTGTAACGCCAATCTTCACCAACCGCCATTCTGACCGATTGCCAGAAATGACGCTCCGCTCTTGTATATGTCATGAAGGTGGAGATGTATGATGATGAAACCTTTGTGACTGCTTGTAGTCTGTTTTGTAGGGTTGGCCGACAACCTTTGATAGAAAATTCTGGAGGTTCCAAGGCTCCCTCACGTCAGAATCTCTTGAAGGCGTCTGGTTTATTCCATGTTTCTTTGTGGTTTTTTTTGTAAATAATTCTTGAGGAACCATTCTGAACACAATGTGTGTCCAGGCTTTAGACCACTGGTGCCCAGCCGGGGGACCTCTGGCACTTTGTGTGTCCTTCAGAACCCCTCGAGACACTCATCTGTCTTTCCTTATTTCCCTGTTTGGTGATTTTTAGCGGTCTCATGTAATAGTTCTTCAGTCAATCATTGTCTCCTGAAGCGTGTTCCCAGCAACTACTATAGCGTGTCCCCAGTTCCCAGCAACTACTATAGCGTGTTCCCAGTTCCCAGCAACTACTATAGCGTGTCCCCAGTTCCCAGCAACTACTATAGCGTGTCCCCAGTTCCCAGCAACTACTATAGCGTGTCCCCAGTTCCCAGCAACTACTATAGCATGTTCCCAGCAACTACTATAGCGTGTCCCCAGTTCCCAGCAACTACTATAGCATGTCCCCAGTTCCCAGCAACTACTATAGCGTGTCCCCAGTTCCCAGCAACTACTATAGTGTGTCCCCAGTTCCCAGCAACTACTATAGCGTGTCCCCAGTTCCCAGCAACTACTATAGCGTGTCCCCAGCAACTACTATAGCGTGTCCCCAGTTCCCAGCAACTACTATAGCGTGTCCCCAGTTCCCAGCAACTACTATAGCGTGTCCCCAGTTCCCAGCAACTACTATAGCGTGTTCCCAGTTCCCAGCAACTACTATAGCGTGTCCCCAGTTCCCAGCAACTACTATAGCGTGTCCCCAGTTCCCAGCAACTACTATAGCGTGTCCCCAGTTCCCAGCAACTACTATAGCGTGTCCCCAGCAACTACTATAGCGTGTCCCCAGTTCCCAGCAACTACTATAGCATGTCCCCAGTTCCCAGCAACTACTATAGCGTGTCCCCAGTTCCCAGCAACTACTATAGCGTGTTCCCAGCAACTACTATAGCGTGTCCCCAGTTCCCAGCAACTACTATAGCGTGTCCCCAGTTCCCAGCAACTACTATAGCGTGTCCCCAGCAACTACTATAGCGTGTCCCCAGTTCCCAGCAACTACTATAGCATGTCCCCAGTTCCCAGCAACTACTATAGCGTGTCCCCAGTTCCCAGCAACTACTATAGTGTGTCCCCAGTTCCCAGCAACTACTATAGCGTGTCCCCAGTTCCCAGCAACTACTATAGCGTGTCCCCAGCAACTACTATAGCGTGTCCCCAGTTCCCAGCAACTACTATAGCGTGTCCCCAGTTCCCAGCAACTACTATAGCGTGTCCCCAGTTCCCAGCAACTACTATAGCGTGTTCCCAGTTCCCAGCAACTACTATAGCGTGTCCCCAGTTCCCAGCAACTACTATAGCATGTCCCCAGTTCCCAGCAACTACTATAGCGTGTCCCCAGTTCCCAGCAACTACTATAGCGTGTCCCCAGTTCCCAGCAACTACTATAGCGTGTCCCCAGCAACTACTATAGCGTGTCCCCAGTTCCCAGCAACTACTATAGCATGTCCCCAGTTCCCAGCAACTACTATAGCGTGTCCCCAGTTCCCAGCAACTACTATAGTGTGTCCCCAGTTCCCAGCAACTACTATAGCGTGTCCCCAGTTCCCAGCAACTACTATAGCGTGTCCCCAGCAACTACTATAGCGTGTCCCCAGTTCCCAGCAACTACTATAGCGTGTTCCCAGTTCCCAGCAACTACTATAGCGTGTCCCCAGTTCCCAGCAACTACTATAGCGTGTCCCCAGTTCCCAGCAACTACTATAGCATGTCCCCAGTCTCTGAAAGTCTCCTGCAGCATGTCTGTAATCTCCAACTATCTCCTAACCCATGTCTATAGACTTTCACCATCTCTTCTATTATATCCACAGTCTCTGACCATCTCTTACATCAAGGGTCTCCAAACTTTCTAAACGGAGTGCCAGTTTACTGTCCCTCGGACTTTAGGGGGCCAGACTGCGGTCTTTGGGAGTAGAAAAGATCCAAACCTCAGTTGGAATAAACAATGCCCCATCGTTGGTGTCAGAGACAATTTTGCCCCATCATTGGTGTAATTGGAAGGAAATGTGCCCCATCTTTGGTGTCTTCGGATCTAATTGTTGGTGTCATTGGGAGAAATTGTGTCCCTTCACTGGTCTCAGTTTGTGTGTGGGGGGGAATTTGCACCATTGTTGGTATTGGTGGATGAAGTAGTGCCCCAAGGGCCGGATAGAAGCAAGCAAACGGCTGCTGTTTGGAGAACAGTCTCCTGTACTATGTCTGCAGTCTCTGATCATCTCCTGTATCATGTCTGCAGTCTCTGATCATCCCCTGTACCATGTCTGCAGTCTCTGATCATCTCCTGTACCATGTCTACAGTCTCTGACCATCTCCTGTACCATGTCTGCAGTCTCTGACCATCTCCTGTATCATGTCTGCAGTCTCTGATCATCTCCTGTACCATGTCTGCAGTCTCTGATCATCTCCTGTACCATGTCTGCAGTCTCTGATCATCTCCTGTACCATGTCTGCAGTCTCTGATCATCTCCTGTACCATGTCTGCAGTCTCTGATCATCTCCTGTACCATGTCTGCAGTCTCTGATCATCTCCTGTACCATGTCTGCAGTCTCTGATCATCTCCTGTACCATGTCTGCAGTCTCTGATCATCTCCTGTACCATGTCTGCAGTCTCTGATCATCTCCTGTATCATGTCTGCAGTCTCTGACCATCTCCTGTACCATGTCTGCAGTCTCTGATCATCTCCTGTACCATGTCTGCAGTCTCTGATCATCTCCTGTATCATGTCTGCAGTCTCTGATCATCTCCTGTACCATGTCTGCAGTCTCTGATCATCTCCTGTACCATGTCTGCAGTCTCTGACCGTCTCCTGTATTATGTCTGCAGTCTCTGATCATCTCCTGTACTATGTCTGCAGTCTCTGATCATCTCCTGTATTATGTCTGCAGTCTCTGACCGTCTCTTGTGTGATGCCCATAGTCTTTGACTGAACCCTGTTATTTGTCTTCTGGCTGACACTGAATATTCACGGATGTGTGGCCCTTTGTTAAAGTCAAGGGTCACATTTGAGGCCCCCTTTATTAAGAAACTAGACCACCACTTTTATAAAGATGCAGCAAATGTAAAACAATATGCTGTAAAGAATCCTCTGTGCATGTAGATTGGTGGTAATTTACTGTAGACTCAGGTGACTTGTGTAGACACCATATAGACAATAGATGTCCTCTGCCTCCTATTAATGACCAGAACTGCACATTTCTGCACCTTTAAGCAGAGGCGGGGGGGGGGGCAAATCAGGCCATTGCACAAGGGGAGCTGACCCTCCACGCAGCTCGCCGGGGTATTTGCTTGAATGAAGAAGCCGCTCTTGGGAGAGGATAAAAGGAGTTATTGTCCCTTAACTCTGCCTGTGCTGGAACAGATGGGAAGCGCCGGGCCCTCGCTGCTTGGGATTAAGACCTGTTCAGGGGCCCTCGTGGCTGATTTGAGGTTAATACAAGTGGAAAGAAGCTGTGGGTTTTTTCAGGAGGTGTCCCGGGTGAGGAGCAGATGGTGGAGACGAGCCTCCCTCTAGCTTACTCAGCTGCTCAGGGAAGCTCGGAGGCCACCTCCGGCGAAAAACATTTCCACAAACATCTTGTGGATTTAAAACCAAAGATGTGGTCTGTTTGGTGACCCGTTTCCCTGTATGTGGGGCGATTGTGCTTCTCCCGTACACATCGATAGACCCGTCTCCACACAATCGCCGTATATCCTCGTCCTTCATCTCCCAAACCTCTCGTGTTTGGAATTCTGAGCCTTGTGTGGAGTGATGGAGGGTCTATGTATAGAGGTTTGGGGGGATTGGAGCCCCCAGGAGACGTCACCTTTGGCCTGTCACTTCCTTGGCTTGTCACCATTGCTCATCGCCAACGTGACCAAGCACTAATTCAATGAGGACTGCATAGAGCAGATAGATGTCTCCGTACCAACCCCCTCGCCCCCCCACCCCCACCCCCCAGCCGCACATAACCACCACACAGAGGAGTTCTGTCTAAACTTGCCCGAAGGAGAGAAGGCAAATTATGGCCTTTCAAGGCCTCAGCGCCTCTCAGGAGTCTCGCCTCATAATCCTCCATTGATTAGTCAGCCGTTACAGATAGAAGAATGTCAACGAGTTCCCTGCTGACATGTAACTGATTATTGGGGTGTGACATTCCACCCTCGGGGGGGGGGGGGGGGGGGCAGCGGAGATCTCGATTGGTCGGCTCAAAGTCTCTCGCACAATAGTCACATGTCTGAGCGACTGCGGAGAATTTGGGGATAAAGAGAAATGGAAATTCCCCCCCCCCCAGTGATCTATTGAATGATGCCGCTTGTTCCTCTGCAAAGTGCGTTCCATCTGGAAAACGGCAACCCCAAATCCCAAACCGGCAACCCCAAATCCCGAACCGGCAACCCCAAATCCCGAACCGGCAACCCCAAATCCCAAACCGGCAACCCCAAATCCCAAACCGGCAACCCCAAATCCCAAACCGGCAACCCCAAATCCCAAATCCGCAACCCCAAATCCCAAACCGGCAATCCCAAATCCGCAACCCCAAACCGGCAACCCCAAATCCCCAACCGGCAACCCCAAATCCCCAACCGGCAATCCCAAACCGGCAACCCCAAATCCCAAATCCGCAACCCCAAATCCCAAATCCGCAACCCCAAATCCCAAATCCGCAACCCCAAATCCCAAACCGGCAACCCCAAATCCCAAACCGGCAACCCCAAATCCCAAACCGGCAACCCCAAATCCCCAACCGGCAACCCCAAATCCCCAACCGGCAACCCCAAATCCCCAACCGGCAACCCCAAATCCCCAACCGGCAACCCAAAACCGGCAATCCAGGTTCATTCACGAAGACCGAGGAAACAGACAGAATGCAGTGATCTCCAGATCTCCCCTTTCACAGACCTGACTGCCAGAAGATGATTTCTGATTGGTCCTCATGGGGTCAGGCGCTGTACTCGGGGATTGCTCCGGGTTTGGTTTTGTCAGAGAGAAGTTTAAAGAGTTTTCCACCTAATCTAATAAGGTTACAACTGCCGGGTTCACTAACGGCTCAGCCGTACACTGTCAGATTCCGGGCCAATCCAACTGATCACATCAACGGGTGACATCGTAGGGGTCTATCGGGGTAGAAAAGCTTACACTCTATTGGGGTATAATGGAGGATACAGAAGGTAAAGAGCTTACACTCTATTGGGGTGTAATGAAGAATACAGAAGGTAGAAGAGCTTACACTCTATTGGGGTATAATGGAGGATACAGAAGGTAGAAGAGCTTACACTCTATTGGGGTATAATGGAGGATACAGAAGGTAGAAGAGCTTACACTCTATTGGGGTATAATGGAGGATACAGAAGGTAGAAGAGCTTACACTCTTATTATTTGGTTCAGATATAGATCATTTATACAGTAATATTACCAATGTAGACTTTAATGGAGCCTGGACTGGTTTTGTGGTGTGGAGCTGAACTCAGGAGAATGAATACTCGGAGTACCGGGCTGTAATGTACGGTGCTGATCCGGTTATTCTGGTAATGAATACTCGGAGTACTGGGCTGTTATGTGCGGTGCTGATCCGGTTATTCTGCTAATGAATACTCGGAGTATCGGGCCGGTTATGTGCGGTGCTGATCCGGTTATTCTGGTAATGAATACCCGGAGAACCGGGCCGGTTATGTGCGGTGCTGATCCGGTTATTCTGGTAATGAATATTCGGAGTACCGGGCCGGTTATGTGCGGTGCTGATCCGGTTATCCTGGTAATGAATACTCGGAGTACCGGGCTGTAATGTACGGTGCTGATCCGGTTATCCTGGTAATGAATACTCGGAGTACCAGGCTGTAATGTACGGTGCTGATCCGGTTATCCTGGTAATGAATACTCGGAGTACCGGGCTGTAATGTACGGTGCTGATCCGGTTATCCTGGTAATGAATACTCGGAGTACTGGGCTGTAATGTACGGTGCTGATCCGGTTATTCTGGTAATGAATACTCGGAGTACCAGGCTGTAATGTACGGTGCTGATCCGGTTATTCTGCTAATGAATACTCGGAGTATCGGGCCGGTTATGTGCGGTGCTGATCCGGTTATTCTGGTAATGAATACCCGGAGTACCGGGCCGGTTATGTGCGGTGCTGATCCGGTTATCCTGGTAATGAATACTCGGAGTACCGGGCTGTAATGTGCGGTGCTGATCCGGTTATTCTGGTAATGAATACTCGGAGTACCGGGCTGTAATGTGCGGTGCTGATCCGGTTATTCTGGTAATGAATACTCGGAGTACCGGGCCGGTTATGTGCGGTGCTGATCCGGTTATCCTGGTAATGAATACTCGGAGTACCGGGCTGTAATGTGCGGTGCTGATCCGGTTATCCTGGTAATGAATACTCGGAGTACCGGGCTGTAATGTGCGGTGCTGATCCGGTTATTCTGGTAATGAATACTCGGAGTACCGGGCTGTAATGTGCGGTGCTGATCCGGTTATTCTGGTAATGAATACTCGGAGTACCGGGCTGTAATGTGCGGTGCTGATCCGGTTATTCTGGTAATGAATACTCGGAGTACCGGGCTGTAATGTGCGGTGCTGATCCGGTTATTCTGGTAATGAATACTCGGAGTACCGGGCCGGTTATGTGCAGGGCTGATCCGGTTATCCTGGTAATGAATACTCGGAGTACCGGGCTGTAATGTGCGGTGCTGATCCGGTTATCCTGGTAATGAATACTCGGAGTACCGGGCTGTAATGTGCGGTGCTGATCCGGTTATTCTGGTAATGAATACTCGGCGTACCGGGCTGTAATGTACGGTGCTGATCCGGTTATCCTGGTAATGAATACTCGGAGTACCGGGCTGTAATGTGCGGTGCTGATCCGGTTATCCTGGTAATGAATACTCGGAGTACCGGGCTGTAATGTGCGGTGCTGATCCGGTTATTCTGGTAATGAATACTCGGAGTACCAGGCTGTAATGTACGGTGCTGATCCGGTTATCCTGGTAATGAATACTCGGAGTACCGGGCTGTAATGTACGGTGCTGATCCGGTTATCCTGGTAATGAATACTCGGAGTACCAGGCTGTAATGTACGGTGCTGATCCGGTTATTCTGGTAATGAATACTCGGAGTACCGGGCCGGTTATGTGCGGTGCTGATCCGGTTATCCTGGTAATGAATACTCGGAGTACCGGGCTGTAATGTATGCTGCTGATCCGGTTATCCTGGTAATGAATACTCGGAGTACCAGGCTGTAATGTACGGTGCTGATCCGGTTATCCTGGTAATGAATACTCGGAGTACCAGGCTGTAATGTACGGTGCTGATCCGGTTATCCTGGTAATGAATACTCGGAGTACCGGGCTGTAATGTACGGTGCTGATCCGGTTATTCTGGTAATGAATACTCGGAGTACCGGGCTGTAATGTACGGTGCTGATCCGGTTATTCTGGTAATGAATACTCGGAGTACCGGGCTGTAATGTGCGGTGCTGATCCGGTTATTCTGGTAATGAATACTCGGAGTACCGGGCCGGTTATGTGCGGTGCTGATCCGGTTATCCTGGTAATGAATACTCGGAGTACTGGGCTGTAATGTACGGTGCTGATCCGGTTATTCTGGTAATGAATACTCGGAGTACCGGGCCGGTTATGTGCGGTGCTGATCCGGTTATCCTGGTAATGAATACTCGGAGTACCGGGCTCTAATGTGCGGTGCTGATCCGGTTATTCTGGTAATGAATACTCGGAGTACCGGGCTGTAATGTACGGTGCTGATCCGGTTATCCTGGTAATGAATACTCGGAGTACCGGGCTGTAATGTACGGTGCTGATCCGGTTATCCTGGTAATGAATACTCGGAGTACCAGGCTGTAATGTACGGTGCTGATCCGGTTATCCTGGTAATGAATACTCGGAGTACCGGGCTGTAATGTGCGGTGCTGATCCGGTTATTCTGGTAATGAATACTCGGAGTACTAGGCTGTAATGTATGGTGCTGATCCGGTTATCCTGGTAATAAATACTCGGAGTACCGGGCCGGTTATGTGCGGTGCTGATCCGGTTATCCTGGTAATGAATACTCGGAGTACCGGGCTGTAATGTGCGGTGCTGATCCGGTTATCCTGGTAATGAATACTCGGAGTACCGGGCTGTAATGTGCGGTGCTGATCCGGTTATTCTGGTAATGAATACTCGGAGTACCGGGCTGTAATGTACGGTGCTGATCCGGTTATCCTGGTAATGAATACTCGGAGTACCGGGCTGTAATGTACGGTGCTGATCCGGTTATCCTGGTAATGAATACTCGGAGTACCGGGCTGTAATGTGCGGTGCTGATCCGGTTATTCTGGTAATGAATACTCGGAGTACCGGGCTGTAATGTACGGTGCTGATCCGGTTATCCTGGTAATGAATACTCGGAGTACCAGGCTGTAATGTACGGTGCTGATCCGGTTATCCTGGTAATGAATACTCGGAGTACCGGGCTGTAATGTACGGTGCTGATCCGGTTATCCTGGTAATAAATACTCGGAGTACCGGGCTGTAATGTACGGTGCTGATCCGGTTATCCTGGTAATGAATACTCGGAGTACCGGGCTGTAATGTACGGTGCTGATCCGGTTATCCTGGTAATGAATACTCGGAGTATCGGGCTGTAATGTACGGTGCTGATCCGGTTATCCTGGTAATGAATACTCGGAGTACCGGGCTGTAATGTGCGGTGCTGATCCGGTTATTCTGGTAATGAATACTCGGAGTACCGGGCTGTAATGTACGGTGCTGATCCGGTTATCCTGGTAATGAATACTCGGAGTACCGGGCTGTAATGTACGGTGCTGATCCGGTTATTCTGGTAATGAATACTCGGAGTACCGGGCCGGTTATGTGCGGTGCTGATCCGGTTATCCTGGTAATGAATACTCGGAGTACCGGGCCGGTTATGTGCGGTGCTGATCCGGTTATCCTGGTAATGAATACTCGGAGTACTAGGCTGTAATGTATGGTGCTGATCCGGTTATCCTGGTAATAAATACTCGGAGTACCGGGCCGGTTATGTGCGGTGCTGATCCGGTTATTCTGGTAATGAATACTCGGAGTACTAGGCTGTAATGTACGGTGCTGATCCGGTTATCCTGGTAATAAATACTCGGAGTACCGGGCCGGTTATGTGCGGTGCTGATCCGGTTATCCTGGTAATGAATACTCGGAGTACCGGGCTGTAATGTACGGTGCTGATCCGGTTATTCTGGTAATGAATACTCGGAGTACCGGGCTGTAATGTACGGTGCTGATCCGGTTATCCTGGTAATGAATACTCGGAGTCCCGGGCTGTTATGTGCGGTGCTGATCCGGTTATCCTGGTAATGAATACTCGGAGTACCGGGCTGTAATGTACGGTGCTGATCCGGTTATCCTGGTAATGAATACTCGGAGTACCAGGCTGTAATGTACGGTGCTGATCCCGTTATCCTGGTAATAAATACTCGGAGTACCAGGCTGTAATGTACGGTGCTGATCCGGTTATCCTGGTAATAAATACTCGGAGTACCGGGCCGGTTATGTGCGGTGCTGATCCGGTTATCCTGGTAATGAATACTCGGAGTACCAGGCTGTAATGTACGGTGCTGATCCGGTTATTCTGGTAATGAATACTCGGAGTACCGGGCTGTAATGTGCGGTGCTGATCCGGTTATCCTGGTAATGAATACTCGGAGTACCAGGCTGTAATGTACGGTGCTGATCCGGTTATCCTGGTAATGAATACTCGGAGTACCAGGCTGTAATGTACGGTGCTGATCCGGTTATCCTGGTAATGAATACTCGGAGTACCAGGCTGTAATGTACGGTGCTGATCCGGTTATTCTGGTAATGAATACTCGGAGTACCGGGCTGTAATGTGCGGTGCTGATCCGGTTATCCTGGTAATGAATACTCGGAGTACCAGGCTGTAATGTACGGTGCTGATCCGGTTATCCTGGTAATGAATACTCGGAGTACCAGGCTGTAATGTACGGTGCTGATCCGGTTATCCTGGTAATGAATACTCGGAGTACCGGGCTGTAATGTACGGTGCTGATCCGGTTATCCTGGTAATGAATACTCGGAGTACCGGGCTGTAATGTACGGTGCTGATCCGGTTATCCTGGTAATGAATACTCGGAGTACCGGGCTGTAATGTGCGGTGCTGATCCGGTTATTCTGGTAATGAATACTCGGAGTACCGGGCTGTAATGTACGGTGCTGATCCGGTTATCCTGGTAATGAATACTCGGAGTACCAGGCTGTAATGTACGGTGCTGATCCGGTTATCCTGGTAATGAATACTCGGAGTACCGGGCTGTAATGTACGGTGCTGATCCGGTTATCCTGGTAATAAATACTCGGAGTACCGGGCTGTAATGTACGGTGCTGATCCGGTTATCCTGGTAATGAATACTCGGAGTACCGGGCTGTAATGTACGGTGCTGATCCGGTTATCCTGGTAATGAATACTCGGAGTATCGGGCTGTAATGTACGGTGCTGATCCGGTTATCCTGGTAATGAATACTCGGAGTACCGGGCTGTAATGTACGGTGCTGATCCGGTTATTCTGGTAATGAATACTCGGAGTACCGGGCCGGTTATGTGCGGTGCTGATCCGGTTATCCTGGTAATGAATACTCGGAGTACCGGGCCGGTTATGTGCGGTGCTGATCCGGTTATCCTGGTAATGAATACTCGGAGTACCAGGCTGTAATGTACGGTGCTGATCCGGTTATCCTGGTAATGAATACTCGGAGTACCAGGCTGTAATGTACGGTGCTGATCCGGTTATCCTGGTAATAAATACTCGGAGTACCAGGCTGTAATGTACGGTGCTGATCCGGTTATCCTGGTAATAAATACTCGGAGTACCGGGCCGGTTATGTGCGGTGCTGATCCGGTTATCCTGGTAATGAATACTCGGAGTACCAGGCTGTAATGTACAGTGCTGATCCGGTTATTCTGGTAATGAATACTCGGAGTACCGGGCTGTAATGTGCGGTGCTGATCCGGTTATCCTGGTAATGAATACTCGGAGTACCAGGCTGTAATGTACGGTGCTGATCCGGTTATCCTGGTAATGAATACTCGGAGTACCAGGCTGTAATGTACGGTGCTGATCCGGTTATCCTGGTAATGAATACTCGGAGTACCAGGCTGTAATGTACGGTGCTGATCCGGTTATCCTGGTAATAAATACTCGGAGTACCGGGCTGTAATGTACGGTGCTGATCCGGTTATTCTGGTAATGAATACTCGGAGTACCGGGCCGGTTATGTGCGGTGTGGTGTTTTGTATGATGGGGATCCTTGCTGTGAAGTTCAGGGATTGTGTATTTGGTGGGATCCGGTTTGGCACAGGATGATGGGAGTATTACTTCTCTCTGCTCTGGTGATAATCTGGTTTCCTGTAACCCATAAATGTCCCTTTCCATCCCCACCCCCTCTGTGCTGTTCTCTTCCAATCATCCGTCTTCTGACTTGTCCCAATTATTGACCATTTACCATCATATGTCCCATGAGGGGGGGGAGGGGGCAGGGATCGCTCAGGGCCACGCGATGGTTGTGTCTGTCACTTCTCTCAGCCTGCTGTGTGACAGTGCGGGGTCCTGACATTGCATCGGCCCGGGGCGGGAGAGGAAGGGGTGAATTGTGCTCTCCACACAGGGAGATTATTGGAAGAAAACATCTCCATTCCTGACAGGCCTCTCCACAAGTTCCCAATCTAATATGTTTTCCTACTGCTTGTTTAAACACAGTTAATTAGGCGATGACCGTCATGTGACCCGCGCCGTGTATATCCCATCCGTATGGCTGCAGGAATATACAGGCCTTGGTGAGCAGCCCCCTCCCCCCACCTCCCTGGACCTGTGCCCCCTCCCTGGACCTGTGCCCCCCCACCACCACCTCCCTGGACCTGTGCCCCCTCCCCCCACCTCCCTGGACCTGTGCCCCCTCCCCCACCACCTCCCTGGACCTGTGCCCCCTCCCTGGACCTGTGCCCCCTCCCCCACCACCTCCCTGGACCTGAGCCCCCTCCCTGGACCTGTGCCCCCTTCCCCCACCACCTCCCTGGACCTGTGCCCCCCTTCCCCCACCACCTCCCTGGACCTGTGCCCCCTTCCCCCACCACCTCCCTGGACCTGTGCCCCCTCCCCCCACCACCTCCATGGACCTGTGCCCCCTCCCCCCACCACCTCCCTGGACCTGTGCCCCCTTCTTCCTGGACCTGTGTCCCCTCCCCCACTTCCCTGGACCCGAGCCATTATAGACCCCGGATCTCTCCATAAAGAGGACCCGTCACCCCCTATTACTGTCACATGGGATGTTTACATTCATTATAGACCCCGGATCTCTCCATAAAGAGGACCCGTCACCTCCTATTACTGTCACATGGGATGTTTACATTCATTATAGACCCCAGATCTCTCCATAAAGAGGACCCGTCATCTCCTATTACTGTCACACGGGATGTTTACATTCATTATAGACCCCGGATCCCTCCATAAAGAGGACCCGTCACCTCCTATTACTGTCACATGGGATGTTTACATTCATTATAGACCCCGGATCTCTCCATAAAGAGGACCCGTCACCTCCTATTACTGTCACATGGGATGTTTACATTCATTATAGACCCCGGATCTCTCCATAAAGAGGACCCGTCACCTCCGATTACTGTCACATGGGATGTTTACATTCATTATAGACCCCGGATCTCTCTATAAAGAGGACCCGTCACCCCCTATTACTGTCACATGGAATGTTTACATTCATTATAGACCCCGGATCTCTCCATAAAGAGGACCCGTCACCTCCTATTACTGTCACATGGGATGTTTACATTCATTATAGACCCCAGATCTCTCCATAAAGAGGACCCGTCATCTCCTATTACTGTCACACGGGATGTTTACATTCATTATAGACCCCGGATCTCTCCATAAAGAGGACCCGTCACCTCCTATTACTGTCACATGGGATGTTTACATTCATTATAGACCCCGGATCTCTCCATAAAGAGGACCCGTCATCTCCTATTACTGTCACATGGGATGTTTACATTCATTATAGACCCCGGATCTCTCCATAAAGAGGACCCGTCACCTCCTATTACTGTCACATGGGATGTTTACATTCATTATAGACCCCGGATCTCTCCATAAAGAGGACCCGTCACCTCCTATTACTGTCACATGGGATGTTTACATTCATTATAGACCCCGGATCTCTCCATAAAGAGGACCCGTCATCTCCTATTACTGTCACACGGGATGTTTACATTCATTATAGACCCCGGATCTCTCCATAAAGAGGACCCGTCACCTCCTATTACTGTCACATGGGATGTTTACATTCATTATAGACCCCGGATCTCTCCATAAAGAGGACCCGTCATCTCCTATTACTGTCACACGGGATGTTTACATTCATTATAGACCCCGGATCTCTCCATAAAGAGGACCCGTCACCTCCTATTACTGTCACATGGGATGTTTACATTCATTATAGACCCCGGATCTCTCCATAAAGAGGACCCGTCATCTCCTATTACTGTCACACGGGATGTTTACATTCATTATAGACCCCGGATCTCTCCATAAAGAGGACCCGTCACCTCCTATTACTGTCACATGGGATGTTTACATTCATTATAGACCCCGGATCTCTCCATAAAGAGGACCCGTCACCTCCTATTACTGTCACATGGGATGTTTACATTCATTATAGACCCCAGATCTCTCCATAAAGAGGACCCGTCACCTCCTATTACTGTCACATGGGATGTTTACATTCATTATAGACCCCGGATCTCTCTATAAAGAGGACCCGTCACCCCCTATTACTGTCACATGGGATGTTTACATTATAGACCCCGGATCTCTCCATAAAGAGGACCCGTCACCCCCTATTACTGTCACATGGGATGTTTACATTCATTATAGACCCCGGATCTCTCCATAAAGAGGACCCGTCACCTCCTATTACTGTCACATGGGATGTTTACATTCATTATAGACCCCGGATCTCTCCATAAAGAGGACCCGTCACCTCCGATTACTGTCACATGGGATGTTTACATTATAGACCCCGGATCTCTCCATAAAGAGGACCCGTCACCCCCTATTACTGTCACATGGGATGTTTACATTCATTATAGACCCCGGATCTCTCCATAAAGAGGACCCGTCACCTCCTATTACTGTCACATGGGATGTTTACATTATAGACCCCGGATCTCTCCATAAAGAGGACCCGTCACCTCCTATTACTGTCACATGGGATGTTTACATTCATTATAGACCCCGGATCCCTCCATAAAGAGGACCCGTCACCTCCGATTACTGTCACATGGGATGTTTACATTATAGACCCCGGATCTCTCCATAAAGAGGACCCGTCACCCCCTATTACTGTCACATGGGATGTTTACATTCATTATAGACCCCGGATCTCTCCATAAAGAGGACCCGTCACCTCCTATTACTGTCACATGGGATGTTTACATTATAGACCCCGGATCTCTCCATAAAGAGGACCCGTCACCTCCTATTACTGTCACATGGGATGTTTACATTCATTATAGACCCCGGATCTCTCCATAAAGAGGACCCGTCACCTCCGATTACTGTCACATGGGATGTTTACATTATAGACCCCGGATCTCTCCATAAAGAGGACCCGTCACCTCCTATTACTGTCACATGGGATGTTTACATTATAGACCCTGGATCTCTCCATAAAGAGGACCCGTCACCCCCTATTACTGTCACATGGGATGTTTACATTCATTATACACCCCGGATCTCTCCATAAAGAGGACCCGTCACCCCCTATTACTGTCACATGGGATGTTTACATTCATTATAGACCCCGGATCTCTCCATAAAGAGGACCCGTCACCTCCTATTACTGTCACACGGGATGTTTACATTCATTATAGACCCCGGATCTCTCCATAAAGAGGACCCGTCACCCCCTATTACTGTCACATGGGATGTTTACATTATAGACCCCGGATCTCTCCATAAAGAGGACCCGTCACCCCCTATTACTGTCACATGGGATGTTTACATTATAGACCCCGGATCTCTCCATAAAGAGGACCCGTCACCTCCTATTACTGTCACATGGGATGTTTACATTCATTATAGACCCCGGATCTCTCCATAAAGAGGACCCGTCACCTCCTATTACTGTCACATGGGATGTTTACATTCATTATACACCCCAGATCTCTCCATAACGAGGACCCGTCGCCTCCTATTACTGTCACATGGGATGTTTACATTCATTATAGACCCCGGATCTCTCCATAAAGAGGACCCGTCACCCCCTATTACTGTCACATGGGATGTTTACATTCATTATAGACCCCGAATCTCTCCATAAAGAGGACCCGTCACCCCCTATTACTGTCACATGGGATGTTTACATTCATTATAGACCCCGGATCTCTCCATAAAGAGGACCCGTCACCCCCTATTACTGTCACATGGGATGTTTACATTTATTATAGACCCCGGATCTCTCCATAAAGAGGACCCGACTTCACACCTATATCTTACCCTAGCTTGGCAATGAGGGCTAATAAATGTTTTGGTTCCCCTCACAACTACTTATCTCTGCAATACTGAACCTGATATCACATGGACTAGATGTGTCAGATAACATGCCAGCAACTGGACCCCCAGTCAGTGTTTTACATGCGCAAAAGTAGCAAAAAAACCCTTATGCCCTGTACACACGACCGGTTTTCCCGTCGCAATAAACTCTGAAAGTTTTTCTGCTGGAATTCCGCTCAAGCTGTCTTGCATACACACGATCACACCAAAGTCCGATCGTTTAGAACGTGGTGACGTGCAACACGTGCAATGGGACTAGAAAAAGCAATTTCAATAGCCAGTAGCTTCCGTCTTGTACTTGCTTCAGAGCATGTGTAGTTTTTGGTTCATCGGAACAGCACACAGACGAGCGGTTTTCCCGATAGGAATTGGTTCCGTCGGAAATATTTAGAACATGTTCTATTTCTAAGTCCGTCAGAATTTTCAACGTAAAAAAGTCCGATGGGGCCCACACAAGGTCGGAATATACGATGAAAAGCTCCCACCTGACTTTTTCTGTCGTACTTTCCGCTCCTGTGTACGCGGCATTAGATGTAGCCAATTTATGAATATCACATAAATAAGATGAATGCAGCAGAAGCAGGGAGATTCTTGCACTGCAGGTTCTCAGGTACAGCTTCCCCCTCCAGCAAGGAGAACGTTGATCAGCACAGCAGTGACATCACCGAATCTCACTCATTAAAGGGATTGGATGGTGCTTTCATTGCTCAGTAATTACTTGTACAAAATGTTTACACCTTACATTCTCACCAGTGATGATCAGCCCTGTGTTACCCACATTAATATAGGTATATGTAACCTAGAACTGAGCTTTGACTATGATCCGATCATGTATGATGTAGACCAGGTTTGTTCTGCAGTACGACTTACCTTCTCCCCTTTCTACCTCCAGGTTTTCACCTAAGCGGTACGGTGACGGAGCCGGCGACTCAGTCTGAGCCAGAAGCCACCTACAAAGTAGCCATCAGCTTCGACCGCTGCAAGATCACCTCAGTGACCTGTGGCTGCGGCAACAGGGACATTTTCTACTGCGCCCACGTAGTGGCGCTCTCGCTCTACCGGATCCGCAAGCCAGACCAGGTCAAACTGCGTCTTCCCATCTCAGAGACCCTCTTCCAAATGAACAGAGACCAGCTGCAGAAGTTTGTCCAGTACCTGATCACGGCGCACCATACGGAGGTGCTTCCCACGGCTCAGAAACTGGCTGACGAGATCTTGTCCTCCAATTCCGAAATCAACCAAGTGCACGGTGAGTAGTGCGCCGCCGACTCTGCTCGCCTGCAAGCCTGATTATGCACTTCGGCTTCGGAAGATTCCCCTCCCCCCTTCATGACCAGGCCATTTTTTTGCTATTCAGCACTGCGGTACTTTATCTGGTAATTGCGCGGTCGTGTAACGCTGTACCCAAATGACACATATACTTTTTTTTCACACAAACAGACATTTCTTTTGGTTATTTGATCACAACTGGGTCTTTCTGTTTTTGCTGTGCTATAAATGAAAATAGAGTTACATTTTTGGAAAAAAAACAAAACAATATTTTTTACTTTCTGCTATCAAACACATCCAAAAAATAAAGTCCCAATACGTGTATATTGATTGGTTTGCGTGAAAGTCTACAAATGAGATATGCTGTATACTGGAATTTTTTTTTCTTTTTTATACTACTTATGACAGCGATTAGTGACTTATAGTGGGGATTGTGACAGTGCGGCGGAAAATCTGACACTAACTGACACTGACATCACCAGTGACACTAATACATTGATCAGTGCTAATACTATACACCAGGGATATGCAATTAGCGGACCTCCAGCTGTTGCAGAACTACAAGTCCCATGAGGCATAGCGAGACTCTGACAGTCATAAGCATGACACCCAGAGGCAGAGGCATGATGGGAGTTGTAGTTTTGCAACAGCTGGAGGTCCGCTAATTGCATATCCCTGCTATACACTGTCACTGTACTAATGACACTGGCTGGGAAGGGGTTAACAGGAGTTAAATGTGTACTTAACTAACCCCTCTCAAATTTCCCCTTTTTGGAAAGTTGACAGCCCAAAGTATTTAGTAAGAGGCATGGCAACATGTTTAAAGTTGTCGTTTTTTTTTGTCACTTTTTTTTGGGGGAAAATTAAAAAATAATAGATTTTTTCCACAATTTTTTTTTTTATCATAATGTGTGTGGCGGTGATCAGGGACACTGACTGGTGACAGTATGTAATTTAAAAAAATATATATTTTATTTAGTTACATTTGTTTTTCTTTTAAAAAAAATTTCCAGAGCAATAGTGTTACCATTTTTTTTTTATAATTATTATTTTTAATTATTATAATTATTATTATTTTTTTACAGCTGATTGTGTATAGTAGTGAATTTCACTGGTATAAGCAACCTTTTGTACTGAATGAAACTGATTTATTCCGTGTGTTGTGATTAGCTGTGATTGGCCACAGTTAAATACATAGTACGGAGAGGATGTGATTTGCCCGGTCTGTACCATGTGATGACATTGACCAATCACAGCTAGCAACACAATTGTACACGTTGGTTGGCATGAAAGGAAGCCATTCATTGTTTACAATTTTGTCATGTGTTGTGTTGTGATTGGTCACAGCGTTCACATGGTACCGGCAGTGGCCCGGTACTGACCAGTCATCGACTGTGCCCGATTGTGCCGCAGCTGCATACGAGACGCGTTTCGGGAGGACGTCATGTGACGTCCACCACCCGGATCGATGAAATTGGTTCATTGAAACCTCCCATTTATGTAAATACAGTTCTTGTCTTTGTGTATTGATATGAGAGTCTGTAAGTTGCTTGTGTCTGCTTCCAGGGGCCCCCGATCCCACCGCCGGGGCCAGCATCAATGATGAAAACTGCTGGCACTTGGATGAAGAGCAAGTCAGGGAACAGGTGAAGCTCTTCCTGTCTCAGGGTGGATACTACAGCTCGGGAAAACAACTCAACTCCATGTTCGCTAAGGTAAAGCTTTAAAGGTGCCTTAAAGGCGAAGTCCACCTTTCGCAGCATGTTACATGTACCTGTGTTTAGGGTGGAAAGTGCAACGTGTTCCTGCTCCTGCAACCTCAACCCCCCCCCCCCCCCCTCCCCTCCCCTCCCCCGATCCCCGCCTCAGTGGGAAAGGGGATCTTCTCCCTGTACTCGCCATTAGGATTCAAAAACAGCGGCAACCTACGAAGCTCCGCCCACACAGCTGTTTCTTTCACAGTTTTCTGTAAAATGAATAAACTACAACTACCGGCAGCCACTGCGGCAGCCGACTCGTAGTTCTGAATGGACAGTGGGGGGGGTTGGGTGATGAGCGCTCTTGTAGTTCATTAACAAGTTGTGCAGCTTGTAAACAGTCACTCCATATGGGAGGTATGGGGGCTTGTCTGCAGGAGCCTGACGTTGCACCCCCGATCCACTGATTACAGGTGCAATACTCTCCAGGCTCCTGAAGGAAAAAAAATAATAGATGCACTTCAACCCGACCCCCCCCCCCCCCCCCCCCCACACACACACAAAAAGATATATGCATTTATTATTTTTTTTTTTCTTAAAAGGTGAACTTAGTCTTTAACCTGTTACCTCCTGCTTAACAGGGGTTAAGGGGGGGGCTTTAACCACTTAAGGACTGGGCCTATTTTTTTTTTGCTAGAAAACTACTTTGAACCCCAAACAATATATATATATATATATATATATATATATATATATATAATATTATTTTTTTTATTTTTATTATTATAATTTTTTTATTATTATTCAGACACCCTAGTCAATAAAATGGCGATTTTTGCAATACCTTTTCCCAACCTATTTGCACAGCGGTCATACAAATGCAATTTGTTTGGAAAAATTAAATTTTTTTACTTAAAAAAAAAATAAGAAAACAGTAAAGTTCAATTTTTTTTTTTTATTTTATGAAAAATGTTACGCCGAGTAAACTGACACCCAACATGTCACACTGCAAAATTGCGCCCACTCGTAGAATGGCGACAAACTTTGACACTTAAAAATCTCCATAGGCGACGTTTAAAAATGTCTACAGGTTGCATGTTTTGAGTTACAGAGGAGGTCTAGTGATAGAATTATTGCTCTCACTCTAAAAATCGTGGTAATACCACACATGTGGTGCGAACACCGTTTACGTCTGCGGGCACAACTTGCATATGTGTTCGCTTCTGCATGTGAGCACAGCAGGACGGGGATCTTTACATTTTTTTTTTGGATCACTTTTATTCCTATTACAAGGAATGTAAACCTCAATTGTACACACAATTGTATCAAAAAAAGTATGACAGGTCCTCTTCATTAGATTGTGAGATCCGGGGCGTCAATGAAACCTCACATCTCATATTTACACTTAAATGCAATAGAAAAATAAAAAAAATATATATTTTTTTCCCCTTGAAGACTATTGGCCAGTAGTGACGTTTGATGTCGCTTCCGTCATCCAATGGAATAGAGTCGAGTGGCGACCATCTTTCCCTCACTCGACTTCCAGCCTCACAGGGGAAAGGAATCGGATTGTCTTCACTACCGACAGCTCCGGTCAGCGGCGGAAATGACCTGGAAGTAGAGCTGCACAATTAATTAAAAAAAAAATCGTGATCTCGATTCAACCCCTCTGATGATCTCTATTGCAGAGTTTGCTGATTCTTTCATATAACAAGTGGAGATACTTATCTGCTCACTCAGCTGTCAAAAGAAAACATCCAGGCAGTCTGCCAAGTTTTTAATAGGAAATATTGTAACTAACTCTTCCTCCTTAGATCAAAGGGATAAACTTCAGTGTGTAAATAAAAAATCCAGTCTGCCGAGTTTTTAAACAACTTGTAAATGCAGGAAGTTTAACCACTAAATCTTTTTCTGACACTTGTTTCTTAAGTCAAAATCAATATTTTTTTTTTACTAGAAAATGACTTGGAACCCCCAAAAAGTATATATATATATATTAGCAGAGACCCTCAGGAATGAAATTACCGCAATATGTTTAAATGTGATAGATGATGTTAAGTCGCGAGAATCGTGAGAGAATCGAGATCCATCTTCAATGCTCATTTTAGCCAGAATCGTGCAGCTCTACCGGGACGCAGCTCTCGGTCTGGACTAATGATCATTAGCTGACTCCGGATCATGTGACTACTGTGACAACCAATCAGTGTTCTCATGATTGCCAATCCTTCCCGCAAACAACCCAACCATCAAATATTTCCTGTGTCCCGGGGCTCTTGTTTAACCCTTTTGCTACCCGGGGGGGGGGGGGGGTGGTGTGACGGACGGACTTTTTGTCCCCAATGTGATGGAGGGAAAAAAGTTAAAGTAGAACTATAGGCAATTTTTATGACATTTTGGATGGAGTAAGCGAGGGTTGTATTCTCTGTCACATTTTTCTTTCTTCACCATCTGTGTCCTATTGAGGAGATTTCCCTTCACTTCCTGTCACATAGCTTTTCAATGATAATGGTAAACAGAGGAGAGACAGAGAGAGGGTGAATCTCCCTAATGGGGGGCACAGACAGCAATAAACACTGACAGGGGGTCTAATCCCTCTCCCCTCCATCCAAAGCAAATGATGCCGATAGTTATACTTTAAGTAAAACGATTTTTTAAATAACAAATTTAAGTGAAGCCCAAGCACATAAAATCCCCCCCCCCCCCCCCCTCCAAACATAAAACATTTTTGGGGGGGCGACTACACATGAAAACGCTTGTTGTGATACACGTTACATATCACCGCGCATGCCGGAGTGTGAGCAATAATTCCAGCACCAGACCCCCTCCCTAACACTAAACTGATGACCTATAAGGGGCTTTCACAGCCTGACCTATGGAAAATATCGGGGGCTGAAGTTTGTGGCAGTCTCCCGGGCGCACACAAATTTAAGTGACGTGGCCTGTCGGGTATCTATTTACTCGGTGTGACCTCGTCTTTTAGATTTTACAAATAAATGTGGTCATTTATTGCGCTTTAGTGTCTTTTTTTTTTTTTACTAAAACGTTTGCGTTTCCTAGACCTTTACGGTAATATCGCGTGCCATACAGAATTGTAGCTACCGCTGTTTTATTCTCGGGGGTGTCTGCTCTCAGAAAATGCATTATGTTTTTTGGGGTTCATTTAGTTTTCAGGCCTAAAATGATTTTATAAGCATGGGGCGCAGAAAAACCCACAAAAAAAAACGGCTCTGGCAGCGAAAGGGTTAAAGCCAACAATTATATTCTCACATTGGTGTTTTATTTCATTAAAGTGATCCCCGGTGATCCTGCCACAAATATTCCTGGTCAGCCCCTTCCTGTCATAGGGTGACAACACTTTGTCGCTGTGGTCCTGCGTGATCCACGGTTGTCACCATTAGGATACCCGTCCTGAGAAATGGCTGGTGTGCATTTAGACATGAAGTGGCAGCAAAGAGGGTGCAGGAGATCTGCAGCACACCGAGGTGTAGCAAAGGAGGAGAAAGGGTTAAAGCAATGTAAAAAAATAAATTGTCCGATGTTTATTGGGCACAGTGCAGAGAGCAAACCAGTGCAGTCCGGTGGAGGGGGTGGATGTGACAGCCACATAAAGGGGAACGCCGGGTCATGGCTCTGTTATTTTAGGGTGGTGTCGGGGGAGGTCAGCTCTTTGTTGGTCTCAGTGTCCATGTTTCCTGTCCCGGTGACTACGCAGGAAGTGAGGGGGGAAGGGCGAGCCTCTGGTGTTCCGATGCAGCGGGAGTGCTGGTTTTAATGATGGCGTCTGTTCCCCCAGGTGCGAGAGATGCTGCGGATGAGAGATTCCAATGGCGCGCGCATGCTGACCCTGATAACGGAGCAGTTCATGGCGGACCCCCGGCTGGCCCTGTGGAGGCAGCAGGGAAGCGGAATGACGGATAAGTGCCGGCAACTTTGGGATGAGCTGGGTAAGTGTCCCTGGAGAGTTCTCTGGGGATTAGGAAGAAACCGGAAATCAATGTTCCCATCTAGAGAACGCGTATCAATAATCAGCCAATCATAATGTATCAATCATCAGCCAATCGTTATTCAATTAAAGTTCTCTCTCCCTTATAGTGGCCGAGTGTTTGTGCTGAACTCCAGGCGTGGATATTGTAATATAATTACATTGTTTCAGAAATGATCTATATTCCATACCTGGACGATGCCCCTAGAAGCTGGAAATCACCATAATAGACATCCCTACTATATTCCTCCTACGCCCCTACTGCAGTCCTACTATACTCTTACTACACCCCTACTATATCTCTACTACACCCCTACTATATCTCTACTACACCCCTACTATATCTCTACTACACCCCTACTATATCTCTACTACACCCATTCACTCGAGGCGTTCCTCGCCGCTTACACCCGTCCACTTGAGGCGCTCCTCACCGCTCACACCCGTTCACTCGAGGCGCTCCTTGCTGCTCACACCCGTTTCACTCGAGGCGCTCCTCGCCGCTCACACCCGTTTCACTCGAGGCGCTCCTCGCCGCTCACACCCGTTTCACTCGAGGCGCTCCTCGCCGCTCACACCCGTTCACTCGAGGCGCTCCTCGCCGCTCACACCCGTTCACTCGAGTGGCTCCTCACCGCTCACACCCGTTCACTCGAGTGGCTCCTCACCGCTCACACCCGTTCACTCGAGTGGCTCCTCACCGCTCACACCTGTTCACTCGAGTGGCTCCTCACCGCTCACACCCGTTCACTCGAGCGGCTCCTCACCACTCACACCCATTCACTTGAGGCGCTCCTCACCGCTCACACCAGTTTGCTCCTCGCCGCTCACACCCGTTCTCGAAGCTCTCCTCGCTGCTCACACCAGTTCACTCGAGGCGCTCCTCACCGCTCACACCCGTTCACTTGAAGCGTTCCTCGCCACTCACAGCCGTTCACTCGGGTGGCTCCTCACCACTCACACCCATTCACTGGAGGCGCTCCTCACCACTCACACCCATTCACTGGAGGCGCTCCTCGCCGCTCACTTGAAGCGTTCCTCGCCACTCACACCCGTTCACTAGAGGCGCTCCTCACCACTCACACCCATTCACTGGAGGCGCTCCTTGCCGCTCACACCTGTTCACTCGAGGTGCTCCTCACCACTCACACCCGTTCACTCGAGACACTCCTCACCACTCACACCCGTTCACTCGAGGCGCTCCTCACCACTCACACCCGTTCACTCGAGGCGCTCCTCACCACTCACCCGTTCACTCGAGGCGCTCCTCACCACTCACCCCCGTTCACTCGAGGCGCTCCTCACCACTCACGCCCATTCACTGGAGGTGCTCCTCGCCGTTCACACCCGTTCACTCGAGGCACTCCTCACCACTCACCCGTTCACTCGAGGCGCTCCTCACCACTCACCCGTCCACTCGAGGCGCTCCTCACCACTCACCCGTCCACTCGAGGCGCTCCTCACCACTCACCCGTTCACTCGAGGCGCTCCTCACCACTCACCCGTTCACTCGAGGCGCTCCTCACCACTCACCCGTTCACTCGAGGCGCTCCTCACCACTCACCCGTTCACTCGAGGCGCTCCTCACCACTCACGCCCATTCACTCGAGGCGCTCCTCACCACTCACGCCCATTCACTCGAGGCGCTCCTCACCACTCACGCCCATTCACTCGAGGCGCTCCTCACCACTCACGCCCATTCACTCGAGGCGCTCCTCACCACTCACGCCCATTCACTCGAGGCGTTCCTCACCACTCACTCCCATTCACTCGAGGCGCTCCTCACCACTCACGCCCATTCACTGGAGGCGCTCCTCGCCGTTCACACCCGTTCACTCGAGGCGCTCCTCACCACTCACACCCGTTCTCGAAGCTCTGCTCGCCGCTCACACCCGTTCACTCGAGGCGCTCCTCACTCTTCACACCTATTCACTTGAGGTGCTCCTTGTCCCTTACACCCGTTCAGTTGAGGCACTCCTCACCATTCACACACAGCACTGCCCAGACTGTTTCCCTTTAGGGATCGTTCACAAAGCGCTGTGTGGGAAGACGGTGAAGGGAGCTGCCGCCTCCTGGGGAATGTCATACACTCACAACACGGAACCCGCCGCTCCCAGTCACTGCAATGTGATTCGCTTGTGGTCTGTGAGTCAGGGAATGCTTCCATCTGACCCTTCTCACACAGTGATCTCCTTTAGAGTCCATACACCAATATCCGAGACCTTCCACTCCTGATTGGATTCCTGGACAGGAAGTCAGCTGTGTGTAGGAATAAATCTCTTTTATTGGAAATATATATATATATAATGTTCCAGTAAATGCAGAAGCGGCGTGCCGGAGAACTTCCTCCTCAATGAAATCTCTGCTGGGAAGAAGAAAGTTTTTTATGGGTAATAAATCCTGTGGGGGGGAGGGGAAGTTTAGGTTTGGTGATATTTATGTAGTTACATTTTAGGGTTGCACCGATACCGCTATCAGTGCCGATGCTAAACGGTCCCCCAAGTTCTCCCGCGAATGCTCCGATTCCTGAAAGCCGTACCTTCGGGTGGAACTCCGCTTTAAGCACCCCAAAAGTGGAACTTCCTCTTATTTGTCTCCTTCCCCCCTCCGGTGCTCACAGTGCCACATCTGGCACCTTTTGGGGTGGGGGGGGGGGATACTTGTCTATGATGGCCACAGCTGTTGATGTCAGTGCTAGGCTCCCTCCTCCTTCCCCCGCCGCCAGGCCAATAGGAGAGTGCAGCGGGTGCCTCGCACATGCGCAGTAGGGACTCGGCGTGAAGCAGTAATACTGCACTACCAGGTGGCGACAGCATGATGGAAAGATCAGCTGCGGTGCCGACAGCGCTGGACTCCAGGACAGGTAAGTGCCCGACGATTAAAAGTCAGCCGCTCCACTATGTGTACAGTAAGTGTAGCTGCTGGCTTTTAATCTTTGCAGCGGTGGGCGGAGCTCCGCCTTAAGTTGCGCACAATGTAACTCTGATTAAGGGGAAGTTTTTGTCACCCCCACATAGAGGTTATAATATTGATATCAAAGGCCATTTTTCCTGTCAGTCTTCAGATGTTCCTTATACAATGAAGTGCCCATGTGGGGGAGACGCCTCGGAAAATTAAAGATTGATGATTTGGGATCTAATTAGCCCTGGCAAGAGATTTTATAGAAGAGGGACATGCTGTGCCTCAGCTTAAAGCTAGTGAAAAAAAAAAAAATCTCCCTGGGAGGCAATATTATAATGTGTGGGGTGCATCACATACTAGCACATTATGAGAGACTTGCCTGAGAGCGCGGCCACCCAGAGAGCGAGACCCCCCCAGCGCCACGCTGTCACAGCTCAGGGGGCTTCTATCTTCCCCTGGTCTTCCTTCCGTGTTCCCAGGCCCACCGGCTACATGAGTGGCCGGAGGCGTGATGACATCACCCACCCCCTGCCTTTTATGGCACAGGTTCTGAAGGCCCAGTACTGTATCCCGGAGCCGGACCTTCAGAGCACATGTGACGGTGACGTCACCCCAACTGCATGCACTCTGAATATCTCCTACACAATGCAAGTCTAGCCACTTGCTGGCCCGCCCAGACCAATTTTCAGCTTTAAGCGCTCTCACACTTTGAATGACAATTGCGCGGTCATGTGACGCTGTACACAAATTCAATTTTCATCATTTTTTTCACACAAATAAAGCTTTATTTTGGTGATATTTATTTTTTGCTAAACAAACAAAAAAAGACAGAAATAAAAAAAAAATTGTTTCTTAGTTTGTTATAAAATTTGGCAAATGGGTAATTTTTCTCCTTCATTGATATTCGCTGATGAGGCTGCACTAATGGGCACAGATAAGGTGACACTTGTAGGCACTGATGGGTGGCTTTGACAGATGACACTGATGGGTGGCACTGACAGATGACACTGATGGGTGGCACTGACAGATGACACTGATGGGCACTGGTAGGCAGCACTGGTAATGACGCACGGATTAATTTATAGGCGGCACTGATAGGCGACACTTTGAGCACTGATGGGCGGCACTGTGAGGTGGCACTGAGGGGTGGTACTGTGGGCACTGGTTGGTGGGCACTGGTAGGTACCTTCATGATCGGGACCGATGTCCCTCTCGCAGCCGCTGTTGATTGGCTTTCAGCGCGAGAAGGAGAAATAGCTGATTACTGGCTATGCTTACATCACATGATCAGCTGTCATTGGCTGACAGCTTATCACATGGTAAGGGGTCGGGATCGACCCCTTACTCCATTCTGTGATCAGGCGAGTCTCCTAGACTCGCTGATCACAGAGCGTGCCATGTGTGCTGTGCCCCCTACAGGGGGGGCGCAGGCCGCTCGAGCACGTCCGCGGACGCCCTCCCGGCAAGTCCCCCCTGTAGTCTTTCGGTTATAGGACGGACGGCAAGTGGTTGAGGTGTTCCCAGTACCTACAGGAAAGCCTTATTATAGACTCACCTGTAGGTATAAGTGGTGTAACTGAGTTTACTACCACCACAAGTTTATGGTAATCGATGGGATACAAAAGAATAGAAGGGGAGGCAGCTGTGAATGATTGTTGAGGAAACATGAATGGATCTATGCTTTGGACACTCTGTACCCAGAGGGATTCAGGACTGGATTTGTATCTTTTCATATCATTTTTTTCTGGACATTTTTATCTAAATATCTTCATATTATTTTGCCATCTTTTATGAAATACTATTGAATGGTCTCTGTAGATATACTGAACTTTGATCCCGCAGTATCTTGTTTTATAGATTTTTATATAAATTCTTATATTTCCAATAATAGGTTAATGCTTGGATGCTTCTGACGAGATGTCGGGGGAGGGCACCAACCACCCTGACCACTTCCCCGCTCTGTGAATAATGAACATATTATGTAGATATTACCTTCATTTTGTGTTTATTGAATAATTTATTCCAAATGTTCCCAAAATGTATTTAAATGTGTATATTGAATGTGATCCTATCTGAAGGAGGGTGGTGTGATCGTGCTTTGCAATCCTCCGGACATGTTTGTATCATTTTATTTTCTTCAGAAAATGCTATGTGCAGCAATCCCCTAGAATATTTTCTATCTATAAATAAAATGAAAAGCGAAGGATTGCTGCACGTTGTTTATAATAAAAAAAAAAAAAAAAGTTACAAATAATGCATAATGTGTTCCATTTTAAATACAAAATAAACAGAACACATTATGTATTGTTTGTAACTTTTGTTTATTTAAATTTTAAATGCAGCAATCCTTCGTGTTTCTTATCTAATTCTTGCCCGTGGGAAGGCTTGATTGCTTTGCACTGGGAACGACCACCGTAGCACATTTCACCTTATCAATTGGAATATGCACAGTATCTGACAAAAGTAAGTACACCCCTCAGTGACATTTCTTCTCTCTTTTCATGTGACAACACTGAAGAAATGACACTTGTCTACAATGTAAAGTAGTGAGTGTACAGCTTGTATAACAGTGTAAATTTCCTGTCCCCTCAAAATAACTCTCAGTACACTCACTACTTTACATTGTAGACAAGTGTCATTTCTTCAGTGTTGTCACATGACAAGATAGGAGAAAAGACTTACAAACATGTGAGGGGGGTGTACTTACTTTTGTGAGATACTGTGTGTCTGTGTGTGTGTTACACACACAGTGTATAACATTGGTGTAAGTGTAAAACCCTCCACCCCTAAACTTCATCTTTCATACATTCATCAATCTTTGGAAGCATTGGTGGTTTGCATCAGATCTTTGAACTGATGGTCCTCCAGCTGGATTTGTTACTCTGATTGGTGGGTACAGAACTGGTTTTGATTGGCAGAATTGATGAACGAATCATCTGAATCAGCCAATCTTCCAGCTTTTGATTCTCCGGAATAGGTGCATTTCGGAATCGCTCGTTCTGCAATGAATATTATGCGGTTTCCTGGATTCAAACATTGCATAACCCTCGTTGGCTCGCCATGCAAATATTCTGGAGAGTGGAGAAGTGGTGAAGCAGCGATTTCTCTTGATTGGATCCTCCGCACTCATCAGATAAATGATGATAACTTATTGTTGCAGAAGTACTAAAACCCTGTGTGGTTGGTGTTCTCTCTAGGGGCGCTGTGGGTGTGCATTGTGCTGAACCCTCACTGCAAACCAGAGGAGAAGGCTGTATGGCTGCGGCAGTTGAAGAAGTGGAGCGATATGGACGTGTGCCCGCTGGAGGATGGGAATTATGGCAATGACCTCCCGAACATCACCAACGCACTCCCGCAAAGTAACGGTCATGGTGAGCACATGTGTTTTTTTTTGGTCTACACACACGGGGCGGGCCTGTGATAGGATCCAATCACTTCTGGACTAGCTGCGTAGGAAAGGCTGTGATGTCATCAACACTTCTTGTGAATTTGACAATACAGGACCTGGCTGAGGCGGCTCTGCGTCTTCCTCAGCAACAGATCCCTGCAATAGTGGGCGGCACAGTGGTGTAGTGGGCGGCACAGTGGTGTAGTGGGGCGGCACAGTGGTGTAGTGGGGCGGCACAGTGGTGTAGTGGTTAGCACTCTCGCCTAGCAGCAAGAAGGGTTGCTGGTTCAAATCCCAACCACAAACTACCTGCCTGGAGTTTGCATGTTCTCCCTGTGCCTGCGTGGGTTTCCTCCCACAATCCAAAGACATGCAGGGAGGTTAATTGGCTTCTGTCCAAAAATTCTCCTTAGTATATGAATGGGGACCTTGGATTGTGTCTCCCTGAGGGTAGGGAGCGATGAGAGTGCAATGTACAGGGATAGGGACAATTGTAGACACTCAGGTTGAACTGGAAGGACTGGTGTCTTTATTCATTCAGCCTTACTAACTATGTAATAGTGATCGATTGCTTAATGACAGCTATTTGATAAGAGCGAGCAGCCAATCAAGTTTAAGTTTCTCAAAGAAAAAAATTGTTAGTGGTTCTGAAATCAAAACAATCTTTACATGAATGCATTCCCGGCATTGACCACCTCACACAAGTACGCAGCCCCAGCATCTTTTTTCCATGGGGCCCCATATTTTGCGTATCTCCCTTTTGTGCAGCTCGCTCCCAGCGCAGAGACTGGGGTCTCACCAAGAGCCCCGTACTAACGATCGATTCCAGTGTCACCTGATCGCTGTGATAGCCTCTGATTGGCTTCCACGGTGATCAGTCACTGAAGCCCGCCCCCATGTTTTCTCTCTCTGTGAATGGAGGAGAAAGATACAATGTATCTCTTTCCTTGAAGAAAAAAAAAAATGTGTGTAAAAAAACAAAAAAATTAATAAATAAAATGAAAAGCAATACAAAAAAATACTTAGATCAAGGTTTGATCTAGTCAGTTCCGGGGTTAGTGTTTGGGTCAAAGGTCAGGGTCCCTATTTTTTTTTTTTTGGACAGCATTTTTTTTGTTTAATCAGTATCCGTGTCGTCGTGTTTCAGGTAGGATAAAAAAAATATGCAAAGTGCGCATTATTATTATTCCTGGGCTGTACTCCGGGTACAAACAACAACTAACGTACACATGTGTGGGATCGCTGCGATCGTCGGGAGCGGGAGAATTTTTTTTGGGCTGTTCTCTGGTGGAAGGTTATGGTAGTAGCAAGAAATATACAGCTAAATCTAAATAAATATATATTTTATTCCTTTTTTCAGGACAGTTTTCCTTTGACAATAAAAAATAAATCGGGATGTATCCGTTACCATTTACTACCAAATGAAAGCCCAATTTGTCCTGAAAAGGGCGGGATAATCCTCCTGGATACACAAAGTAGTTCTGATGATATGTACGGTTTTACTAACAAATGTCAAAGTTGCAAAATTGTGCTTCAGCATTAAGATTGGTTTTACCCTTTAGACCCCTTTCACACTGAGGCGGTTTTCAGGCGTTTTAGCGCTAGAAATAGCGCCGGAAAACTGCCTCCCATTCTCTGCAATGGGCGCTCTCACACCGGGGCGGTGCGCTTGCGGGACATTAGAAAAAGTCCTGCAAGCAGCATCTTTGGGGCAATTTGGGAGCGGTGTATACATCACTACCAAATTCCCCGCCCATTGCAATGAATGGGCGGAGCCTGAAAAGCGATTCGGAAGCACTGCAACACAGGAAATTTTAACCCCTTCTTTGGGGTTTAAAGCGCCCTGCTAGTGGCCGAAAAGTGCCGTTAAAACTGGTAAAGCGTTGCTAAAATGAGCGTCACTTTTCCGCTAACGGCCGGCGCTTTCAGTGTAAAAGAAGCCTAAGGGAGAAGCGGTTAATATCCAACGAATCCAAAACACTTAGCGGAACCCTCTCTGGGTCCAGCGCTGCTCACTTTTCGTGGTCTCGCAGGACACAGAGGCCGCAGTGGGGGCAGTCAGTCCAATCCTGGAGGGGGGGGGGGTGTGGCTGAGGCGCACTGTGTGTCTATGGACTCGCACTGTCTTGCTCAGGAGTACGCCCCCCCCATAGCGATTCACTTGCTTTGCTGGTGAATGCAAGAGAGGGGGATCCTAGAGCGTCTGCAGAGGACCCTAGAAGAGGAGGATGGGGGCAGCTCTGTGCATTACCATTACACAAAGCAGGCAAGTATAACCTGTTCCCCTTTAGAACCACTAAAGTTAATGTATTAATGTATTAAATAAGCTAACCCCCCCCCCATCCCCCGTTATTCCTCCAGTCTTTCTCACACTGCTGTGTTGGTGTGAAGTGAGTGCAGCGTTATCTGGGAGTCAGACCTATGGAAATGTTGCCGTCGTCGTGTTATTTTCTGTCTGTAGAAAACCAAATTCATCTCATCCCAAAGAGGCCCTGTCATCGTGCCCCCCCCCCCCCTCCATTCTCACCTTATTGGTGCCCCCTCTGTTCTCTGCAGCCAGCACTGGAATGATTGGTGTGCAGAGACATCGCTCCCCCAGTGAGGAAGAAAGAAAAGAATAAATCAAATGAGAAAAAAAGATACATTTTTTTTTATCGCCCCCCCCCCCCCCCTGTCCACGTGCTCGCGCAGCAAAGATAATGCATACATAAGTCACACATATGAGGTATGGCCGCGATCGTCAGAATGAGAGCGATAATTCTATCACTAGACCTCCTCTGTAACTCTAAACTGGTACATTTTTTTTTTTTTAAAGTGCCATCTATGGAAAAAAAATTTATATCAGGAAAGGCCTATGGAGATTTTTAGGTACCGTAGTTTGTCGCCATTCCACGAGTGTGCGCAATTTCGAAGCGTGAAATGTTGGGTATCTATTTACTCGGTGTAACGTCTTTCACATTATACAAAATAATTGGGCTAAATTTACTATTTAGCTTTTTTTTTTAATTAATTCATGAAAGTGTCTCCCCCCCCAAAATGCGTTTGAATGACCGCTACGCAAACACTGCGTGATATAAAATATTGTAACCATCACCATTTTATTATCTAGGGTCTCTGCTAAAAAAAAGATAAATATAATTTTTGGGGGTTCTAAGTACTTTTCTTGCAAAAAATACGGATTTTAACTTGTAAGCAACAAATGTCAGAAATGGGCCTGGTCATGGAAGGGTTAAGTGGCATGTTGGGGGGCACAGCTGACCAGTTGTGTGCACAGTGCAGCTCACACCCCCCCACTTGTCTCCTCCGCCCCACCCCCATTGTTATTCAGAAGTGGAGATGTGTGAATTGTGGATAATGTTGGTTTAGCTGAGAGCCGCTCTGCGCCCCGACCCGTTCTTTGCCCCCTCCTGATCGTCTTGATGAGCGGCACAAATCAGCAGCTGCAGCGTCGTTCGGGGCTCTTGTTCCTGATTGCCCCGCACGCCGGCCTCTTACCAGGAGGACAGGAGGCTGATTAGAGGCTCGGGATTGGATTCTCCGCCCAACTTCCCCACCGTCTAAATCTTCCACTCAGACAATACTTGTTACGTGAGCGAGGACGCGGGGGCGTGAGCGGGCGCCGCGCCATCTCTACCACCTACTTATACACGCAGGAAAGAGGAGGAGGGGAGCTTTTCTGAGACTTCAATTTGGACAACATGCTTGAAAAATAAAATAACACCCCCCCCCGATGTGCGCCTAAAAGCTCCGCCCCTCCCCCTTCAGTCTTGCACCGTTATTCCGGCTCCTCTCCTGATCACTCGTTAAAGTGGTGTTGTCACCAAAAAATAAAAAATGGTTTAAAATTCTTTAAAAAAAATAAAAATAATAATAATTGGAAAAAAAAAAAATGTACTCACCTCTAAATACCTGTTGTTAGGGGGTCCCTCGTAGTCTGCCTTCTTCATTGCCCGGGCTGGTGACATCACTTCCCCTCGCACCGCACAGTCACCTGGGACCTGTCACGTGTCCCAGGTGACTGTGCGGCGTATCACGGCGCCCTGCACCGCTCGCGCATGCGCAGTAGGTGCCCGGCTGTGAAGCCACAGCCGGGTGCCCACAGTACGAATGACGGCGCCGCGAGCGGAGCGGGGAACGAGGGGGGGGCTTCGTTCCCCCCGCATCGCTGGACCCTGGGGCAGGTAAGTGTCCGATTATTAAAAGTCAGCAGCGGCAGTATTTGTAGCTGCTGACTTTTATTTTTTTTTTTTTAGGGGGCACTGGCATAATTTGTGATAAAAACATCTTTGCCATTCTGAAGCTTCCCTCCAACCACTTGGCATATTATTTTATATATACTAGGATTCTGTACTTACCAAATACACTTCAGAAATCTCCCTCTGCTGAGTCTGGCTGCCGCCATTTTTACTGTGGGCAGATGAATGAATGATTTGTATAGCGCTGCAAATGCGAACTGAATGAGGCTGAAGCTGCTGCCTGTTCACTTCCTGGATTTACACAGAGGCCCCCCTCCAGCTCTGCAGCTCTCATTGCCCCTCTTATGACTCATCCCCCTCACTTCCTGGCAGACTCTCAGTTGAGAGAGAGAGCTGTGCATGTTGCCATAATCCTCGGCTAACAACCAGACAAGAAACAGAAAAGTGGCTCTATAAAGGATTTACAGGCAGAAAAAAAAAAATGTATTCTCCAAAGTTATAACAAGAACAACAAGAAGGAAGAAGGTGAGAAGATTTATAGATGGAAAGATGAATAAAATGACGGAAGTTCCTCTTTAGACCCAACTCCGGTCTTCCCTTCAGTCCTGCACAGGTGAACCAGCTCCTCTACTGAAACGGCTTCCTCTATTGCACACTGTGAGCTTCTCACAATGTGCAATTTGGACAAAGTCGTTAATTCGGAAACATCCAAATTAATGAAAACCCATTTCAATGAATTTTTCCGAATATCTGTAAATTCGAAAACCCAAAAATTAGAAAATCTGAAATAATAACAAACTATTAAATTCCAGGTATTGGAATTTCCTTTCCAATTTGGCTGTTGGTGAATCTAACGAATACGAATTTATCCGAAGTTCCGAATTATCCGAAATGACGAATATCGCATCTAAAGGAACGGAACAAATGTAATAATATTAAATATTAATAATAACTTTTTATTACTATTATTTGTTATGAAGTTGATCCGTTCCATTTGTTTAGATGCGTCGCTTCGGATAATTCGAAACTTCGGATAAATTAGTTACGTTTCGCTAACAGCCAAATTTGAAAGGAAATTTCCGATACCTGTAGTTGAATAGTTTATTATTTCGAATTTTCGTTCTTTCGAATTTTACGATTTTCTTACTTTTAAAATTTTTGGATTTTCTGATTTACGAAATGCGATCATAGCGAATGACTCGAAAAACGAATGAAACAAAAGCAAACAATTTTTTTGGCAGTGCACGTGTCTAGTAATTCCCCCGAAAGACAGGAGGGGCCACAGTTCCCCCCGATTTGAATGGATCGGCCTTGTGTGTCCATGGGCTGGGGAGGCAGAGAGTCCGCGGCGGCTTTTGCCCCCCTGGGGATGACGGGAACAGTTTTGTGGTGTGGGACCACCACAGTGTGAAAGGGCACATGGTCAAAGCACCAAAAACTTCTTCTGCACTGCCCCTCTGTGATGGGGTGCCTGGGCGCCACCCCCTCTTTGCACACCCCCCCCCCCCATAGGCCACCCTCTATCCATGCGTCCGGCCCCTCTCAGGATGTCGGGCGCATGAATTACAGCAGCTGTTTTTTTTTTTGTTTTGGTTTTTTGAAGCACCTGATTAGAGCCAGAGGCTTTAATAGGCTTCAAAATAGGGTGGTCTCAAATCGCAGAGAATGCGCTCCGATCCCACCCAGGTGTGTTACATCAGGGAATGAATATTCGCTGATGAAACGCTGATCCTCAATCCGGCCAATCAGAAGCAGGTATGAGACCCATTTTCTGATTGGCCGAAAAAAGAAGACCCCCCGATCGCCCACCGAGGAGGAGAGAGGAAACGGAAGCCGCCGCCGCCACCGCGATGTGAGACCCGCAGGAGAACAGGAGGCCACCGCCAGCGAGCAGGGGAGGCCGCCGCTGGTGATGGTTTCCATCGGCTTTCTTACACAAATACATTTTGGGATTTTATTTACTCAACTTGCTGTATTTATTGGTTGTGACCCCTCTGATCGCCTCGTTTCAAGTCCCGCGGGGGGGGGGAATTTTCTGTTATTCGGGGGTGGAGGTGTCCTAACAAAAAGACCGCTCTCAGAATTCTCTCCTTTTCTGGATACAGTGAAAGGCCAAAATAGGCCCCACCTCCCCACCAATCACAAACCCGGGGGACACAAAAAGAGGGACTTTAAAGGAGCCAAACAACTTTTCACAAAGAAATAAAACTTTATAATATTTTGTTTTATTACCGTTTAAAATGTAAAAAAAAAAAACACATCAATAATAATAATAATCAAATATCAAATAATATTACGTTAAATGTATTTGTGAAAAGTTATCCTCTTTTTTTTTTTTTTTGCCGCCTTTAACCACTTCAGCCCCGGACCATTTAGCTGGCCAAAGACCAGAGCACTTTTCGCGTTCCGGCACTGCGTCGCTTTAACTGACAATTGCGCAGTCGTGTGACGTGGCTCCCAAACAAAATTGACGTCCTTTTTTCCCCACAAATAGAGATTTCTTTTGGTGGTATTTGATCGCCCCTGCAGTTTTTATTGTTTGCGCTATAAACAACAAAAAGCGTCAATTTTGAAAAAAAATTTTTTTGCTATAATAAATATCCCCCAAAAATATATAAAAAAAATTTTTTCATCAGTTTAGGCCGATACGTATTCTCCAAAATATTTTTGGTAAAAAAAAAAAATCGCAATAAGTGTTTATTGATCGGTTTGCGCAAAAGTTATAGCGTCTACAAAATAGTGGATAGTTTTATGGCATGTTTATAAATAATTTTTTTTTTTAAACTAGTAATGACGGCGATCAGCGATTTGTATTGTGGCGGACACATCGGACATTTTTGACACATTTTTGGTCCCATTGTCATTTATACAGCGATCAGTGTTATACAAATGCACTCATTACTGTAAAAATGTCACAGTGAAGGGGTTAACCGGGAGGGGGCGGGGGAGGTGTTAAGTGTGTCCTGGAGAGTGATTCTAACTGTTTGGGGGATGGGCTAGCAGTGACAGGACACTGATTGCTGCTCGCAATGACGGGGAGCAGACGATCGGTGTCCTGTCACTAGGCAGAATGGGGAGATGTTGTTTTTTACCCGGCACCATCGAGTCCCCGGGTCCCGCAGACACGGTCACGGAGCTCGCGGCAGGCACGTGCATGGTGGGAAATTCAAAGAAACATACCGGTACGTCACTTTGCCCAGCCGTGCCATTCTGCCGACGTATTTGTGCAGGACGTGGTTGGCAAGCGGTTAAAGTCCCTCTTTTTTTTAGTCCCCGAGTTTGTAAGTGCCTAGGAATGTGCTGACAGGAGGGGAGAGCAGAGGAATGACCTTATCAGTTTTCCCCCTGCTCCTCCTCTCTCCAGTCTCAGGCTTGGGGGTGGGGCGGTGACCATACTTGCAGTCAGCAATATGAAGGTCACCAGACGGGGCTGTGCTGTGTGGTGGAGCTGTGTCAATCTCGAGGCTGGATGGACAGAAATGCTGCTCCGTTGGGGGAGGTACAGCGGCTCCTGTATATGTATTTTATCTCTGTATCTGTCAGTTTGCCTTGTGCTCCAACCCACCTTTGTCCTCTCCTCCTCAGCATATCATATCCGTGCGGTTCTGAACCCTCTGCTCTCATTATGTCACAGGAGCCCGGCCGGTATGTGTGATGTCATTGTGGGGGGGGGGGGAGGGGGGGAGGATACTTTACAGATGGTCTTCTCTTTCCTTGCGATGGTTGAATTGTCTTTCCATTCTATTCTCTTCCATGTGATTTATAGAAGGAAGTCTTCTCATCCCGTTTCCTTTTCAGATTCTTTGGTGCGTCCCAGAAGAACGGTGTTCACGCGAGCGATCGAAGCCTGCGACTTACACTGGCAGGACAGCCACCTACAGAGAATAATCAGCAGTGACTTCTACTTATCACCGTCCTGCCAGAGGGATGGAGAGAGCCTGATCTTCAACTCTCAGGGGCAGCCGCTGTGGCTGGGTGAGTGCACGATGGCGACACGCTATGTACAGAGTGTATATAAGATCCACGGCATTGTTTACACGGGATAGAAAAATGCCAACTACCCCCCCCCCCACACATATAATTGGCCTCAACAGCGAGGAGCGCGGGGTACAGGGAGGAGCGCGGGGTACGGCGAGGGGCGCGGGGTACGGCAAGGGGTACAGCGAGGAGCGCGGGGTACAGGGAGGGGCGCGGGGTACAGGGAGGAGCGCGGGGTACAGGGAGGGGAGCGGGGTACGGCGAGGGGCGCGGGGTACGGCGAGGGGTACAGTGAGGAGCGCGGGGTACAGGGAGGGGCGCGGGGTACGGCGAGGGGCGCGGGGTACGGGAAGAAGCGCGGGGTACAGGGAGGGGCACGTGGTACAGCGAGAAGCATGTGGTAGGGGCGACGCATGTCAAACAACAACAAAGAAATATTCCCAACTCCAACTTACTAGCCAGCCTGCAACCAACTGAACTGTCCTCTCTAAAAGTTCACATTGAAAACAAGGGGTTCCGTTTGCAAATACATGTGTAAACTGCAGAGGCCGCCACAAAGCACCCCAATTGTTGCGGCCTAAACCCTATTTTCATAATTTCAACATGAACTGTTAAGACAGGACAATTTGGTATGTTGCAGGCTGGCTGGTAAGGGGGTTTTTCTTGTTTGACATGCATCGCCCTTCCATGCGCTCCTTGCTGGTCAGGCCAGTTACAGGTTGGGACAGTGACCATTTGTGCCGTTGGTTTATTTGGCGAGGGGGGCGCACTGGACATCTTCACTGCCCTTGTGCTATGTGCTGGATGTCCGGTGCGCCCACCCTCCCAGGCCGCCCTCTGCCTATCCATTGTTATATATGCGCTCCTACTATGGAGGCGCTCATAAATTTACAAGTTAGGACTGCAGATAATACTGGGGTGCCTTGTCACCGCCTCTGCAGCTCACGCATGTACAGTGGAAACTCCGATTGCGAGGAACGCGGTTTACGAGTGTTTCGCAATACAACTTTTTTTTGTAAATCCCGACTCGCTTTGCAAGTATTTTACCGCAAGAGAAATAGGATTCAAGCCTCTGGGGTGTGCAGCACAGCATTTGGTCAGAGGTGCGGGGGCGCCGGAGACGCTTGGAGATACTCGGCCTCCGGGTGTTTCCTGCACCCCCGCACCTCTGACCACATACAGCGCTGAATAGACAAGCAGTGACTGTGGAACAGATTATCTGAGTTTCCATTATTTCCTATGGAGAAACTCGCTTTGATATACAAGTGCTTAGAATTACAAGCATTCTTCTAGAACAAATTATACTCGTAATCCAAGATATTACTGCAAACGAAACCCATTCTTAACGTGAACTGTTATAGAGGACAATCGGGTCTATAGCAGGCTGTATAGTAAGTTGAGCTGGGAATCTCAATGATGATGGGGCACTATTCCTCCCACTGACACCAATCATGGGACACTATTCCTTCCACTGACACCAATGATGGGGACCTATTCCTTCCACTGACACCAATGATGGGGACCTATTCCTTCCACTGACACCAATGATGGGGACCTATTCCTTCCACTGACACCAATCATGGGGCACTATTCCTCCCACTGACACCAATCATGGGGCATTATTCCTCCCACTGACACCAATGATGGGGACCTATTCCTTCCACTGACACCAATCATGGGGCACTATTCCTTCCACTGACACCAATCATGGGGCACTATTCCTCCCACTGACACCAATGATGGGGCACTATTCCTCCCACTGACACCAATGATGGGGCATTATTCCCCCCACTGACACCGATGATGGGGCACTATTCCCCCCACTGACACCAATGATGGGGCACTATTCCCCCCACTGACACCATTGGCCGCAGTCCGGCCCCCCTAAAGTTTGAAGGGCGGTATATTGGCCCTTTGTTTCACATGTTTGGAGACCTCTGATCTAAAAGCACCAAATGATACAATGTTTCTTTTTATTTCAGCACTGAGCAATGTTGATAGATACACCCTGTGTAGAGTGTACACAAGCTGTGTGGATGGATGTAGATACACCCTGTGTAGAGTGTACACAAGCTGTGCGGATGGATGTAGATACACCCTGTGTAGAGTGTACACAAGCTGTGCGGATGGATGTAGATACACCCTGTGTAGAGTGTACACAAGCTGTGCGGATGGATGTAGATACACCGTGTGTAGAGTGTACACAAGCTGTGCGGATGGATGTAGATACACCGTGTGTAGAGTGTACACAAGCTGTGTGGATGGATGTAGATACACCGTGTGTAGAGTGTACACAAGCTGTGCGGATGGATGTAGATACACCGTGTGTAGAGTGTACACAAGCTGTGCGGATGGATGTAGATACACCGTGTGTAGAGTGTACACAAGCTGTGCGGATGGATGTAGATACACCGTGTGTAGAGTGTACACAAGCTGTGTGGATGGATGTAGATACACCCTGTGTAGAGTGTACACAAGCTGTGCGGATGGATGTAGATACACCCTGTGTAGAGTGTACACAAGCTGTGCGGATGGATGTAGATACACCGTGTGTAGAGTGTACACAAGCTGTGCGGATGGATGTAGATACACCGTGTGTAGAGTGTACACAAGCTGTGTGGATGGATGTAGATACACCGTGTGTAGAGTGTACACAAGCTGTGCGGATGGATGTAGATACACCGTGTGTAGAGTGTACACAAGCTGTGCGGATGGATGTAGATACACCCTGTGTAGAGTGTACACAAGCTGTGCGGATGGATGTAGATACACCGTGTGTAGAGTGTACACAAGCTGTGCGGATGGATGTAGATACACCCTGTGTAGAGTGTACACAAGCTGTGCAGATGGATGTAGATACACCGTGTGTAGAGTGTACACAAGCTGTGCGGATGGATGTAGATACACCGTGTGTAGAGTGTACACAAGCTGTGCGGATGGATGTAGATACACCCTGTGTAGAGTGTACACAAGCTGTGCGGATGGATGTAGATACACCGTGTGTAGAGTGTACACAAGCTGTGCGGATGGATGTAGATACACCGTGTGTAGAGTGTACACAAGCTGTGCGGATGGATGTAGATACACCGTGTGTAGAGTGTACACAAGCTGTGCGGATGGATGTAGATACACCGTGTGTAGAGTGTACACAAGCTGTGCAGATGGATGTAGATACACCGTGTGTAGAGTGTACACAAGCTGTGCGGATGGATGTAGATACACCGTGTGTAGAGTGTACACAAGCTGTGCGGATGGATGTAGATACACCCTGTGTAGAGTGTACACAAGCTGTGCAGATGGATGTAGATACACCGTGTGTAGAGTGTACACAAGCTGTGCGGATGGATGTAGATACACCGTGTGTAGAGTGTACACAAGCTGTGCGGATGGATGTAGATACACCCTGTGTAGAGTGTACACAAGCTGTGCGGATGGATGTAGATACACCGTGTGTAGAGTGTACACAAGCTGTGCGGATGGATGTAGATACACCGTGTGTAGAGTGTACACAAGCTGTGCGGATGGATGTAGATACACCCTGTGTAGAGTGTACACAAGCTGTGCGGATGGATGTAGATACACCGTGTGTAGAGTGTACACAAGCTGTGCGGATGGATGTAGATACACCGTGTGTAGAGTGTACACAAGCTGTGCGGATGGATGTAGATACACCGTGTGTAGAGTGTACACAAGCTGTGCGGATGGATGTAGATACACCGTGTGTAGAGTGTACACAAGCTGTGCGGATGGATGTAGATACACCGTGTGTAGAGTGTACACAAGCTGTGCGGATGGATGTAGATACACCGTGTGTAGAGTGTACACAAGCTGTGCGGATGGATGTAGATACACTGTGTGTAGAGTGTACACAAGCTGTGCGGATGGATGTAGATACACCGTGTGTAGAGTGTACACAAGCTGTGCGGATGGATGTAGATACACCGTGTGTAGAGTGTACACAAGCTGTGCGGATGGATGTAGATACACCCTGTGTAGAGTGTACACAAGCTGTGCGGATGGATGTAGATGCACCGTGTGTAGAGTGTACACAAGCTGTGCGGATGGATGTAGATACACCGTGTGTAGAGTGTACACAAGCTGTGCGGATGGATGTAGATACACCCTGTGTAGAGTGTACACAAGCTGTGCGGATGGATGTAGATACACCGTGTGTAGAGTGTACACAAGCTGTGCGGATGGATGTAGATACACCGTGTGTAGAGTGTACACAAGCTGTGCGGATGGATGTAGATACACCGTGTGTAGAGTGTACACAAGCTGTGCGGATGGATGTAGATACACTGTGTGTAGAGTGTACACAAGCTGTGCGGATGGATGTAGATACACCGTGTGTAGAGTGTACACAAGCTGTGCGGATGGATGTAGATACACCCTGTGTAGAGTGTACACAAGCTCTCGGGCAGGCGCTGTAGATAAATGAGTTCAGGGTGGACAATGCTGCCTTATAGACTCGCCTCGCTGCTTCCTGAATTCTGTATGCATTTGGTTGATGTATTGTCCCGGTAGGGATGCTGCACACAGGGGGGTGGGGGTTGGGCACAGGTAACACGGGAAAGCTGATTAGTTCAGATAATTGATGATCGGAACGTTCTTGGGGGCGTGTCCCGTATTCTTCTCCTTTAACCATCATGGTCTAAGCTCTGTGTCTTTCCATTCAGAACACGTCCCCACGGCGTGCGCAAGAGTGGACGCGCTGCGCTCTCATGGTTACCCCAAAGAAGCTTTACGCCTGGCCGTCGCCATCATCAGCACCCTGAGACTACAGCAGCAGAGGCAGCTGGAGATCTACAAGCAGCAGAAGAAAGGTGAAGGTTGGGATCTGCCATGGGGGGGGGGGGGGGATGGGGTGGGTACACGGTGCCATGTGCCTGCTGTAAAGGGGACAGCCGGGTTTTTCTGGGTAGTGAGTGAATGCGCCCAGCATGGAATAATAATATTTGTGTGATTGGTGGACATTGTAGTGGGGGATGTGCTGATCACACCGTCTTATTTTTGCAGAGCTGATCCAGAGAAATACAACCACAATCACCAATCTGGAGGGATGGGTGGGGCACCCGTTGGACCCCATTGGCTGTTTGTTCAGCACACTGACTGAGGCCTGCCGGATGGACGATGAAAATGCCATGGAGGGGCCAGGTATGAGGGCCGAATTTTAAAGCTATTTAGAGTTCTGTTCTAAACTAATGGCCTCAAAACTGTGGCCCTTTGCTTGTTTTTATTTGGCCCTTGGCTACTATTCTTCCCACTGATACCAATGATGGGGCACTATTCTTCCCACTGACACCAATGATGGGGCACTATTCCTCCCACTGACACCAACAATGGGGCACAAATTCCTCTCAATGACACCAATGATGGGGCACTATTCCTCCCACTGATACCAATAATGGGGCACTATTCCTCCCACTGACACCAATGATGGGGCACTATTCCTCCCACTGACACCAATGATGGGGCACTATTCCTCCCACTGACACCAATGATGGGGCACTATTCCTCCCACTGACACCAATGATGGGGCACTATTCCTCCCACTGACACCAATGATGGGGCACTATTCCCCCCACTGATACCAATGATAGGGGAACTATTCCCCCCACTGATACCAATGATGGGGCACTATTCCCCCCACTGATACCAATGATGGGGCACTATTCCCCCCACTGATACCAATGATGGGGCACTATTCCTCCCACTGATACCAATGATGGGGCACTATTCCCCCACTGATACCAATGATGGGGCACTATTCCCCCCACTGATACCAATGATGGGGCACTATTCCTCCCACTGACACCAACGATGGGGCACAAATTCCTCTCAATGACACCAATGATGGGGCACTATTCCTCCCACTGATACCAATGATGGGGCACTATTCCTCCCACTGACACCAATGATGGGGCACTATTCCTCCCACTGACACCAATGATGGGGCACTATTCCCCCCACTGATACCAATGATGGGGCACTATTCCCCCCACTGATACCAATGATGGGGCACTATTCCCCCCACTGATACCAATGATGGGGCACTATTCCTCCCACTGACACCAATGATGGGGCACTATTCCTCCCAATGATGGGGCACTATTCCTCCCACTGATACCAATGATGGGGCACTATTCCTCCCACTGACACCAATGATGGGGACACTATTCCTCCCACTGACACCAATGATGGGGCACTATTCCTTCATCTGATGCCATGATGGGGTGTTTTCTACTCCCACCGAGCACAGTCCTGCCCCCTAATTTCTGAAGGACAACAAACTGGCCCTTGTCTAGAAAGTTTGGCGATTCCTGATCTGAACGGTGTGGGTTTGGTGTCACTGTGTGTTCTGACCTGTCCTCAAACTACGTTATTTTCTCCCCTCCCAGAGCTCAGCGAGTCGCAGCGTCCAAATTACCAACACGTGTGCGTGTCCAGCGGCCCCCTGGAGAACAGCGAGTCGTACCTGTCGCTAGCACTGGAAGTAGCTCTGATGGGTATGGGGCAGCAGCGGCTGATGCCCGAAGGACTTTATGCCCAGGACAAAGTGTGCCGCAACGAGGAGCAGATCATCGCCCGGCTGCAGGAACTGGAGCTGGACGCGGTGCTGGTGCAGACGCTGCGCAAACAGTGCATCCTTCTTCTAGAAGGTGAGGGGGCAGACGAGCGGGCTTCAGGGGAGAGAGACTAAACTTGAAGGTGGGCTTTAACCACTTTCAGACCGGACCAATTTGCTGGTCAAAGACCAGACCACTTTTTGCGATTTGGCACTGCGTCGCTTTAACTGACAATTGCGCGGTCGTGCAACGTGACTCCCAAACAAAATTGACGGCCTTTTTTTCCCACAAATAGAGCTTTGTTTTGGTGGTATTTGATCACCTCTGCGGTTTTTATTTTTTGCACTATAAACAAAAATAGAGCGACAATTTTGAAAAAAACGCATTATTTTTTACTTTTTGTTATAATATCCCCCAAAAATATATAAAAAAACTTTTTTTTTTCCCTCAGTTTAGGCCGATACGTATTCTTCTACATATTTTTGGTAAAAAAAATCGCAATAAGCGATTATTGATTGGTTTGCGCAAAAGTTATAGCGTTTACAAAATAGGGATAGTTTTATAGCATTTTTATTAATAATTTTTTATTATTATTTTTTTTTACTAGTAATGGCGGCGATCAGCGATTTTTATTGTGACTGCGACATTGTGGGGGACCCATCGGACATTTTTGACACATTTTTGGGACCATTGTCATTTATACAGCAATCAGTGCTATATAAATGCAGTGATTCCTGTGTAAATGACACTGGCATTGAAGGGGTTAACCAGTGGGTGGCAGTGTAGGGGTTAAGTGTTCCTAGGGGTGTGTTACTAACTGTGTGGGGGGGTTGGGCTTTCATTTAGTGTACACTGATCTCTGCTCCAATCACATGGAGCAGAGATCAGCGTCACTAGTTGCTAGGCAGAATGGAAAAATGTTGTTTACACGGCATTTCCTCCATTCGGCCGCTCCGTGAGACGATCGCGGGGATGCCCGCGGCCATCGAGTCCGCGGGTCCCGTGTCCGGACTCACAGGGGTCCCGACCAGCGCGGGAGCGCGCCGCCGGCGGCAGGGCGGCATCTAATATTGGACGTACATGTACGCCAATATGCCTGCCCGTGCCATTCTGTCGACGTACATCGTCGTGCGCTGGTCGGGAAGTGGTTAAAGGATAAGTACACTAAAAAAAAATTACAAAAAATGCACTTATTTTTTTTAGGAGCCTGCAGACCATTGCACCAGCAGGAGATCGTGCGTGCAATGTCAGGCTTCTGCGCACACCCAGTACAGCTGTCTGTACCTCCCCTAAGGGTCCAGGAATAATCAATGAACTATGAGAGCGCTCACCAGAGCCCTCACAGTTCATTGAGAACTACAAGCTGTCTGCCCCGGTGGGAGATGGTAGTTGTAGTCCATTCACAGAACTCTGTCAATGAATGACACAACTGTGTGGGCGGAGCCCCGCATGGCTGTGCGTATTTTGAATTGTGACAGCGAGGAGAGGCTCCCTTGTCTGCTGTCAGAGCGGGGGATGGGGTTGAGGTTACATGTCACACCCTAAATATGGGAGTAACAGGTTATTAAATGTCTCCTTTTAATAATTTAAAGGGTTAGTTCACCTTTTTTCTTTTTTTTTTTTTTTTTAAAGAAGGAATTGAACCCTTTACAGCATCCTTTTTTGTGAAGAAATCACTTTGAAATACCCCTCCTAGCATTTCTGGCCGAGGCCTTGAGTAGGGGCAGATAATTTATGTAGCATTTACTTCCTAGAGTCTATCTGCCCTTAGCTCGAGCATGCAGACAGGAGAGAGTGTGCTTAGCTGAGAAAACCCCTCCTCCCCTCCTGAAGACTCCTGGGATGTGTGACATTTGCCTGGGCAAGTAACTAGGAAATAACTGAAGAAATGTAAATAAAAAAAAAAGTCAATTTGATATGAGCATTACAAATAATCCGTGTTGGTTGGGAGAGTGAAATTCCACGATGTGAACGGTGATTTTCCTGTCAATGTAGAGATATGCAGAGTGTGGGGATGTCGCTGACATGTTGCTTTATGTTGCAGGGGGACCGTTTAGCGGCCTGGGAGAGATCATACACCGGGAGAGCGTTCCCATGCACACCTTCGCCAAATACCTCTTCACTGCGCTGCTGCCGCACGACTCTGACCTGGCCTACAAACTGTCTCTGCGGGCGATGAGGTGCGTATCGATCGCTGAGTGCCGCATGGAATATTGACTTTTGCAGCACAGTTAGGCATGCAGTAGTGACTTTTGCTGCACAGTTAGGCATGCCGCCTGCTCCTAAAATGATCAATTTGACTTTTGATTTTGTTTTAAATTATCTGTTTTTTTTATTTTTTATACTGTTGCTTTAAATTTTAATTTAATTTTTTTATCATTTTTATTTGCCGTCACAAGGAATGTAAAGATCCCATGTGTGGGGTCCTCTTTATGGAGAGATCTGGGGTCTAGAAGACCCCAAATCTCTCCCCTGCCCAGGATCTGTGTTTTTGAATGAATTAGATTTTTGAAAATGGCGCCATTGATATCCAGGTAAGCCGGAAGTGATGTCAGTCCATCGTTTTCGGCTACCATAGCGGAGAGCCAATCAAAGCTGTCCGGCCGACTCCCTAATGCAAGGTGGACAACCCGGGGGCCCTCCAGGTGTTGCGGAGCTACATTTCCCATGAGGCATTGCAAGGCTGCCAGTTACAATGACTCCCAGAGGCATGATGGGACTTGTAGTTCTGCTACAGCTGGAGGGCCACAGGTTACCTCCCCCCGACCTTAATGTACAAGAAAGCCAATCACCAGCTCTAAAAAAAAAACTGCAGCGGGGAGATGCCTGCAGCTGCAGATCATCCCAGTATAACATCTTGAAGTCCAGGTTGGCAAGTGGTCATTTGACAGGTGGATGGTGAGCGCGTTGTTGCCACCTGGGTGTCTGTTTTAACCCTTGAAAGCCTACAGCACTGTGGTTGTGATGCGTCCCTGTTCACTTGAATGGGACAGTACCGCCGCCAATCACCACATGGAGCTTTGAGACCACAGCATGTGTGCCACCCCCTCTGGCTGTCATGTTGGCTTCAGGTGGGTGGTTGCTTTGCTATGTAAAATGGGAAGATTCAGATGGTTTGCTGTGGGTAGCACAGACAGTTCTTGCCGCAGACAGTGAATGAGGGGCAATGCTGGAACGTCATTGTCTGATGGTTTAGGGATCCCCGTTGTTTTATATTCAGGTGATGGGCAGCACAGCGGCCAAGTGGTTAGCACTCCCCCCTGGCAGCACCCAGGTCATGAGTTCAAATTCCAACAACAGCACTACCCACCTGGAGTTTACATGTCCTCCCTGCGCCTGCGTGTGTTTCCTCCCACACTCCAAAGACATGCTGGGAGGTAATTGGCTCCTGTCTATATTGTCCCCGGTATGTGTATTGGGGACCCTTATGTGGGGTACTCACTATAAGAGACTCGGGCAAATGATCGTCTGTTTTTCCTCGTTGTTTCACAGCAAATCGGAACTAAGGAAAGAAAATTCATACGACAAAGACTTTTTTTTTTGGTGGTTTGTTTCTGATCACGTGCAGTCTTCATTTCAGATATTTCTCGTATGAAATCGTTTGTTCTGTTCCCGTACGAGAAAAATTTTGAAGCTTGTCCCATCGGAAATTTCAGTTTTATTAGGTCGGAATCGGCGGTAGAAAGTTGTGTGTACGAAAATTGTAAAAAGCACAATTTTCTTGTGTGCAGGAGCGTTTAGATTGTAAGCTCCATGGGGGCAGGGACTGGTGTAAATGTACAATGTGTGTGTGTATATATATATATATATATATATATATATATATATGTGTGTGTGTGTAAAGTGCCGGGTTAATTGAGGGCACTATATAAGTACCTGCAGGGCAGCCATCAGAAATCTTGGGGCCCCCAAAAGACAGCTTTAAGCCTGGGGCCCCCCTGACCCAACCACCAACATTCATCAGGGTCCACCCACTGGCCATTCCACCAAATCTGCTCACTGGCCATCCCACTGAGTCCTTCGGTGCACCCACTTTTATTTCAACATTCTTACAACTTACTATATGAAAATAAACCCAATCCAGCAAAGAAGAGAGCCCCACATATTGAGCAAAGAGAGAGCCCCATATAGTCAACAAAGAGACATCCCAGTCCAGCAAAGAGAGAGCCCCATATAGTCAACAAAGAGACATCACAATCCAGCAAAGAGAGAGCCCTATATAGTCAACAAAGAGACATCCCAATCCAGCAAAGAGAGAGCCCCATATAGTCAACAAAGAGACATCCCAATCCAGCAAAGAGAGAGCCCCATATATTCCACAAAGAGACATCCCAATCCAGCAAAGAGAGAGCCCCATATAGTCAACAAAGAGACATCCCAATCCAGCAAAGAGAGAGCCCCATATATTCCACAAAGAGACATCCCAATCTAGGAAAGAGTCATCCCTTTGAGTGCATCGGCTCACTCTGCAGCCACCTTGCTTTAGCAATTTCTAGTTACTACAGCCGCAACAACTCTGTCTTTTTGGTTGGGGCCTGGGTGACCTCCAGACACCAGGCCCCCCCCCCCCACATGTATGTGGGCATCCCACCGATGGCAGCCCTGAGTACCTGTAATAAATAGGTGATTCCATGGTGTGGTTACATCCTCTGTCTCTTCTTTTTCCAGGCTTCCAGTGCTGGAGAGCAGCGCCCCCTCAGGAGACGTGTCCCACCCTCATCACATTGTATCTGTGGTACCAAGCCGTTACCCCCGATGGTTCACTCTGGGGCACCTGGAGTCACAGCAGTGTGAGTTGGCATCCACCATGCTGACTGCAGCCAAAGGTGAGAAATACTGCACAGTGGTAGCCGGTGCTAGGGGCGCCCTCTGGTGGCTTACTGTGGGAATTACAGCTACCTTGTGGCTATTTGGAACAAAAAGGACAGGCTGTCCAGTTTCCTTAGAAAACTTTGGTACAAATTGAAATAGTATTTAATACTGAATTAATGTATATAATATAATAATACACTGCATAACTCACAGGATTTATAAGTGAATAGCGAGCTATACGCTGCTTTTTTTCTGGTGAAAAAGTGCCTGGGCCTTAAAGTGGTTGTAAACCCTTACAAACCACTTTGACCTACAGGTGAGCCTAGATTAAGGCTTACCTGTAGGTCCAAGAAATATCTCCTAAACCTATACGGTTTAGGAGATATTTACCTGAAGACAGCCACCGCTGTCTACGGCGCATGCGCCGTAGACAGCGGCGCGCAGGCGCACTGGGCAAGCTGCAGATCGTGGCGATATGCCGCGAGTGTCGGCTCCCGTGCGCATGTGCGGGAGTGACGTCGTCGCTGCTCTGGCGAATCACAGCGCCGGAGCAGCGAGACCCACCAAGAAGATGGACGCTCGGAACTACAGGGGACAGCGGTGACATCGCTGGCTCCTGTGTCAGGTAAGTGACACATAATGGACTACTATGCGATGCGATGCGATGCAGGGAATCAAAGAGGAAGTAACACCCATCAGGGTTTACTTCCTCTTTAACCACTTCAGCCCCAGAAGATTTGGCTGCTCAATGACCAGGCCATTTTTTGTGATGCGGCACTGCGTTGTTTTAACTGACAATTGCGCGGTCGTGCGATGCTGCACCCAATCAAAATTTACGTCCTTTTTTTTTTTCCCCCACAAATAGGGATTTCTTTTGGTACTATGTGGTATTTGATCATCTCTGCGTTTTTTTTTATTTCTTGCGCTATAAACAAAAAAGAGCGACAATTTTGAAAAAAAAAAACACAATATCTTTTACTTTTTGCTATAATAAATATCCCAAAAAGCTTATTTTTCCTCAGTTTTTAGGCTGATATATATTCTTCTACATATTTTTGGTAAAAAAAAAAAGTTTTTATTGATTGGTTTGTGCAAAAGTTATACCGTCTACAAAATAGGGGATAGATTTATAGCGGTTTTATTATTTATTTATTTTTTTCTTTACTAGTAATGGCGGCGATCTGCGATTTTTATTGGGATTGCGGTGGACAGATCGGACACATTTTTGGAACCATTGACGATTATACAGCGATCATAGCTATAAAAATGCACTGATTGCTGTAAAAATGTCACTGGCAGGGAGGGAGTTATCACTAGGGGGGTGATCAAGGGGTTAACTGTGTTCCCTGGCTTTTTTTAATTTTTGCAATATAAATAAAATAATAAAAAAAAAAAGATCAAAAATTAAAAAAACATTTTTTTACTTTCTGATATAAAATATATCCAATGCAAAAACTTGGATCTCTGCTATAAAAAAAAAATCCCAATAAGTGTATTGTGATTGCTTTGTGTGACAAAAAGAAAAAAAAATAATTCAAAGAAAACCTGTGGTGGGATTTTAAATGCACAACAAGCACTGGGAGTACAAAAAAATTATTTAACATTTATTGAAAAGTACATATAGTATAAAGACCAGAGACATGAAAGAAATAATAAAAATCACAAATACAGATATAAATCGATACATGATGTGAGCCCTGATGCATCCTAATGCTTTGTGTGACAGTTATAGTGTCTACAAACTATGGGATGTATACAGGATTTTTCATTTTTTTTATACTAATGGTGGCGAACAGCTACTTATGAGAGACTGCGGCGATAAATCTGACACTAACTGACGCTGGGTGGAATTGACTAACTAACATTATTATTATTCACGATTTATATAGCGCCAACAGTTTACGCAGCGCTTTACAATGTATAGGGGGGACAACACAATTACAGTACGATACAAAAGGTACAGGAGGGCTGGTGTGGGATAGGCTTCCCTGATAATACTATACACTGTCACTGTACTAATGACACTGGCCAGGAAGGAGTTAACATCTAGGGGCAATCAAAGGGTTAAATGTGTACCTAACAATGTGCACTAAGTGTGTACTATGCGCTGCTTTACTAAGGGAAGTTCCTTAGCAAGGAAACAAAAACTGCCTCATCGCTGCTGTCAGTAGAGAGCTCTGTGTTGTTTACATACACAGAGCTCTCTCCTGTCACTCGCTCTGATGATCGGCGGGTCCTGGCCATATATCCCTGATCGGGAACTGGTGATCGGCGTGTGCTGGAGCCAGCGACGGCACAGCCGGGTGGGCGCACGTTGGCTGCAATTACAACTTGTAGGATAAATCCTTAACCACTGCAATTAGCACCACATCCCCAAATTGAGCAGATGTAGGAATAGTTGTGGGATTTTTAAGGTGCATTTACTAATAAAATGATCCAAGGAGGTATATTAAAAAAAATATACATTTTATTTAAACAATGAGTAAAAAAATGTCCAAAAACAATTCCACAACAATTCCACAACAAGTACATAAAGTACAATCCTTCTAGATACAGCAGATTTGATGGAGTTCCCAACGTGTTTCACCCCTCAATCTGGGCTTCCTCAGAGGCTGCTTACCACTTGAAAAACAAGCCTTCCCAAGATTTGAGACAAATGCGGACACTACAATCAATGACGATTTATAGAGTCTGCAACATCCACAACAAGCCAAAGACTGCAGGTGACCATAGGAGGCATTCAGGGACCAGAAGAGATGATCTTGCTAAAAACGTAGAACACTCGGGGGCATTGTTTCCAAGGCAGGACACTCGCATATGGAGTTGATGTCCTGCAATAATGAACATGTCCTGTGGTTCCAGCAGTGCTTCCCCTGAGGAAGCCCAGATTGAGGGCGAAACATGTTGGGAACTTCATCAAATCTGCTGTATCCATACGGATTGTACTTTATGTACTTGTTGAATTGTTTTTAGACAATTTTTTAAGCGTTGTTTAAATAAAATATATATATTTTTTAATATACTTCCTTGGATCAGTTTATTAGTACATGCAGCGTAGAAATCCTACAACTTTTCCTCTATCTAAATAATGACTTGTAACGCCGCGTGTTTTTGTTCATCTCTTCTCCTCCCAGGGGACATGCTGCGACTACGCACCGTGCTGGAAGCCATCCAGCGCAACATCCACTCCTCCTCGCTCATCTTCAAACTGGCGCAGGACGCGTTCAAAATCGCCACTCCGGCTGACAACAGCTCCGACACCACGCTGCTGAACGTGGCCCTGGAACTGGGGCTACAGGTGAGGCCCCCCGACGCATTCCCCCGCCCCCCCCCCAGTAGGAGGCAGTCTATGGGAAATGTCATGTGAGATGAAGTTTGTAAGCAGGCACACAATCCCAAAAAAATCTGGAGCTCGCTGCAACACTTCACCTTTATTGTTCCTTCATGCAAAAGACGTTACAGACAGTGTGGAGTACAGTAAAAGTTGACGCGTTTCGCCTTATAGTAAGCACTAGTAACACGAAACGCGTCAACCTTCTTGATTGTGTATCCGCAGACAAGCTGTGCTAGCACCTTCACCTAAACCCTGGCTATGCTGTGGATGGATGGCTGGATCAGCAGAGCGCCTTTCTCTCCAGTGATGACGTTTGTAACTTTGTGAACCCAAATATTGATAATAAAATGTGGGCGGGGACTTTTCTCTTCTAGGTGATGAGAATGACGCTCAGCACGCTGAACTGGAGGCGGAGGGAGATGGTGCGCTGGCTGGTCACTTGTGCTACTGAAGTCGGTATGTATGAAAAAAATCAGCGTTCCTTTCTAGTATAACGCGCAGTCCACAGCGCTGTACAAAGTGTATGAGGCCTATACAGACACAGGCATCACTCACACATAGTCCATAGCGCTGTACAAAGTGTATGAGGCCTATATACACACAGGCATCACTCACACATAGTCCACAGCGCTGTACAAAGTGTATGAGGCCTATACAGACACAGGCATCACTCACACATAGTCCATAGCGCGGTACAAAGTGTATGAGGCCTATATAGACACAGGCATCACTCACACATAGTCCATAGCGCTGTACAAAGTGTATGAGGCCTATATAGACACAGGCATCACTCACACATAGTCCATAGCGCTGTACAAAGTGTATGAGGCCTATATAGACACAGGCATCACTCACACATAGTCCATAGCGCTGTACAAAGTGCATGAGGCCTATATAGACACAGGCATCACTCACACATAGTCCATAGCGCTGTACAAAGTGTATGAGGCCTATACAGACACAGGCATCACTCACACATAGTCCATAGCGCTGTACAAAGTGTATGAGGCCTATATAGACACAGGCATCACTCACACATAGTCCATAGCGCTGTACAAAGTGCATGAGGCCTATATAGACACAGGCATCACTCACACATAGTCCATAGCGCTGTACAAAGTGTATGAGGCCTATACAGACACAGGCATCACTCACACATAGTCCATAGCGCTGTACAAAGTGCATGAGGCCTATATAGACACAGGCATCACTCACACATAGTCCATAGCGCTGTACAAAGTGTATGAGGCCTATACAGACACAGGCATCACTCACACATAGTCCATAGCGCTGTACAAAGTGCATGAGGCCTATATAGACACAGGCATCACTCACACATAGTCCATAGGGCTGTACACAGTGTATGAGGCCTATATAGACACAGGCATCACTCACACATAGTCCATAGCGCTGTACAAAGTGTATGAGGCCTATACAGACACAGGCATCACTCACACATAGTCCATAGCGCTGTACAAAGTGTATGAGGCCTATATAGACACAGGCATCACTCACACGTAGTCCATAGCGCTGTACAAAGTGTATGAGGCCTATATAGACACAGGCATCACTCACACATAGTCCATAGCGCTGTACAAAGTGTATGAGGCCTATATAGACACAGGCATCACTCACATATAGTCCATAGCGCTGTACAAAGTGTATGAGGCCTATACAGACACAGGCATCACTCACACATAGTCCATAGCGCTGTACAAAGTGTATGAGGCCTATATAGACACAGGCATCACTCACATATAGTCCATAGCGCTGTACAAAGTGTATGAGGCCTATATAGACACAGGCATCACTCACACATAGTCCATAGCGCTGTACACAGTGTATGAGGCCTATACAGACACAGGCATCACTCACACATAGTCCATAGCGCTGTACACAGTGTATGAGGCCTATACACACACAGGCATCACTCACACATAGTCCATAGCGCTGTACAAAGTGTATGAGGCCTATACAGACACAGGCATCACTCACACATAGTCCATAGCGCTGTACACAGTGTATGAGGCCTATATAGACACAGGCATCACTCACACATAGTCCATAGCGCTGTACACAGTGTATGAGGCCTATACAGACACAGGCATCACTCACACATAGTCCATAGCGCTGTACAAAGTGTATGAGGCCTATACACACACAGGCATCACTCACACATAGTCCATAGCGCTGTACAAAGTGTATGAGGCCTATACAGACACAGGCATCACTCACACATAGTCCATAGTAGACATGTGCACTGCCGAAAAATTTGTTTTTGTTTTTTTCGGAAATTCTAAAATTCATAAATTTGGAAATTCGAAAGGAAAATCCGAAAATTCAAAATAACGAACTATTAAATTAATGGGTATTGGAATTTCCTTTCAAATTTGGTGAACGTAACAAATATGAATTTATCTGATGTTACAAATTATTCGAAATAAAGAATGCCGCATCTAAACAAATGGAACGAAACAAAATAATATTTTTTTTTTATTATTGTCGTTTATTTTTATTTGTTATGTTCCATTTGTTTAGTTATGGCATTTGTTATTGTCGAATAATTCGTCACTTCGGATAAATTCTTATTCGTTATGTTCGCTAACAGCCAAATTTGAAAGGAAAATCCAATACCTCTAATTTAGGAGGCAGAAGAAATATTATGTAGGACGAAAGGTTAGGCCCGGCCAGATGCTGCCACCCCCCCCCCCCTCCCACCACTCTGGTCTAAAGAAGCCACACCTCCCTCCCACACCATTCTGGTCTAAAGCAGCCCCCATCCCCACCACTCTGGTCAGATACAGCCACTCCCTACCCTCACCACTCTGGTCTAAAGAAGCCACTCCCCCCCAACCACCACCACTCTGGTCTAAAGAAACCACTCCTCCACCACTCTGGTTACATGCAGCCACTCCCACCACTCTGGTCTAAAGCAGCCACAGCCCCTCCCACCACTCTGGTCTAAAGCAGCCACAGCCTCTCCCACCACTCTGGTCTAAAGCAGCCACACCCCCTCCCACCACTCTGGTCTAAAGCAGCCACACCCCCTCCCACCACTCTGGTCTAAAGCAGCCACACCCCACCCACCACTCTGGTTTAAAGCAGCCACACCCCCTCCCACCACTCTGGTCACATGCAGCCACACCCCCTCCCACCACTCTGGTCACATGCAGCCACACCCCCTCCCACCACTCTGGTCACATGCAGCCACTCCCCCACCACTCTGGTCACATGCAGCCACTCCCACCGCTCTGGTCTAAAGCAGTCACACCCCCTCCCACCACTCTGGTCTAAAGAAGCCACACCTCCCTCCCACACCATTCTGGTCTAAAGCAGCCCCCATCCCCACCACTCTGGTCAGATGCAGCCACTCCCTACCCTCACCACTCTGGTCTAAAGCAGCCACTCCCCCCCAACCACCACCACTCTGGTCTAAAGAAACCACTTCTCCACCACTCTGGTCACATGCAGCCACTCCCACCACTCTGGTCTAAAGCAGCCACAGCCCCTCCCACCACTCTGGTCTAAAGCAGCCACAGCCTCTCCCACCACTCTGGTCTAAAGCAGCCACACCCCCTCCCACCACTCTGGTCTAAAGCAGCCACACCCCCTCCCACCACTCTGGTCTAAAGCAGCCACACCCCCTCCCACCACTCTGGTCTAAAGCAGCCACACCCCTCCCACCACTCTGGTCTAAAGAAGCCACACCCCTCCCACCACTCTGGTTTAAAGCAGCCACACCCCCTCCCACCACTCTGGTCACGTGCAGCCACTCCCCCACCACTCTGGTCACATGCAGCCACTCCCCCACCACTCTGGTCACATGCAGCCACTCCCACCACTCTGGTCTAAAGCAGTCACACCCCCTCCCACCACTCTGGTCTAAAGAAGCCACACCTCCCTCCCACACCATTCTGGTCTAAAGCAGCCCCCATCCCCACCACTCTGGTCAGATGCAGCCACTCCCTACCCTCACCACTCTGGTCTAAAGCAGCCACTCCCCCCCAACCACCACTACTCTGGTCTAAAGAAACCACTCCTCCACCACTCTGGTCACATGCAGCCACTCCCACCACTCTGGTCTAAAGCAGCCACAGCCCCTCCCACCACTCTGGTCTAAAGCAGCCACAGCCCCTCCCACCACTCTGGTCTAAAGCAGCCACAGCCCCTCCCACCACTCTGGTCTAAAGCAGCCACAGCCCCTCCCACCACTCTGGTCTAAAGCAGCCACAGCCCCTCCCACCACTCTGGTCTAAAGCAGCCACACCCCCTCCCACCACTCTGGTCTAAAGCAGCCACACCCCCTCCCACCACTCTGGTCTAAAACAGCCACACCCCCTCCCACCACTCTGGTCACATGCAGCCACTCCCCCACCACTCTGGTCACATGCAGCCACTCCCCCACCACTCTGGTCACATGCAGCCACTCCCCCACCACTCTGGTCTAAAGCAGCCACACCCCCTCCCACCACTCTGGTCTAAAGAAGCCACACCCCCTCCCACCACTCTGGTCTAAAGCAGCCACACCCCCTCCCACCACTCTGGTCTAAAGAAGCCACACCTCCCTCCCACACCATTCTGGTCTAAAGCAGCCCCCCATCCCCACCACTCTGGTCAGATGCAGCCACTCCCTACCCTCACCACTCTGGTCTAAAGCAGTCACTCCCACCACCACTCTGGTCTAAAGAAACCACTCCTCCACCACTCTGGTCACATGCAGCCACTCCCACCACTCTGGTTTAAAGCAGCCACACACCCTCCCACCACTCTGGTCTAAAGCAGCCACACCCCTCCCACCACTCTGGTTTAAAGCAGCCACACCCCCTCCCACCACTCTGGTCACATGCAGCCACTCCCCCACCACTCTGGTCACATGCAGCCACTCCCCCACCACTCTGGTCACATGCAGTTACTCCCACCACTCTGGTCTAAAGCAGTCACACGCCCTCCCACCACTCTGGTCTAAAGCAGTCACACCCCCTCCCACCACTCTGGTCTAAAGCAGTCACACACCTTCCCACCACTCTGGTCTAAAGCAGTCACACCCCTTCCCACCACTCTGGTCTAAAGCAGCCACACCCCTCCCACCACTCTGGTCTAAAGCAGCAGCTTAGTATTATATATCAGAGGGAACTATAGAAGAAAAAATGTTATTTTTAGAACTGAGAAGGGGGGGGGGAGAGAATCAGGGAGCTGACAGGCAGGGAGGGGGAGGAGGACAGGAGACACGGGAGAGCAGGCTGCAGATGACGGAGGCACGCACACGGACCACAGTGATAAATCGTGGTCAGTTTACAGGGTGGGGGGCAGAAACTAGCTGGATCAGCCGGGTATTTCAGGTGTTATAGGGGGCCAAATGACACAGAACAAGCACTGTGCTCTATAACATGCTTTAAGGGAACAGGATGATTTTTTTTTTTGGGTTAACAAACGCTTTAGTATTTGTTCTCTGTAGAAACTATGCTCAGAATCTCACCCAGACGATTTCCATTGGTGACGGGTACTGAGCGGTGTGCTGTGTTTTTTCTTTCCCCAGGAGTCCGCGCTCTCGTCAGTATCCTGCAGAGCTGGTACACGCTCTTCACCCCTACAGAAGCCACTAGCATTGTCGCTGCTGCCGCCACGTCTCACAGCACCGTGCTGCGACTAAACCTGGACTACGCCCAGCGGGAGGAGCTGGCCAGCTGCGCTCGGACCTTGGCCCTGCAGTGCGCCATGAAGGACCCTCAAAACTGCGCCCTGTCCGCGCTCACCCTGTGCGAAAAAGACCACACCGCTTTCGAGACCGCTTACCAGATCGCCGTGGACGCCGCCTCCGGGGGCATGACCTACTCCCAACTGTTCACCATCGCCCGCTACATGGAGCACAGAGGCTACCCGCTTCGGGCGTTCAAACTATGTTCCCTGGCGATGAGCCACCTCAACCTGGCATACAACCAGGACACGCACCCCGCCATTAATGACGTCCTATGGGCCTGCTCCCTCAGCCACTCTCTGGGAAAAAACGAACTGGCAGCATTGGTGCCCCTAGTGGTGAAAAGCGTGCACTGCGCTACTGTACTGTCGGACATCCTCAGACGATGCACGCTCACCGCACCAGGATTGGCTGGGATCCCAGGCAGGCGGAACTCCGGGAAACTGATGTCAACGGACAAGCCGCCACTGCGCCAGCTGCTGGACGCGGCAGTCGGCGCTTACATTAACACCACCCACTCCCGCCTGACGCACATTAGCCCCAGACACTACGGAGAGTTCATAGAGTTCCTGAGTAAAGCCCGGGAGACGTTCCTTCTGGGGCAGGACGGGCTGCTGCAGTTCGCCCAATTCATAGACAACTTAAAACAGATTTACAAAGGAAAGAAGAAGCTGATGATGCTGGTCAGGGAGCGGTTCGGCTGAGGCTGCCCCTCCCGCCACGGTTGTCTCTCTGAGCTTCTAACATGCTGGGCCCCTGAGGGCCCCAGACAGGACTGTATGCAGGAGCTTTTTCATTCCACCTGCCAAACATTTCATGTCTTTCTTGTGGGGGGGGAGGGGGGCACTTTGTCTGAAATACAACCTCCTTCATCTGCACAGAGCCAGCCAAGGGGAACGGGACTGTGGCCATCTTGTCCTGTCCCAGGTTTGCAGTGTCTTGCTGGGTGTGAGTTCCTGTCCTCTCCAACAGGGGGAGCAGTGCACCGACGGCCTTTGTGTATAAAGATTCTACCCTTATCTAGGATTTTTAACACGATTGCCTGCCCAGAAATCGCCATTTTCCATTTCTGCAACCCTCAGGGTTGGCGAGGCGACTCCTCATTATTGAAGAACCTGAACAGCCGCTATCCTTGAGGGCTGGATAGGGGCCAGGGTTTGCAGCATCTGCAAATCATTGTGCATAGGGAATTAAACATGTCTTTATGAAGCCGAATGCCTGTGTGACTAGGCTCTGATGGGAGCAACTTGACCTATTCACCATGCTAGAATGCAGCTGGTAAGTCAGAGAAAATGAATAACTGATGTTGGTTCACAAAAAGAGAACACAAAACGACTGACGCATTTTAGAGGTCCACAGAACTTCCCTCTTCTTCAGGGCCTAAAGGTGATTGTCACTGGAGACTGAAATAAGGTCGGCCTCTCTTGTATCTCCATCCCGGATCCCACCGAGGATGGAGCAGAGAGAACCGAGGAACAGGAGGGCTGGCCAGGTGTTGATAGGAGTGCTTGCAGCAGGCAATGCGGTACCAGGCAAGCTGTCAGAACATCAGGTCAGGAACTGTGCACGGAGATCCAGTTGAAGTTAAAGGGGCACTCCACCTGGGCTGCATAGTCCGGATGCGAGGCTTGTCAGAACTACCAGCAGACTTGAGACAGGACCTCCTTATGTTGAGCAGAGCTGGTACAGATGACAGCCAGGTAGGCACTTGAATATCATGTGGGAACCGAGCCAGGAACAGAAGCATGGTCACAGGAATAGCTGAGGTCAGCAGCAGGCGGGCAGCGTGGTACAGAATCATAAGGCAGAGTCGTGGTCAGGAAGAGAGCCGGGGTCAGGAACAAGGCAGAAGCAGGATCCAAGTTCAGGTCAGAGGCAAGCCTGGTCAGCAAGCAGGGAAGTAGCAGGATGCAGGGATTAGCTGAAAGACCAGTCAGCACTTAACATGAGCAGAAGCATCCTTAAATATCCCGTCTGGCGTCAACATGCACTGTGTGCACGCTCGTGCGCATTATTGTGCGTGCCTGGTCACTATTCTGCCAAGGAAGCCACACACATACACGTTTCTGTGGTCCAAAAATCTGATAGGCATTCTCTGACAGTGATATGAGGGATCCAGGATTAAACCATAATGTGGTTCAAATGTTGATCAGCCGACGTGTTACCGGGCCCCTCAGAACTCCCCTCCTCTTCAGGACCCAAACATGATGGATAGATATAAGGACTCCTAGATTAAACCATAATGCTGCTTTATTGGGTAACTGGTCCTGGTTATGTTTAATTTTATAATTCCTCTGTACTCCTACCTATCCATTACACCTAAACCCTGAGGGGGGGGTCCCCTGAAATGCGTTGACTATTCTGTGTTGTCTTTTTTTTGAACCAACATTAAAAGCTTTAGGACTCTCATACCGTTCCTCTGGAGCTCTCATTGAGCTTGTATATGTCAATTTTCAAGTCTGAGCCCCCTGTTTGAGGGACACCCCATTTTTGCTGAGAGCCGCCTCACCAGAGCCACTGTGCCTTATCTCCGTCTGATCGATCTACTGAATCCAGCGCCTCATTCCTACTTGTTCCCCATAAGTTGGAGGAAGGCTGCTTCCATCACGGGCTAGTCATTCGAGTTTGCAGGGCCAAGCCACCTATTCATCTAGACTGCTCCTTTGAAAATGGGGCGGCCACTGGGGACTACTACCCTCATCCTGAGGTTGTTGCAGGCTGACTGAGCCGTGCGTCTGCTGTACAGTTTGGTTGGTCTTTGTATGACAATGGCAGTTGCCGGCATTGGTAATAAATGGCAGTTGCCGGCATTGGTAATAAATGGCAGTTGCCGGCATTGGTAATAAATGGCAGTTGCCGGCATTGGTAATAAATGGCAGTTGCCAGAATTGGTAATAAATGCCAGTTGCCAGAATTGGCAATAAATGCCAGTTGCCGGCATTGGTAATAAGGTGCGAAAAAGACCAGCTAATCAACCTGTACAATATCTCTGTATCTGTCCAGTCTTCCTGCAATCTCAGTGGGGCAGAGAGGACTCTATTGGCTGTTGAAAATGCAGAGGGTGCTTTTCCTAAGCTCTAGGTTGGGTCACTCTCCTGGAGACCCGGATCCTAAATGCCAGCCGAAGCTCATTCTAAATGACATGTCTGGATTGGGGGAAAAAGCCAGCCGCACTCCTGTAATTGCTTCAAATGCTGGCAACTTTATTGTTTTAGACCAGAGGTCTCCAAAGTTTCTAAGCAAAGGGCCAGTTTACTGTCCTTCAGACTTTAGGAAAGGAAGCCAGACTGTGACCATTGGAGTACAAAATGCCAGCATCAGTGGTAAATAATGCCCCATCGTTGGTGTCAGTGGGAGGAATTGTGCCCCATCATTGGTGTCAGTGGGAGGAATTGTGCCCCATCATTGAGAGGAATTGTGCCCCATCATTGGTGTCAGTGGGAGGAATTGTGCCCCATCATTGGGAGGAATTGTACCCCATCATTGGTGTCAGTGGGAGGAATTGTGCCCCATCATTGGGAGGTATTGTGCCTCATCATTGGGGTCATTGGGAGGTATTGTGCCCCGTCATTGGGAGGTATTGTGCCCCATCGGTGTTATTGGGAGGAATTGTGCTCCATCATTAGGAGGAATTGTGCCCCATCATTAGGGTCGTTGGGAGGGATTGTGCCCCATCATTGGGGTCATTGGGAGGGATTGTGCCCCATCATTGGGGTCATTGGGAGGGATTGTGCCCCATCATTGGGGTCATTGGGATGGATTGTGCCCCGTCATTGGGAGGGATTGTGCTCCATCATTGGGGTTGTTGGGGGGAATTGTGCCCATCATTGGGAGGAATTGTGCCCCAACATTGGGAGGAATTGTGCCCCAACATTGGGAGGAATTGTGCCCCATCATTGGGGTCATTGGGAGGTATTGTGCCTCATCATTGGGGTCATTGGGAGGGATTGTGCCTCATCATTGGGGTCATTGGGAGGGATTGTGCCCCATCACTGGGGTCATTGGGAGGGATTGTGCCCCATCACTGGGGTCATTGGGAGGGATTGTGCCCCATCATTGGGGTCATTGGGAGGGTTGTGCCCCATCATTGGGGTCATTGGGAGGGGTTGTGCCCCATCATTGGGGTCATTGGGAGGGGGTTGTGCCCCATCATTAGGGTCATTGGGAGGGGGTTGTGCCCCATCATTGGGGTCATTGGGAGGGATTGTGCCCCATCATTTGGGTCATTGGGAGGGATTGTGCCCCGTCATTGGGAAGGATTGTGCCCCGTCATTGGGAGGGGAGGGATTGTGCCCCGTCATTGGGAGGGGAGGGATTGTGCCCCATCATTGGGGTCATTGGGAGGGATTGTGCCCCATCATTGGGGGTTGTGCCCCATCGTTGAGGTCATTGGTAGGGATTGTGCCCCATCATTGGGAGGAATAGTGCCCCATCATTGGTGTCATTGGGAGGTATCGTGTCCCATCATTGGGAGGGGTTGTGCCCCATCATTGGGGTCATTGGGAGGGGTTGTGCCCCATCATTGGGGTCATTGGGAGGGGTTGTGCCCCATCATTGGGGTCATTGGGAGGGGGTTGTGCCCCATCATTGGGGTCATTGGGAGGGGGTTGTGCCTCATCATTGGGGTCATTGGGAGGGGGTTGTGCCCCATCATTGGGGTCATTGGGAGGGGGTTGTGCCCCATCATTGGGGTCATTGGGAGGGGGTTGTGCCCCATCATTGGGGTCATTGCTAGAGGGATTGTGCCCCATCATTTGGGTCATTGGGAGGGATTGTGCCCCATCATTTGGGTCATTGGGAGGGATTGTGCCCCGTCATTGGGAAGGATTGTGCCCCGTCATTGGGAGGGGAGGGATTGTGCCCCATCATTGGGGTCATTGGGAGGGATTGTGCCCCATCATTGGTGTCATTGGGAAGTATTGTGCCCTATCATTGATTTTGCTGGGAAGAATTGTGACCTATATAACAATAAAGCTGCCAACATTGGAAGTTTCCTGCGGTTTCGCCGGCTTTTTCTCCTCCTCTGACTTGTGGGGCAGTCTGGACTTCGAAGGGTCCGCATGTGGCCCGGGAGCAGTGCGGGGGAAACGATGCTCTGCTGGTGGGCCATACTATCACTTCCCCCGCATTATCATAATAGGAAATGTGTGGCTGGACGTCATTGGATAGTCCGGATATGGAGTCACGGCTCAGAAAAGTTGCTGGTATCTTTAGGCATCTTGGCTCCTGGATGTGTCCAGTCCCAAGATTAATAATTATTGTTCGGTAAAACATTCCAAACCTTGGCAGTCAATTTTTTTGGTGCCCCAAGGTCTGGCGCTGCGTATTGGGGGAGTAACGGCCCCTCTGGACTGCCCCTGTTTTGCTGCAGCTTTCATCCCTCTTGCCTCCTGTCACTAAGCCAGAGACTGCAATGCTGTGTAACCTCTGCCCCTCCTCTGCCGAGGAACTACATTTCCCAGCATGCCCTTCATGCCACAGTCTCCCTACTGTAGTGTATACAGTATGGGCTGTAGCTTTGCCCACAATGCACTGCCCACGTGGCCTGGGAAGGATAATTGGGTGTAACGCAGATAAAGATATGTGGGAATATCTTGCTTGAATTCCGTTGGTCCACTGCAGGAGCACTGAGCTCCTTTGCGATTGGTGGATAAAAGTCACAGTCACAGAATTCCTGTGTGAGAAGCGGCAGATTAAAGCTGCTTTCCTCAGACTCCAAGCAGCATGGTGGACGGTCTTTCATAATCGACAGCGATGTCTCTTCTCAGTTTTACTGCCATGGAGCCAGCATACAGCCCAGGAGTCTGAGAACTGAAACTTCCAGCTGAGGTTCCTTTAAAGGGTTTAAAAATGTTCTGGAAATCCAACAAATCTTTATGTCAAATCATATAAAGAATTCAGAGATGCACAAAAAAAGTTATAATATTTCTCCCAATTCCCCATTTCTCCTGTGATATTGCAGAGATAAGGCAGACAGATCACAAGTGGAGAAATCATCACTCGGAGCGGCGTCCAACACTGGTTATTCGTTATTGCAGAAACATGTATAAAGCTGTAAAACCTCAACATGTTTTGGCCTTCAAGCCTCAGTCATGACAAAGGCCTAAGGGCAGAAACACGTTGACAGTTTTACAGCTGTCAGGCATTAATCATGACAAAGGCCTAAGGGCAGAAACACGTTGGCGGTTTTACAGCTCTCAGGCCTTAGTCATGACAAAGGCCTGAGGGCAGAAACACGTTGGCGGTTTTACAGCTCTCAGGCCTTAGTCAGGAAAAAGGCCTGAGGGCAGAAACATGTTGGCTGTTTTACAGCTCTCAGGCCTTAGTCATGACAAAGACCTAAGGGCAGAAATACTGCAGTTTTACAGCCATTAGGCCTTAGTCGTGACTAAGTCCTGACGGCCGAAACGCGTAGAATATTGTACATCTTTTTGCAATAAAGGATAACCATTGTTGGATGACATTCTGAGTGCCGACTTCTTCTCTTGCGATTTGTGTTACCTGAGGCTTTGGCGGCCCTTTAAGTCTGAGCACCGGGCGTAGCTGGGATGTAAGAAGGTGGAAAGTGCTTACACACCTGTATTCATAAGGCAGGCTGTGCATGTCAATCAGAGGTCTGTCTATAGGGGGCGGGGTCTGATTGTTGGATTGTTAGCTTTGGTTGGGTGGCTGCATTCATTTTGAGGTTGCGGTCAGTGTGATGCAGTGCACCACAGCCACCACTAGAGACAGACCCCGTCCTGGACTCCCTGTGTGCTGCCGTCTGCCGGTGTTCTGTGGATTCCAGCAAGGCCTGTTCCGGAGTTCCCAGCTCCGCCTCTCCCATTGCAGCCTCCACCAAACAAAACTTTCTCCCTGTCCGAGTAACTGGCTGAGGCTTGGCTGGAAACTGAAGTTCTCTCTGCTGGAATCCAGGAGCCATGTACTATGCCCACCCATAACCAACGTATCAGTTTAGGGTGGACTTACCTTTATATTGGACCCATGGGGGCCAACTGGTAGCTTATTTCACAGGAAATAGGGTTTCCGCAGGCAGAGTCCCCCCTAAATGTCGGTGATGGTTTACTCTGTTCTAAAAAGAGTGGCGGGAAGTTGGGGAAGAGGCCGGCCATTGTCTTTTTTTGTCATTTTCTGCATCAGACTTTATTGAACTGATTTACAATGTAACATTGGTGAGTATAAGAATGGGAGGAGCCGGTATTTTACAGAACCCCTTGGCTTCCATCAGATACTCAGTCAAGCCTTGTACTGCTCTGCTAACTCCCCGGCAACCCAACCCATCAATCACAGTGACTGTTACATCAGGCTGGTTCTTCCATAACCCTCCAAACATTATTCCAACATCCATTCCAGATCCTCCATCTGAGAATAAACATAAAATGCAGACGGGACAGGCTGTAGACTCGCTAAGGAGGGACCACAGGGCTCAGCGCCCCACAGCTGACACTGGTAGTGCCTCTGTAGCTAGGGGCCCGAATTCAATGTACAGAGGCCATCCTGAGCTCTGCCCCGGCCCTGCCGAGCGCGAGGTCTGCCCTATCCCGGCCCTGCCGAGCGCGAGGTCTGCCCTATCCCGGCCCTGCCGAGCGCGAGGTCTGCCCTATCCCGGCCCTGCCGAGCGCGAGGTCTGCCCTATCCCGGCCCTGCCGAGCGCGAGGTCTACCCTATCCCGGCCCTGCCGAGCGCGAGGTCTGCCCTATCCCGGCCCTGCCGAGCGCGAGGTCTGCCCTTTCCCAGCCCTGCTGAGCGCTAATCCCAGTCCTTGTGATTGCTAGGTCTGCCCTATCCCGGCCCTGCTGTGCGCTAGGTCTGCTTTGCCCCTGTTGAGCGCTGCATCTGCTCTGCCCCAGTCGAGCTCTGGGTCTCCCCTGCCCCAGTCGAGCTCTGGGTCTCCCCTGCCCCAGTCGAGCTCTGGGTCTCCCCTGCCCCAGTCGAGCTCTGGGTCTCCCCTGCCCCAGTCGAGCTCTGGGTCTCCCCTGCCCCAGTCGAGCTCTGGTTCTCCCCTGCCCCAGTCGAGCTCTGGTTCTCCCCTGCCCCAGTCGAGCTCTGGTTCTCCCCTGCCCCAGTCGAGCTCTGGTTCTCCCCTGCCCCAGTCGAGCTCTGGTTCTCCCCTGCCCCAGTCGAGCTCTGGTTCTCCCCTGCCCTAGTCGAGCTCTGGTTCTCCCCTGCCCATGTTGAGTGCCGGAGGTTCTCTGCTTTTGCTTCTGTTGAGCTCTGGACCTCTACTTTCCAGCATAGAGGGCTCTGGAGCTCCCCTACAATGCCCCTGTGGAACTCCTCTTTTTAGTTTGGCAAGTTTTGGGTCTCCCCTGCCCTGCCCCTGTCAAGCTCTGGAGCTCCCCTGCCCTGCCCTTGTCGAGCTCTGGAGCTCCCCTGCCTTCCCCCGTCAAGCTCTGTAGCTCCCCTGCCTTCCCTGTCGAGCTCTGTAGCTCCCCTGCCTTCCCTGGCGAGCTCTGTAGCTCCCCTGCCTTGCCCTTATCGAGCTCTGAAGCTCCTCTGCCTTGTCCCCGTCGAGCTCTGAAGCTCCACTGCCTTGTCCCCGTCGAGCTCTCAAGCTCCTCTGCCTTGCCCATGTCAACCTCTGGAGCTCCTCTTCCCTGCCCCTGTTGAGCTCTGGACTCCTGTTCTCTGACCCACCAAACTTTGAATACCCTCTGCCCCACATAGTTCTGCATACCCTCAGCACTAACACTGCTGAGCTCTGGATCTCCTCTACCCCTGCTGAGCTCTGGATCTCCTCTGCCCCCGCCCCTGCTGAGCTCTGGATCTCCTCTGCCCCCGCCCCTGCTGAGCTCTGGCTCTCCTCTGCCCCCGCCCCTGCTGAGCTCTGGCTCTCCTCTGCCCCCGCCCCTGCTGAGCTCTGGCTCTCCTCTGCCCCCGCCCCTGCTGAGCTCTGGTTCTCCTCTGCCCCCGCTGAGCTCTGGCTCTCCTCTGCCCCCGCCCCTGCTGAGCTCTGGCTCTCCTCTGCCCCCGCCCCTGCTGAGCTCTGGCTCTCCTCTGCCCCCGCCCCTGCTGAGCTCTGGCTCTCCTCTGCCCCCGCCCCTGCTGAGCTCTGGCTCTCCTCTGCCCCCGCCCCTGCTGAGCTCTGGCTCTCCTCTGCCCCCGCCCCTGCTGAGCTCTGGCTCTCCTCTGCCCCCGCCCCTGCTGAGCTCTGGCTCTCCTCTGCCCCCGCTGAGCTCTGGCTCTCCTCTGCCCCCGCCCCTGCTGAGCTCTGGATCTCCTCTGCCCCCGCCCCTGCTGAGCTCTGGATCTCCTCTGCCCCCTCCCCTGCTGAGCTCTGGATCTCCTCTGCCCCCTCCCCTGCTGAGCTCTGGATCCCCTCTGCCCCCTCCCCTGCTGAGCTCTGGATCCCCTCTGCCCCCTCCCCTGCTGAGCTCTGGATCCCCTCTGCCCCCGCCCCTGCTGAGCTCTGGATCCCCTCTGCCCCTGCTGAGCTCTGGATCTCCTCTGCCCCTGCTGAGCTCTGGATCTCCTCTGCCCCTGCTGAGCTCTGGATCTCCTCTGCCCCTACTGAGCTCTGGATCTCCTCTGCCCCGCCCCTGCTGAGCTCTGGATCTCCTCTGCCATGCCCTTGCAGAACCCTCTCCCTACTCATCGCTGAAACCGACTGCAATCCAAACTCAGGGAACACAAAAGTGACAACAAAGCATTTATCTACCTGTAAATAGGATAATATATATGGATTATGAAATGTAAAGTCCTAATTATTTATGGCGGTTCTGTCCATTTTGGCACAGGGCGGCAGTATACTTACTTGAACACTTAGGCTCGGGGTGGTGCTTTAAATGCTTTCTCAGGAGGGGGGGGGGGAGGAGGGAGACCGCGTTCTGGGAATCGCGTGGCGTGCAATGTGGCTTTGTTTAAGGGAGCCCCCCGCCTACTCGTACGCAAAGACTGTGCCAAGTTTCCGAAGTCACCCGGACTGTGCGTTCTCATATGTTCCGTCTCAAAGTGGATATTGCAATAAACAGTGGTGGGGGATAAGCCACGCCTTCACAAACCGCTCCTGACAATGTTCTAAGAATCAGTAAAAAAAAAAAATGCAATTTATGATTCCACTTAAAGGGGAACTCCAGGGTAAAATGACCTAGAATTTTGCATGCCCTCGGGTGTGCTTGCTGTGCTTTTTGTATTGTAAACTGCAGTACTACCTGCAGACTGAAGGCTACAGTTTACCAACGGACTCCCCACAGCCGATGGAAGGTGTGGGCGGGCTCACTGGTAGACCCGATTCCATTCTGTGTAATGGCTACTATGTTGCCTGGAAAGTGGTAAGCTGTCAGAGATTGACCTGATCTCTCTGCCCAAAACGATCCCCCAAAAAATCTGTCCTCCAAACTGGAAGCAGCTTTTTCCCCTCGTGCATATTTCTAAATGTTATGCATCGTCCGGAGTTCTCCTTTAAGGATTTGGGGGGGGGAGCTCTAACTGGGGTCTGTGTATTTATGGGGGTGGGGGGGAGGGGTCACACAATGGGATCAAGAAAGACTGTGAGGTGTGTAGCAATAATAAATGTGGTGTTGCGGGGGGGGGGGTGGGGCTGGCCAAAAAAAAAAAAAAAAAAAGGAACAACATCCTGTGAACTCTCCCTCACACCAATTTCCTCTTTTTATTCCTTAATTTATTTTTCCCGCCTCGTGTTACCTGTGAATCGCCCCGATCACACGTTTTTATTTTGGTGTGCGTCAGACTGCCCCCCCCCCCCCCCCCCCGCGGTGTATGGGGGGGGCGGGGGTGAATTCCCACTGACTGCCACCAAATGCCCTTCATTCTTCCCGCTCTCTCCCTCAGTATTCCTCGCCACAGACGTATCTTTGGTCTTATTTTTACCAGTTTTGATTTGTATGCTTTTTTTTTTTTTTTCTTTTTCTTTTGTTATATTTGTGCAACCTTTTAATGTTAATATTAATAAGAAAATGAACCCTATTTATGTATTGCTGAAACCATTTTATATGAATTGTGTTGAAAATTTCAGTGCTTTTTTTATGAATAAATTGTGGATCACAGAAAATAATTTTGACCCCCGTGTGTGATTAGCGGTGCCCGGTATATGCCGTGTTTGTATTGAATACCTTTTATAATTTAATATACAACCCCAATGCCAAAAAAGTTGGGGCTCTTTTGTAAAATCTACATAAAAACAGAATACAATGATCTGCAAACCCGGATTTTTTTCCACTATAGAAAACCAAATCAAATGTATAAACTGAGAAAATTTACCCTTTTAACTGCTTCACCCCCAGACGATTTGGCTGGCCAAAGACCAGAGCACTTTTTGCGATTCGGCACTGCATCGCTTGGGAGCGACGTCGCACGACCGCGCAATTGCCAAAACAAAATTGACAACCTTTTTTTCCCCCACAAATAGAGCTTTCTTTTGGTGGTATTTGATCACCCCTGCGGTTTTTTCGTTTTTTGCGCTATTAACAAAAAAAGCAACAATTTTGAAAAAAAACTATATTTTTTACTTTGTGCTATAATATCCCCAAAAAATATATAAAAAAACTTTTTTTTTTCCTCAGTTTAGGCCGATACGTATTCTTCTACATATTTTTGTTATAAAAAAAAATCGCAGTAAGCGTTAATTGATTGGTTTGCCAAAAGTTATAGCGTCTAAAAAATAGGAGATAGATTTATGGCATTTTCATTAATATATATATATATATATATATATATATATATATATATATAAAAATTTAACTAGTAATGGTGATCAGCGATTTTTATCGTGACTGTGACATTATGGCGGACAGATCGGACACTTTTGGTGCTATTTTGGGACCATTCACATTTATACAGCGATCAGTGCCATTAAAAATGCACTGATTAATGTGTAAATGTGACTGCAGTAAAGGGGTTAACCACTAGGGGGCGCTGAAGGGGTTAATTGTGTCCTAGGGCCATGATGGCGAACCTTGGCACCCCAGATGTTTTGGAACTACATTTCCCATGATGCTCCGGCACTCTACAGTGTAGTGGAGCATCATGGGAAATGTAGTTCCAAAACATCTGGGGTGCCAAGGTTCTCCATCACTGCCCTAGGGAGTGATTCTAACTGTGGGGGGGGGAGGGGCTATGTGTGACACAACACCGATCACCGCTCCCGATCACAGGGAGCAGTAGTTCTCTGTCATATCACAAGGCAGAACATGGAAATGCCTTGTTTACAGACATCTCCCTGTTCTGCGGCTCCGTGACACGATCGCGGGACTCCGGCAGACATCGAGTCCACAAGACCCACGGGGCGAGCTCACGGAGTATGCGGCGCCCACTAACCCCGCTAATTAAAGGGGACGTACAGGTACGCCCATTTGCCCACCGCTGCCATTGTGCCGACGTGCAGCGCTTGGCAAGTCGCTAAATAACTTTTATAATTATTATACAACCTCAATGCCAAAAAAGTTGGGGCTCTTTTGTAAAATCTTCATAGAAACAGAATTCAATGATCTGCAAATCTCCTAAACCCGGATTTTTTTCCCCATAGAAAATCTATCAAATGTATAAACAGAAAATTGACCATTTTAAGAAAAAAAATTAATCAGGTGATTGTGCAATTGAACAGCAACATGTCTCAAAAAAGTTGGGGCGAGGCCATGTTTGGCACGGTGTAGCATCCCCTCTTTAACTAAACTCTGTAAATGTCTGGGAACTGAGGAGACCGTTTGCTGGAGTTTTAGGAGAGGAATGTTGTCCCGTTCTTGCCTGATATCAGCAGTCCTGGATCTTCTTTGTTGTATTTTGTGTTTCGAGATGCACCATTTTCAGGTCTGGACTGCAGAAGGTCACATTCTGATTCGTCTGACTACAGAACGGTTTTCCACTTTGCAACAGACCATTTTAAATGTGCCTTGGCCCAGAGAAGGGTGCAGCATTTCTGGGTCATGTTCAGATATGGCTGAGAAAATAGGCCATTACAAAAATAAATAAAAATCAGGTCATTTGGAAATTGATGGCAGCAACATGTCTCAAAAAAGTTATAGGGCAACAAAAAGTCGGCAAAGGAAGAATCGGAAGAACATTTTGCAGCAAATTGGGGTAATTGGCAACAGGTCAGTCACATAATTGGGTATAAAAACAACATCTCAGCCCTTGTACACACGGTCGGAGAATCAGTCGGAATGTGTCCTATCAGACCGTGTTGTCGGATATTCCGACTGTGTGTGGTCTGCATCGAACTGTTTCCGTCGGACCCAATTTTCCAACTTGTTGGAAATATTTTCCGACCAACTGGTCATAAACTGGACATACTCCGATCATGTGTAGAGAATTCCGATCGGAGAAAGTACCACGTATGCTCAGATCAAATTCCTACATCAAAGCTATTGGCTACTAGCCTGAATGTAATCCCATCGTAACGAAATAACGTCATCACGTTCTGAATGATCGGATTTTTCGACAACTTTGTCCGACCGTGTGTATGCAACAGTTTCGGACAAAATCCGACGGATTTGGTTGGCAGAATGTCCGACCCGCGTGTACGGGGGCTAAGAGAGTCGGAGTGTCTCAGAACTAAAGAGCTTCACCAATCTGTAAAAAATGCGTCTAAAATAGTCAATTTCAGAATAATGCGCGTCATCTACACTACATAATATCAAAAGGTTGTGAGAATCCGGAGACATCTCTGAAGGGACGAGGCTGAATATTGGATGGCGGTGATCTTCGGGGCCCTCTATTGGACATCACTGCATAGGCTCTGGAATACTTCCACAAATCGCTGTGAACACGGCTCACCGTGCCACCCAAAAACTCAAGGTAAAGCTCTATCATGGAAAGAAGAAGCCATATCTGAACATGATCCACAGACGCCAACGTCTTCGCTGGGCCAAACTTGATGGGGAGTAAACAAGTCTGCAGATCGTTGGTTGAAGTGGTTTGATTGGCTGAATTTTGGAGAACCGATCGTATTCATTGTCCTTGAAATTGATGAACCGCAATATCTGCTCCTATCGTGCCCTGGTCATGGAGGCAGAGAACCCGGGCATTTGGTGAATTGGGTCAGTGGACCAATATGACCGCAACTCACTCATTTTGGTTACGCCCCATGAGGAGGGAGAGGCCCAGAAAGGTCTTACATGCAGAGACCGTAACTGGTCTCCAATCCCTGGCAAGGGAGGACTGGGGAATAGCGGCAATGAATTGACCAGCTTTGGTCCACAATAGATCTATAGAGATCTTCGTTGAAAAAAACACAAATAAAAATCAAGTGGCGTAAAATCAACTGTTTCCACCTGAATGCCGGGTTGGCCAGTGAATGGGGGAAGTACGGGTGCTGCAGAAGTGGTGGGTTCCCAATTAGGATTGGCGAATGCAGCAGGAAGGGCACGACAGGCCTGTCTTTGTCTTCTTGGTGGCAATAGGACACTACTTGTGCTTGCCACCTCGCCAGCTTGAACTGCACTTATGGGACTCGCCACATCACCAAGTGATACTGCAGTGCTGGATGTACGACCAGGGTGTACTAGACTGCTGGTGCTCGCCAGTTCACCAGAAGGATGAGTGGCACTGGTACTTTTCTGCTCTTCCTGCCCCCCCCCGCATCCTCTGACCTCCTGTCATCCCCTCTGCAGCCTCTGTCATCCCCTCCGCAGCCTCTGACCTTTTATGTCAGAGTTCCCTTGCACTGAAAAGGGGGAATCCTGCAGACTCCTGATGTAAGGGGGAACTCTGTGCTGCGGTATATTAATCTGACCTTCATGTAAATGGAGAAATTTGGTTTTTCGACTTTTATTTAACTTAAACACTAGGGATGAGCTTCGTGTTTGAGTCGAATATACGTTCGACTCGAACATTGGCTGTTCGCCCGTTCGGCGAATTCCGAACGTTATGGGCCGTTCGTGCCAAATTCGTGTGGCGCTCGCAGCCCACAATGCACTGCGTCATCGCAGTGCATTGCTGGCTCATGATTGGCCAAGCATGCACTGTGACCACGCATGCTTGGCCAATCACAGCGCCAGCAGCGAGGAGAGCCATGATTGGCCACAGGCAGGATGCCTGTGGCCAATGATAGCTCAGGCTGTGTAGTACACGCCCCACATTATATAAGGCTGCCAGCGCGGCGGCCTAGTGTAGTGTGTTGGCATCTGAAGCAGTTAGTGGGTGTTCTGTGTACCTTCAACACAGTACACACCGATCGTTTTCGGCCGATTTTCGATCTTGCTGCTGTGTAGTGGTTGTTGTCTGTGTGCCCTGACCGCAGCATACACCACTATATTCACCTCACCTATATAGCTAGTGATCTATCTTTTATAATAGAGCTTGCAGTCAGTAGTGTTAGGAGATAGTGCGTGCTGTCTGCGTGCTCTGTACCCAGTACATACCGCTATATCCACCTACATAGCTCTTCTCTATTTGAGACCAATTGCCATCTGCAGGAGTTATTGGAAGTTGTGTGTGCCTCCAGCACAGCACAGTATACATCTGTATATACCCCTTTATCTCTGGTGTTCTATAATAAAGGCATCTGCAGGAGTTAGTGGGTGTTGTGTGCCTCCAGCACAATATACACTACCCAACTGCTTTTTTACCCAACTCCCTTCAGGCCATTACCATGTCTGGAAGGCCAGCAAGGAGAGGCAGACAGGCGCGAGCCGATAAAAGAGGGCAAGCAGGCTCTGTGTCTAGAGACAACAGTGCTGGTCGTGCACGCGGTGCATTGTCATCAGCACGTGGCCATGGGACATGCTTGTCCTTCTTTTCGGCAGCTGGACATGTTGAACCGCAACATGCCAACGACTTGGTAGAGTGGATGACCAAGCCCTCTTCATCCTCCTCATCCTCTCTCACCCAGTCTCAGGGTACTAGCAAAGCAGCTGCCAACGCATCGTCTTCCCTCCTCTCAATGTCATCATCAGTGACTCCTTCCCTAGACCCACCACGTCCTCCTGAGGAGTCTCCTGAACTCTTTGAGCACAGTGTTGGGTACATGCTCCAGGAGGATGCCCAGTGTTTTGTAGGCTCTGATGATGACACTCAGCTAGAGGAAGGCAGTAGCGTGAGCACAGAGAGAGGGGATGCTCAAGAAGGACAGCAATCTGGCAGTCATGTTCCACAAGCTGCAGCATACTGCCAGGTTTGCTACAGCGATGAAGAGGGAGGGGATGATGAGGGCACTGACTCCACGTGGGTGCCTGGTAGGAGAGAGGAGGAGGAGGAGGCACATGTCCAACGAGGCAGGATGCCCTCCAGGGGCCAGCTTAGGGGCAGCACACCGACTGAATCACACCGCAGAGCTCCGCCTGTGCAGGGCGCTGCCTCTGCCCGTTATTCTAAAAGTTCTTTGGTGTGGGCCTTTTTTGAGATGAGTGCATCAGATCGCACCGCTGCTATTTGCAACATATGTCTCAAGCATATCTCACGTGGCCAAAACATCAGCCGCTTGGGCACCACATGCTTGACCAGACATATGTTGACCTGCCATGCAGCTCGTTGGCAAGCGTACCTCAAAGACCCACACCAAAGAACAAAGCGGCCCTCTCCTTGCTCCTCATCAGCTGGCATCTCCAACCCCACTAGACCTTCAGTCCTCTCTGAAACCTGCACTGAGAGGAATGAAGGTGTAGAATTAGGTGTGTCACAGCCAAGTGCTTCCGGGAACTCTGCTAGCGGTACACCCACGTCCGATTATAGCAGGCAAATGTCCCTGCCCCAGCTGCTGGACCGGCGGAAGAAGTTCACTCCCAGCCATCCACATGCCCAGCGGTTGAATGCTAGCTTGGCTAAATTGCTAGCACTTCAACTGCTGCCTTTTCAGTTGGTAGACTCGGCCCCCTTCCGTGAGTTTGTACAATGTGCGGTTCCTCAGTGGCAGGTCCCCAAACGCCACTTTTTCTCACAGAAGGCGATTCCGGCTCTCTACCGGCATGTGGAAGGCAATGTCCTTGCCTCGCTGGACAGGGCGGTCAGCGGTAAGGTGCATATTACCGCTGACTCATGGTCCAGCAGGCATGGACAGGGACGTTATCTGTCTTTCACGGCCCATTGGGTCACTCTTCTGGCAGCTGGGAAGGATGCAGGACAAGGTGCAGTAGTGTTGGAGGTTGTTCCGCCACCACGCCTCCAAAATGCTACTATTGGTTGTGACACACCTCTCTCCTCCACCCCCTCCTCTTCTTCTTCCTCCATGGCCTCTTCCAGTGCTCTGTCCTCAGAACCAGCGGTGCTCCGTAGGCGTTCCAGGGGCTACGCAAGTACGCAGGCAAAACGATGCCATGCCGTGCTTGCGCTGGTTTGTTTGGGGGACAGGAGCCACACTGGGGCGGATGTTTTGTCAGCTCTGCAGGGGCAGGCCAAGAGGTGGTTGACGCCACGCCAGCTTAAGCCAGGAATGGTGGTTTGTGACAATGGCACCAACCTCCTCTCCGCCCTCCGACAGGGACAACTGACCAATGTGCCCTGTGCGGCTCACGTCCTTAACCTGGAGGTTCAGCGGTTCTTGGGCAGGTACCCTGGCTTACAGGATGTCCTGAAGCAGGCCAGGAAAGTCTGTGTGCATTTCCACCGATCATTTAATGCCTGTGCTCGGCTGGCTGAGCTCCAAAAGGAGTTGAACCTGCCCAAGATCCACCTTATATGTGAAATGCCCACCAGGTGGAACTCAATGTTGGCCATGCTGCAGCGGCTGCAGACGCAGCAGAGGGCCATCAATGAGTACCTTTGCGACTACGGCACCAGGACAGGGTCAGGGGAGCTCGGTTTTTTCTCACAATGCCAGTGGGGCATGATCAGGGATGCATGCACTGTCCTGTCACCGTTTGAGGAGGCCACAAGGATGGTGAGCAGTGACAGTGCATGCATCAGTGACACTGTACCTCTTGTCCACCTCTTGGAGCATATGCTGCGTGGAATAATGGACAGTGCACTTGAGGCAGAACAGAGGCAGGAAGAGGAGGACTTCCTTGCCTCTCAAGGCCCCCTTTATCCAGACAGTGTTCCTGCTGTGCCACCCATCCCACAGGAAGAGGATGAGGAGGAGGAAGAGGAGGAGGAGGATGATTGTGTCAGCATGGAGGTGGAGGCTGGCACTCAGCATCAGCAGCAGCAGTCTTGTAGGGATGATTTACAGTCCCAAGAAACCCGTGGACTTGTACGTGGCTGGGAGGAGGTAGCTGCAGATCATGTTGTCCTTAGTGACCCAGAGGACTCTGGACCGAATGCCTCAGCTAACCTACGCTGCATGGCCTCCCTGAACCTGCAAAGCCTGCGGAAGGATCCTCGTATTCTTCGGATCAAGGAGAGGGACCATTACTGGCTGGCCACTCTCCTTGATCCACAGTACAAGGGTAAGGTTGCCGACCTTATCTTGCCGTTGCAGAGGGAGCAGAGGATGTGACATCTCCGGGAGGCCTTGCAGAAAGGTCTGTGCAACGCGTTCCCAGAGACTGGGAGGTTACAAACTCCTGGTCCTGGACAACGTGTTGCTGAGGCATCGGTCAGAAGGAGCGGTGGAGAAGGTGGCCGTCTGACTGATGCTTTCAGACAATTTTTTAGTCCGCAGCCCCAAGGTATGATTGGTTCCAGCACCCATCGCCAGCGTCTGATTTACATGGTGCAGGAATACCTAGGGGCAAGGTCAGACTTGGACACCTTTCCCACCGAAAATCCTCTGGCTTACTGGGTCTTGAGGATGGATCACTGGCCAGAGCTTGCACAGTATGCAATTGAGCTACTGGCCTGTCCTGCATCCAGCGTTCTTTCGGAACGCACCTTCAGTGCTGCTGGTGGATTTGTTACCGATCACAGGGTGCGCCTGTCCACCGAATCAGTTGATCGACTGACCTTCATCAAGATGAATCAGTCTTGGATCACCCACAGCTACCAAGCACCTGAAGCTGATGTAACCGAATCATTTTTTTTTTTAAATATCACATCCCTTCAAGACTGCCTATGCTGATGCTGAGTGACTGTCCTGTTATGTTGATTGTCTATCCTCTTCCTCCTCCGCTGATATGTTGGAAGAACATTTCTGGTTCTGGTTGATGCCATCAGCCCAATTTTTCTGCCCCTGTTGAACAGGGGCGTTTAATTAAAATTTTTGATGCAATGCTTTGCAGCAGGGCTAATTCCTGCAATAAAACTAGAGTATATGGGAGAGGTTGCAGTGTGGTGGCACCAGCACCAGTGCCTAAGGCCCAATTTTTTTGCCCCTGTTTAACAGGGACTAGTAATTACAATTCTTGATAAAATATTTCACAGGAGGGCCCCTTCCTGTGCCCACCCAGAGTAACGGTGAGGACTTATAGTGTTGTGGCACCAGCACCACAACCACCAAAGGTCAATTTTTCTACCACTGTTCAACAATGGCATGTAATTACAATTCTTGATATAATCGTTCACAGCAGGGCGCTCCAGCGCCCACCAAGAGTCACTTTGAGGGCTTACAATGTTGTGGCAAAACCAACACCTTGTTCCGCCATTTCTGCAGAGCATATAGGGCAGGCCCCTACTTTCAAACATCCAACTTACAAACATCTCCTACTTGCAAACGGAAGGAGACAACAGCAAGTGAGATGAAAAAGACGGACGACAAAACAAATTATACAGGGGTGATAACCCTTCCCTATGTTTTCCAAAAAGCTTAAAAATCGTTTTTTTGACTGGAGCTACACTTTAAAAATGTACCAGTTGAAAATTACAAACAGATTCAACTTAACACAACAAATCTACACAGTCCCTGTCTTGTTTGCACCGCCTGTATACTGCTGTTCTGAGTATATAGGGCCTGGGGGCCACACGCATTTCCTTTTTTTAATATGGGTACGGGGTTCCCCTTAATATGCGTACAAGACCCAAATAGGCTGGTAATGGGCAGGGAGGGCTACCCATGCCATTTTTCTCAATGATTTTCAACCATATTGCAGGAACCAGATATAACATTAAAACCGCAAGCAGCTTTAAATGATGTTATTTCCGTTTAATGTCATTTTGTGCAGGGACTGTTCTAAACACGGGAAACACGTGGCACTTCACAGGCATACTACAGACACCCCCCAGGCACCATATTTAAATGAATATTTCACTTTTTTTTTCACTTTAATCGTCATTAAAATCAGTGCTCCCGCCAAAACGGCCATTTTTAAAAACATTTTAGGCATTGACCCATGTCCCCTGGGGCAGGAGCCACGTCCCCAAACCCTTTTTAGGACAGTATCTTGCATATTAGCCGTTAAAATTAGCACTTTTAATTTCGAACGTTCGAGTCCCATAGACTTCAATGGGGTTCTAACGTTCGTACGAATTTTGGGTCCGTTCGAAAGTTCTGGTGCGAACCGAACCGGGGGGTGTTCGGCTCATCCCTAACGGGCGCTTTTAACCCGTTCTTCGGCCGCTAGTGGGGGTTAAAAGCGATCCATTAGCAGCCAAATAGCGCCGCTTAAAAAGTGATAAAGTGCCGCTAAAACGAGCGCCGATTTAGCGCTAACGCGGCCCCAATGTGAAAGTAGCCTTATTCTTCAACCTTCACTTTATTCATATAAAAAGTGATAAGTATTATACTCACAAGATGACAAATGTATCAATCACATCACATAGTACGGAATATGAAAGGGAAAAATTGGGGCAAGGGGGAATTGGGACTTTTTTATGAAGCACACAAGTCAGGGAGGATGAGGCGCGCAATATCATATATAAGATATTCATTGGTGACGACAATGGACATAATACAGTAATTGATATACATTTAATTAGATCAATAAATGATACAAATTGGTAAATTATTGTTTATTATGTTACCAATTTCATTACGATATGAAGTATTAATCATGCTTTACCAATTTTATGTCCATTGTCGTCACCAATAAATATCTTATATATGATATTGCGCGCCTCATCCTCCCCGACTTGTGTGCTTCATATAAAGTCCCAATTCCCCCTTGCCCCAATTTTTCCCTTTCATATTCCACATTATCAGGGATGGAGACCCGGGTACTGGATAGTCCTGGTGTCACACAAAGTCCCAACATTTCTTTCTTTCTACATCACATAGTACACCATCATCCAATCCACACTGCATCATATCATGTGCTAGGAGAAGGTGAAGAGCCAATAGGCCAACATGTTTCGAGGACTAGCCTCTTCCTCAGAGCCCTGAAGAAGCGAGTCCTCGAAATGCGTTAGCGTATTGGATCTTCACCTTCTCCTACCACATGATGCAATGTGGATTGGATGACGGTGTTACTATGTGATGTGATTGATACATTTGTCATCTTGTGAGTATAATAATTACCACTTTTTATATTAATAAAGGGATGGTTTTAGGATAAAGCACTAGGTCTGGGCGCCCTCTCTGTCTTTTTATGGTTGCACATGGAAGGAGATTGCACAATATAGGCAAAAAGAAAAATTCCCAGCAGATTTACCAGCCAGCCAGCAAAAGAAACAAATTGTCCCGTCTAACAATTCAGGGTAAAAACAGAGACTTTTGTTGCTCTGATTTGTAAATCTATGTGGAAAGTGCAGCGCCTCCCCAAGGCTCCTCTGTGAAGTGCGGCCCTCACTCTCTATATATATATGTTTAGTTGCAGGTTTGTCCCTACATAGGATTGTTACTCTTTATTGCTTTCACTAAATATCCTATAAAGAGACCCAGTCACCGGCCACAACTTTCCAATTTACCGGATTTTCCTAAAACATAAATGTATTTTATTTATCACAGGGATTTCTATAATGCCGACAATTTAGACATTTATATTACACATTCATATCAGCCAGTGGCCGGATTGGAAAAACCAAATGGAATCCCCACCCCCATCTATTCACATAAAACAAACACACTGACAAGTATTGTTAAGTTTTAAGTCAAATTTTATTAAAATATCCAATAAAAAAATCCCACAGATGGGACTATATTGCAAATGTAGAAAACCCTATACAGTAAATGGCATTGCCACCATTGGTGTTAGATGAGCCCATATAGGGGGCAAGGGTTGTACCAGTATGCTGGGCGTGGGGGAGTGAGGGCAGATGAAACTTGGGGGGAAGTTCCACCGGCCACACTCACCCCCCACCCAGGGTGGTAGCGTCCCCTTTTGGTGGTAGATGAGTGGGGGGGGGGGTATTGGGTTTTGAGGCACTTGATCCAAACCCCAGCATAGCGTGAGCCAATGTGCTACAGCTGGGGGGAAAATTCCTTCCTGACTCCCCGAGAGGCGATCGAATATTTCCTGGATCAGCCCTGTGTTGGGGGTAGATGAGTGGGTGTAGCAGACCTGAGGCATTGTCACCCTTGGTGGTAGATGATTGCATATAGGTGGAGCCTGGGGGCTTTCTTTTACCAGTATGCTGGGCGTGGGGGAGTGAGGGCAGATGCAACTTGGAGGGAAGTTCCACCGGTCACACTCACCCCCTACCCAGGGTGGTAGTGTCTCCCCTTGGTGGTAGATGAGTGGGTGTAGCAGAGCCAGTAGCATTGTCACCCTTGGTGGTAGATTGCATGTAGGTGGGGGCAGTTTTTTTTTTTTACCAGTATGGTGGGCGTGGGGGAGTGAGGGCAGATGAAACTTGGGGGGAAGTTCCACCGGTCACACTCACCCCCCACCCAGGGTGGTAGTGTTGTCACCCTTGGGGGTAGATGAGTGGGTGTAGCGGAGCCTGATAAGAGGCATTGCCACCCGTTTTGGGTCTGGGGAGGGGCAGTTGATCCAGAGGAAGGTGAAATACCCCAGCATAGCGTGAGCCAATGTGCTACAGCTGGGGGAAAAATTCCTTCCTGACCCCCCGAGAGGCGATCGGATTTTCCCCGGATCACCTTTACCTATAAATCACCCAGACAGGTAGGTGGGGCTTGGGGTAAGGGGGAGGGTGGGCAATTGGAGCCACACCCTCAGTGGTAGGTGAGGGGGGATGTGGGTGTCAGTGTGTGGATAGCGGGGGAGGAGGGACCATCCCCCACACAGAGCTCCGGTGGGAGGAGCCATTGTCTGTACTGGAGGCGGGTCACAGCGTGTCTGCATTAACCTGCCGCAGAGGCAGCGGGTTCTCCGGACACACAGACACCATGTGACCCGGTGTCTTATCATATAAGGTCCTCCATCCGATAGTGTCCGCTGTGTAGTGCGCACGCGCAGTACGCAGCAACACAGATTCCAAAAATTGCCGAGGATGAACGGCGCCTGCGCACTGAGTCCAGGTTCTCTCCCCTCCATCCAAGTGGACATAGAGTAGGAATATAAAAGAGCCGAGCGCAGCGTGAGGCCCTCTAATATTCACAACCCTATGTCCGCTTGGATCGTGGGGCTACCACCTCCACTCACGGCGCAGGCGCCGTTCAGCTTCGGAGATTTTCCGAAGCTTCGTCTGCTCCGTACTGCGCATGCGCAGTACGGCGCGGACACTATATGGCACAACACCGGCTGTAGTCCGGACAATGGCTCCTCCCCCCGGAGCTCTGTGGTCCTCCTCCTCTGCGCTCTCTGCACACTGACGCTCCGCCCTCCCCACTCAGCTATATATCCGCTCAGGCCCCGCCTACTGCTGACGTCACAGCCTAACGGCTCTAGCTGTGCACGCGTACGGTGTTCTGGCATATTCAGTCTGGCCATCATATAGTGTCCACCCCGTACTGCGGGGCAGAAGAAGCTTCGTAAAATCTCTGAAGCTGAACGGCGCCTGTGCGGTGAGTGGAGGTGGTGGCCCCACCATCCAAGCGGACATAGGGCTGTGAATATTAGAGGGCCCCTCGCTTCGCTTGCCACACTTCGGGCTCCGCCTCGCTGCGCTCGGCTCTTTTTTTATTCCTACTCTGTGTCCACTTAGATGGTGGGGATAGAACCTGGACTCACAGCGCAGGCGCCGTTCATCTTCGGGTATTTTCGGAATCTGTGTTGCTGCGCATGCGCAGTACGCAGCGGACACTATCTGATGGAGGGCCTTAAATGATAGGACACCGCTACAGTGTCATATTTTGCTCCCCATCATAGAACGCTCCGGAATAGACGTTGCGGCCGGAAATTTTGCACTGCGCATGCGCGATGCGTTCCAAATGCTTGCACCATGCGTTCCAGAGGATTTCCGACAATGTAGTTCAGTGAAAGCGTCAGATAATGTCACGGGAGTGAGGGGAGGTAATCGTGACATTAACTTTAGACAGAGCAGAGAGCGGCGGAGAGAGAGCGGGTAACTGTGGCTCAGGGAGAGGATTACCTCCCCTCACTTCTCTGACATTATCTGACGGTTTCCCTGGTCTGCATTGTCGCAAATCATTTGGAACGCATGGCGCAAGTGTTTGGAACGTATGGCGCATGCGCAGTGCTAAATTTCTGGCCGCAGCGTCACTTCCGGAGTATTCTATGATGGGGAGCAAAATATGACACTACACCGGCGGAGCAACGCCACGTGATGCCAGTGTGAAGAGATGTTCCCGCCTCCACGCTCAGTCCACGCCCACCCCATGCACTCTTATCTCAGCCGTTACGTGAGAGGAGGCGGGGTCAGGCAGCGGCGACAACATACTGATGGGTGTGTCCTACAGGAGGATTGGGGTGGGTGGGCGTGTCCTCCTATGGCAGGACAAAGGTGATAGAGATCGGGGCGTGGCCTCCTTCATGCACGGGATGGAGTCGGCTGAAGTTACGGGGCGGGGTCTTTCCCGCGCAGCATTCTCCAATTGGTGGAAAGTTTCTATCTGGCCCCGCCTCTCGCTGAGTCCTTATTGGAAAAGATCCCAAGTTGGAAATCAGCCCCGCCCCCTCCAGACGTTCCCCCGGCAACCGGAGACGCTTCCTGCAAACTTCGGGCGGAGGAGCGAGGTGAGTGTGCGGGAAGTCCCGGGGTGTCTCTGGAGGATATGGGGGGGTGTCTCTGATGATATGGGGGGTGTCCCTGGAGGATATGGGGGGGTGTCTCTGGAGGATATGGGGGGTGTCTCTGGAGGATATGGGGGGTGTCTCTGATGATATGGGGGGGTGTCTCTGGAGGATATGGGGGGTGTCCCTGGAGGATATGGGGGGTGTCTCTGGAGGATATGGGGGGTGTCCCTGGAGGATATGGGGGGGTGTCTCTGGAGGATATGGGGGGTGTCTCTGGATGATATGGGGGGTGTCTCTGGAGGATATGGGGGGTGTCTCTGGAGGATATGGGGGGTGTCTCTGGAGGATATGGGGGGCCGTCTTTGGAGGATATGGAGGGGTGTCCCTGGAGGATATGGGGGGTGTCCCTGGAGGATATGGAGGGGTGTCTCTGGAGGATATAGAGGGGTGTCCCTGGAGGATATGGGGGGTGTCTCTGGAGGATATAGAGGGGTGTCTCTGGAGGATATAGAGGGGTGTCTCTGGAGGATATGGGGGGGTGTCCCTGGAGGATATGGGGGGATGACCCTGGAGGATATGGGGGGTGTCCCTGGAGGATATGGGGGGGTGTCTCTGGAGGATATGGGGGGTGTCTCTGGAGGATATGGGGGGTGTCTCTGGAGGATATGGGGGGTGTCTCTGGAGGATATGGGGGGTGTCTCTGGAGGATATGGGGGGTGTCTCTGGAGGATATGGGGGGTGTCTCTGGAGGATATGGGGGGTGTCTCTGGATGATATGGAGGGTGTCTCTGGATGATATGGAGGGTGTCTCTGGAGGATATGGAGGGTGTCTCTGGAGGATATGGGGGGTGTCTCTGGAGGATATGGGGGGTGTCTCTGGAGGATATGGGGGGTGTCTCTGGAGGATATGGGGGGTGTCTCTGGAGGATATGGGGGGGTGTCTCTGGAGGATATGGGGGGGTGTCTCTGGAGGATATGGGGGGTGTCCCTGGAGGATATGGGGGGGTGTCTCTGGAGGATATGGGGGGTGTCTCTGGAGGATATGGAGGGGTGTCTCTGGAGGATATGGAGGGTGTCTCTGGAGGATTTGGGGGGGTGTCTCTGGATGATATAGAGGGGTGTCTCTGGAGGATATGGGGGGGTGTCTCTGGAGGATATGGGGGGTGTCTCTGGATGATATGGAGGGTGTCTCTGGATGATATGGAGGGTGTCTCTGGAGGATATGGGGGGGTGTCTCTGGAGGATATGGGGGGGTGTCTCTGGAGGATATGAGGGGTGTCTCTGGATGATATGGAGGGTGTCTCTGGAGGATATGGGGGGGTGTCTCTGGAGGATATGGGGGGGTGTCTCTGGAGGATATGGGGGGGTGTCTCTGGAGGATATGGGGGGGTGTCTCTGGAGGATATGGGGGGGGTGTCTCTGGAGGATATGGAGGGGTGTCCCTGGAGGATATGGAGGGGTGTCCCTGGAGGATATGGGGGGTGTCCCTGAAGGATATGGGGGGGTGTCCCTGGAGGATATGGGGGGATGACCCTGGAGGATATGGGGGGTGTCCCTGGAGGATATGGGGGGGTGTCTCTGGAGGATATGGAGGGGTGTCCCTGGAGGATATGGAGGGGTGTCCCTGGAGGATATGGGGGGTGTCTCTGGAGGATATGGGGGGCCGTCTTTGGAGGATATGGAGGGGTGTCCCTGGAGGATATGGGGGGTGTCCCTGGAGGATATGGGGGGTGTCTCTGGAGGATATAGAGGGGTGTCCCTGGAGGATATGGGGGGTGACTCTGGAGGATATAGAGGGGTGTCTCTGGAGGATATGGGGGGGTGTCTCTGGAGGATATAGAGGGGTGTCTCTGGAGGATATGGGGGGTGTCCCTGGAGGATATGGGGGGGTGTCCCTGGAGGATATGGGGGGGTGTCTCTGGAGGATATGGAGGGGTGTCTCTGGAGGATATGGGGGGTGTCTCTGGAGGATATGGGGGGTGTCTCTGGAGGATATGGGGGGGTGTCTCTGGAGGATATGGGGGGGTGTCTCTGGAGGATATGGAGGGGTGTCTCTGGAGGATATGGGGGGGTGTCTCTGGAGGATATGGGGGGGTGTCTCTGGAGGATATGGGGGGGTGTCTCTGGAGGATATGGAGGGGTGTCTCTGGAGGATATGGAGGGGTGTCTCTGGAGGATATGGAGGGGTGTCTCTGGAGGATATGGAGGGGTGTCTCTGGAGGATATGGGGGGGTGTCTCTGGAGGATATGGGGGGGTGTCTCTGGAGGATATGGAGGGGTGTCTCTGGAGGATATGGAGGTGTGTCTCTGGAGGATATGGAGGTGTGTCTCTGGAGGATATGGGGGGTGTCCCTGGAGGATATGGGGGGTGTCTCTGGAGGATATGGGGGGTGTCTCTGGATGATATGGGGGGGTGTCTCTGGAGGATATGGGGGGTGTCTCTGGAGGATATGGGGGGTGTCTCTGGAGGATATGGGGGGTGTCCCTGGAGGATATGGGGGGTGTCTCTGGATGATATGGAGGGTGTCTCTGGAGGATATGGGGGGTGTCTCTGGAGGATATGGGGGGTGTCTCTGGAGGATATGGGGGGTGTCTCTGGATGATATGGGGGGGTGTCTCTGGATGATATGGGGGGGTGTCTCTGGAGGATATGGGGGGTGTCCCTGGAGGATATGGGGGGTGTCTCTGGAGGATATGGAGGGGTGTCTCTGGATGATATGGGGGGGTGTCTCTGGATGATATGGGGGGGTGTCTCTGGAGGATATGGGGGGGTGTCTCTGGAGGATATGGAGGGGTGTCCCTGGAGGATATGGGGGGTGTCTCTGGAGGATATGGGGGGTGTCTCTGGATGATATGGGGGGTGTCTCTGGAGGATATGGGGGGGTGTCTCTGGAGGATATGGAGGGTGTCTCTGGAGGATATGGGGGGTGTCCCTGGAGGATATGGGGGGGTGTCTCTGGAGGATATGGGGGGTGTCTCTGGAGGATATGGAGGGGTGTCTCTGGATGATATGGAGGGTGTCTCTGGAGGATATGGGGGGGTGTCTCTGGATGATATAGAGGGGTGTCTCTGGAGGATATGGGGGGGGTGTCTCTGGAGGATATGGGGGGTGTCTCTGGAGGATATGGGGGGTGTCTCTGGATGATATGGAGGGTGTCTCTGGAGGATATGGGGGGGTGTCTCTGGAGGATATGGGGGGGTGTCTCTGGAGGATATGGAGGGTGTCTCTGGAGGATATGGGGGGGTGTCTCTGGAGGATATGGAAGGGTGTCTCTGGATGATATGGGGGGTGTCTCTGGAGGATATGGGGGGTGTCTCTGGAGGATATGGAGTGTGTCTCTGGAGGATATGGGGGGTGTCTCTGGAGGATATGGGGGGTGTCTCTGGAGGATATGGGGGGTGTCTCTGGAGGATATGGGGGGTGTCTCTGGAGGATATGGGGGGTGTCTCTGGAGGATATGGGGGGTGTCTCTGGAGGATATGGGGGGTGTCTCTGGAGGATATGGGGGGTGTCTCTGGAGGATATGGGGGGGTGTCTCTGGAGGATATGGGGGGTGTCCCTGGAGGATATGGGGGGGTGTCTCTGGAGGATATGGGGGGTGTCTCTGGAGGATATGGAGGGGTGTCTCTGGAGGATATGGGGGGGTGTCTCTGGATGATATAGAGGGGTGTCTCTGGAGGATATGGGGGGGTGTCTCTGGATGATATGGAGGGTGTCTCTGGATGATATGGAGGGTGTCTCTGGAGGATATGGAGGGTGTCTCTGGAGGATATGGGGGGGTGTCTCTGGAGGATATGGGGGGGTGTCTCTGGAGGATATGGGGGGTGTCTCTGGATGATATGGAGGGTGTCTCTGGATGATATGGAGGGTGTCTCTGGAGGATATGGGGGGGTGTCTCTGGAGGATATGGAAGGGTGTCTCTGGAGGATATGGGGGGGTGTCTCTGGAGGATATGGGGGGGTGTCTCTGGAGGATATGGGGGGGGGTGTCTCTGGAGGATATGGAGGGGTGTCCCTGGAGGATATGGGGGGTGTCCCTGAAGGATATGGGGGGTGTCCCTGGAGGATATGGGGGGATGACCCTGGAGGATATGGGGGGTGTCCCTGGAGGATATGGGGGGGTGTCTCTGGAGGATATGGAGGGGTGTCCCTGGAGGATATGGGGGGGTGTCCCTGGAGGATATGGGGGGTGTCTCTGGAGGATATGGGGGGCCGTCTTTGGAGGATATGGAGGGGTGTCCCTGGAGGATATGGGGGGTGTCCCTGGAGGATATGGGGGGTGTCTCTGGAGGATATAGAGGGGTGTCCCTGGAGGATATGGGGGGGTGTCTCTGGAGGATATGAGGGGTGTCTCTGGATGATATGGAGGGTGTCTCTGGAGGATATGGGGGGGTGTCTCTGGAGGATATGGAAGGGTGTCTCTGGAGGATATGGGGGGGTGTCTCTGGAGGATATGGGGGGGTGTCTCTGGAGGATATGGGGGGGGTGTCTCTGGAGGATATGGAGGGGTGTCCCTGGAGGATATGGAGGGGTGTCCCTGGAGGATATGGGGGGTGTCCCTGAAGGATATGGGGGGGTGTCCCTGGAGGATATGGGGGGATGACCCTGGAGGATATGGGGGGTGTCCCTGGAGGATATGGGGGGGTGTCTCTGGAGGATATGGAGGGGTGTCCCTGGAGGATATGGAGGGGTGTCCCTGGAGGATATGGGGGGTGTCTCTGGAGGATATGGGGGGCCGTCTTTGGAGGATATGGAGGGGTGTCCCTGGAGGATATGGGGGGTGTCCCTGGAGGATATGGGGGGTGTCTCTGGAGGATATAGAGGGGTGTCCCTGGAGGATATGGGGGGTGACTCTGGAGGATATAGAGGGGTGTCTCTGGAGGATATGGGGGGGTGTCTCTGGAGGATATAGAGGGGTGTCTCTGGAGGATATGGGGGGTGTCCCTGGAGGATATGGGGGGGTGTCCCTGGAGGATATGGGGGGGTGTCTCTGGAGGATATGGAGGGGTGTCTCTGGAGGATATGGGGGGTGTCTCTGGAGGATATGGGGGGTGTCTCTGGAGGATATGGAGGGGTGTCTCTGGAGGATATGGGGGGGTGTCTCTGGAGGATATGGAGGGGTGTCTCTGGAGGATATGGAGGGGTGTCTCTGGAGGATATGGGGGGGTGTCTCTGGAGGATATGGGGGGGTGTCTCTGGAGGATATGGAGGGGTGTCTCTGGAGGATATGGAGGTGTGTCTCTGGAGGATATGGAGGTGTGTCTCTGGAGGATATGGGGGGTGTCCCTGGAGGATATGGGGGGTGTCTCTGGAGGATATGGGGGGGTGTCTCTGGAGGATATGGGGGGTGTCTCTGGAGGATATGGGGGGTGTCTCTGGAGGATATGGGGGGTGTCTCTGGAGGATATGGGGGGTGTCCCTGGAGGATATGGGGGGTGTCTCTGGATGATATGGAGGGTGTCTCTGGAGGATATGGGGGGTGTCTCTGGAGGATATGGGGGGTGTCTCTGGAGGATATGGGGGGTGTCTCTGGAGGATATGGGGGGTGTCTCTGGAGGATATGGGGGGTGTCTCTGGATGATATGGGGGGGTGTCTCTGGATGATATGGGGGGGTGTCTCTGGAGGATATGGGGGGTGTCCCTGGAGGATATGGGGGGTGTCTCTGGAGGATATGGAGGGGTGTCTCTGGAGGATATGGAGGGGTGTCTCTGGATGATATGGGGGGGTGTCTCTGGAGGATATGGGGGGGTGTCTCTGGAGGATATGGAGGGGTGTCCCTGGAGGATATGGGGGGTGTCTCTGGAGGATATGGGGGGTGTCTCTGGATGATATGGGGGGTGTCTCTGGATGATATGGGGGGTGTCTCTGGAGGATATGGGGGGTGTCCCTGGAGGATATGGGGGGTGTCTCTGGAGGATATGGGGGGTGTCTCTGGAGGATATGGGGGGTGTCTCTGGATGATATGGAGGGTGTCTCTGGAGGATATGGGGGGTGTCTCTGGAGGATATGGGGGGTGTCTCTGGAGGATATGGGGGGTGTCTCTGGATGATATGGGGGGGTGTCTCTGGAGGATATGGAGGGTGTCTCTGGAGGATATGGGGGGGTGTCTCTGGAGGATATGGAGGGTGTCTCTGGAGGATATGGGGGGTGTCCCTGGAGGATATGGGGGGGTGTCTCTGGAGGATATGGGGGGTGTCCCTGGAGGATATGGGGGGGTGTCTCTGGAGGATATGGGGGGTGTCTCTGGAGGATATGGAGGGGTGTCTCTGGATGATATGGAGGGTGTCTCTGGAGGATATGGGGGGGTGTCTCTGGATGATATAGAGGGGTGTCTCTGGAGGATATGGGGGGGGGGGGTGTCTCTGGAGGATATGGGGGGTGTCTCTGGAGGATATGGGGGGTGTCTCTGGAGGATATGGGGGGTGTCTCTGGAGGATATGGGGGGTGTCTCTGGAGGATATGGGGGGGTGTCTCTGGAGGATATGGGGGGGTGTCTCTGGAGGATATGGGGGGGTGTCTCTGGAGGATATGGAGGGTGTCTCTGGAGGATATGGGGGGGTGTCTCTGGAGGATATGGAAGGGTGTCTCTGGATGATATGGGGGGTGTCTCTGGAGGATATGGGGCGGTGTCTCTGGAGGATATGGGGGGGTGTCTCTGGAGGATATGGAGGGGTGTCCCTGGAGGATATGGAGGGGTGTCCCTGGAGGATATGGGGGGTGTCCCTGGAGGATATGGGGGGGTGACCCTGGAGGATATGGGGGGATGACCCTGGAGGATATGGGGGGTGTCCCTGGAGGATATGGGGGGTGTCTCTGGAGGATATGGGGGGTGTCTCTGGAGGATATGGGGGGTGTCTCTGGAGGATATGGGGGGTGTCTCTGGAGGATATGGGGGGTGTCTCTGGAGGATATGGGGGGTGTCTCTGGAGGATATGGGGGGCCGTCTTTGGAGGATATGGAGGGGTGTCCCTGGAGGATATGGGGGGTGTCCCTGGAGGATATGGAGGGGTGTCTCTGGAGGATATAGAGGGGTGTCCCTGGAGGATATGGGGGGTGTCTCTGGAGGATATAGAGGGGTGTCTCTGGAGGATATAGAGGGGTGTCTCTGGAGGATATGGGGGGATGACCCTGGAGGATATGGGGGGATGACCCTGGAGGATATGGGGGGTGTCCCTGGAGGATATGGGGGGGTGTCTCTGGAGGATATGGGGGGTGTCTCTGGATGATATGGGGGGTGTCTCTGGAGGATATGGGGGGTGTCTCTGGAGGATATGGGGGGTGTCTCTGGAGGATATGGAGGGTGTCTCTGGAGGATATGGAGGGTGTCTCTGGAGGATATGGAGTGTGTCTCTGGAGGATATGGGGGGTGTCTCTGGAGGATATGGGGGGTGTCTCTGGAGGATATGGGGGGTGTCTCTGGAGGATATGGGGGGTGTCTCTGGAGGATATGGGGGGTGTCTCTGGAGGATATGGGGGGTGTCTCTGGAGGATATGGGGGGGTGTCTCTGGAGGATATGGGGGGTGTCCCTGGAGGATATGGGGGGGTGTCTCTGGAGGATATGGGGGGTGTCTCTGGAGGATATGGAGGGGTGTCTCTGGAGGATATGGAGGGTGTCTCTGGAGGATATGGGGGGGTGTCTCTGGATGATATGGGGGGGTGTCTCTGGAGGATATGGGGGGTGTCTCTGGATGATATGGGGGGTGTCTCTGGATGATATGGAGGGTGTCTCTGGAGGATATGGGGGGGTGTCTCTGGAGGATATGGGGGGGTGTCTCTGGAGGATATGGGGGGGTGTCTCTGGAGGATATGGGGGGTGTCTCTGGATGATATGGAGGGTGTCTCTGGAGGATATGGGGGGGTGTCTCTGGAGGATATGGAAGGGTGTCTCTGGAGGATATGGGGGGGTGTCTCTGGAGGATATGGGGGGGTGTCTCTGGAGGATATGGGGGGGGTGTCTCTGGAGGATATGGAGGGGTGTCCCTGGAGGATATGGGGGGTGTCCCTGAAGGATATGGGGGGGTGTCTCTGGAGGATATGGAGGGGTGTCCCTGGAGGATATGGGGGGTGTCCCTGGAGGATATGGGGGGGTGTCTCTGGAGGATATGGAGGGGTGTCCCTGGAGGATATGGGGGGGTGTCCCTGGAGGATATGGGGGGATGACCCTGGAGGATATGGGGGGTGTCCCTGGAGGATATGGGGGGGTGTCTCTGGAGGATATGGAGGGGTGTCCCTGGAGGATATGGGGGGGTGTCCCTGGAGGATATGGGGGGTGTCTCTGGAGGATATGGGGGGCCGTCTTTGGAGGATATGGAGGGGTGTCCCTGGAGGATATGGGGGGTGTCCCTGGAGGATATGGGGGGTGTCTCTGGAGGATATAGAGGGGTGTCCCTGGAGGATATGGGGGGTGACTCTGGAGGATATAGAGGGGTGTCTCTGGAGGATATGGGGGGTGTCTCTGGAGGATATAGAGGGGTGTCTCTGGAGGATATGGGGGGTGTCCCTGGAGGATATGGGGGGGTGTCCCTGGAGGATATGGGGGGTGTCCCTGGAGGATATTGGGGGGTGTCTCTGGAGGATATGGAGGGGTGTCTCTGGAGGATATGGAGGGGTGTCTCTGGAGGATATGGGGGGGTGTCCCTGGAGGATATGGGGGGGTGTCCCTGGAGGATATGGGGGGGTGTCCCTGGAGGATATGGGGGGTGTCTCTGGAGGGTGTCTCTGGAGGATATGGGGGGTGTCTCTGGAGGATATGGGGGGGGTGTCTCTGGAGGATATGGGGGGGTGTCTCTGGAGGATATGGGGGGGTGTCTCTGGAGGATATGGGGGTGTCTCTGGAGGATATGGGGGGCTGTCTCTGGAGGATATGGAGGGATGTCTCTGGAGGATATGGAGGGATGTCTCTGGAGGATATAGAGGGGTGTCCCTGGAGGATATGGGGGGTGTCCCTGGAGGATATAGAGGGGTGTCTCTGGAGGATATGGGGGGTGTCTCTGGAGGATATAGAGGGGTGTCTCTGGAGGATATGGGGGGTGTCTCTGGAGGATATGGGGGGTGTCTCTGGAGGATATGGGGGGGTGTCTCTGGAGGATATGGGGGGGTGTCTCTGGAGGATATGGAGGGGTGTCTCTGGAGGATATGGGGGGGTGTCTCTGGAGGATATGGAGGGGTGTCCCTGGAGGATATGGAGGGGTGTCCCTGGAGGATATGGGGGGTGACCCTGGAGGATATGGGGGGTGTCCCTGGAGGATATGGGGGGGTGTCCCTGGAGGATATGGAGGGGTGTCCCTGGAGGATATGGAGGGGTGTCTCTGGAGGATATAGAGGGGTGTCCCTGGAGGATATGGGGGTGTCTCTGGAGGATATGGGGGGCCGTCTCTGGAGGATATGGGGGGTGTCCCTGGAGGATATGGAGGGGTGTCTCTGGAGGATATGGGGGGGTGTCTCTGGAGGATATGGGGGGTGTCTCTGGAGGGTGTCTCTGGAGGATATGAGGGGTGTCTCTGGAGGATATGGGGGGGTGTCTCTGGAGGATATGGGGGGGTGTCTCTGGAGGATATGGGGGGGTGTCTCTGGAGGATATGGGGGGGTGTCTCTGGAGGATATGGAGGGGCGTCTCTGGAGGATATGGAGGGGCGTCTCTGGAGGATATGGAGGGGCGTCTCTGGAGGATATGGGGGGGCGTCTCTGGAGGATATGGAGGGGCGTCTCTGGAGGATATGGGGGGGCGTCTCTGGAGGATATGGGGGGGCGTCTCTGGAGGATATGGGGGGGCGTCTCTGGAGGATATGGAGGGGCGTCTCTGGAGGATATGGGGGGGCGTCTCTGGAGGATATGGGGGGGCGTCTCTGGAGGATATGGGGGGGCGTCCCTGGAGGATATGGGAGGGGCGTCCCTGGAGGATATGGGAGGGGCGTCCCTGGAGGATATGGGAGGGGCGTCCCTGGAGGATATGGGAGGGGCGTCTCTGGAGGATATGGGGGTGTCTCTGTTCGACCGGGGGGTGTCCCTGGAGGATATTGGGGGGTGTCCCTGGAGGATATTGGGGGGTGTCTCTGGAGGATATGTGGGGTGTCTCTGGAGGATATGGGAGGGTGTCTCTGGTGGATATGGGAGGGTGTCTCTGGAGGATATGGGAGGGTGTCTCTGGAGGATATGGGAGGGTGTCTCTGGAGGATATGGGAGAGTGTCTCTGGAGGATATGGGAGGGTGTCTCTGGAGGATATGGGGGGTGTCTCTGGAGGATATGGAGGGTGTCTCTGGAGGATATGGGGGGGTGTCCCTGGAGGATATGGAGGGGTGTCCCTGGAGGATATGGAGGGGTGTCCCTGGAGGATATAGGGGGGGTGTCCCTGGAGGATATGGGGGGCCGTCTCTGGAGGATATGGAGGGGTGTCCCTGGAGGATATGGAGGGGTGTCCCTGGAGGATATGGAGGGGTGTCTCTGGAGGATATGGGGGGTGTCTCTGGAGGATATAGAGGGGTGTCTCTGGAGGATATGGGGGGTGTCTCTGGAGGATATAGAGGGGTGTCTCTGGAGGATATGGGGGGTGTCTCTGGAGGATATGGGGGGTGTCTCTGGAGGATATTGGGGGGTGTCTCTGGAGGATATGGGGGGGTGTCTCTGGAGGATATGGAGGGGTGTCTCTGGAGGATATGGAGGGGTGTCCCTGGAGGATATAGTGGGGTGTCCCTGGAGGATATAGAGGGGTGTCTCTGGAGGATATAGAGGGGTGTCTCTGGAGGATATAGAGGGGTGTCTCTGGAGGATATTGGGGGGTGTCTCTGGAGGATATTGGGGGGTGTCTCTGGAGGATATGGAGGGGTGTCCCTGGAGGATATGGAGGGGTGTCCCTGGAGGATATGGAGGGGTGTCCCTGGAGGATATGGGGGGGTGTCTCTGGAGGATATGGGGGGGTGTCTCTGGAGGATATAGAGGGGTGTCCCTGGAGGATATGGGGGGTGTCTCTGGAGGATATGGGGGGTGTCTCTGGAGGATATGGGGGGGTGTCTCTGTTGGACCGGGGGGTGTCTCTGGAGGATATTGGGGGGGTGTCTCTGGAGGATATTGGGGGGGTGTCTCTGGAGGATATGGGGGGGTGTCTCTGGAGGATATGGGGGGGTGTCTCTGTTGGACCGGGGGGTGTCTCTGGAGGATATGGGGGGGTGTCTCTGGAGGATATGGGGGGGTGTCTCTGGAGGATATGGGAGGGTGTCTCTGGAGGATATGGGGGGGTGTCTCTGGAGGATATGGGGGGGTGTCTCTGTTGGACCGGGGGTGTGTCTGGAGGATATGGGGGGTGTCTCTGGAGGATATGGGGGGGTGTCCCTGGAGGATATGGGGGGGTGTCTCTGGAGGATATTGGGGGGGTGTCTCTGGAGGATATGGGGGGGTGTCTCTGTTGGACCGGGGGGTGTCTCTGGAGGATATGGGGGGTGTCCCTGGAGGATATGGGGGGTCAGTTATACTGAGCTCTGTATACTATACATTGATACAACGTGTTGGAGCCTGTAGCCAATCACCAGCCCCGCTCGGGAAGTGGGCGTGCCCCGGTATCGCTAGACGTGCGATTTTCTCCTCCTGACACCGAAGCCAATAGTTTGCATCAATACAAAATGAATTGGCACAAATAGAAAGGGAAAAGCGCCATCTAGTGGGCAGTTTATTAGAAATGTTAGAACTCGCAGTACAAATCTTGCCAAATGCATCATTTTCCTCGGTGTCGCGGTCCGCCGATGACAGCAAATCCCGCCGCTGGAGGAGATGTGGAGGGATCTGCCATCAGCGGACGTCACTTCTGCTCTATACCCGCGGGGTGGTTTGCTGTCGTCGGTGGCGATTTTCCCTTTCTATACACACGGGAGCGGTGGGGGAAATCGCATGCGATTTTTTTTTTTTTTTTTTTTTTTTAAATAAAATTTTGCAGTGCGATTTGCAGCAATTTTTTTGTATTGGCGCCAATCGCACAGCAAAGTATCAGTACGCGGTATTGGCGAGTACTAGACTGAAAGTTTCAGTACCCTCACTGCCCGATAAAAAAAAAAAACAATATTGGTGCAACCCTATCAGGAACTGCCCCCATCTACTGCCTCATCCTATATACAGCCCCAAGAGGTATTTAGGGTTCCACAAGAGGGGCAGAAAAGACCCGGCTGTCGTAAAGAACAACAGTGATCACCTTCAATCCTATTATTAATCGCTTCCCGCCTGCCAATGCTACGTATTCTGCGGGCGGGCAGCAGCTACAGGCTAATCGGCGTACTTGTATGTCGCTTAGCACTCCGCAGCCGCTGTGCCCCCCTCCCTGCGACCGCTGTGCCCCCCTCCCTGCGACTGCTGTGCCCCCCTCCCTGCGACTGCTGTGCCCCACCCCCTGCGACCGCTGTGCCCCACCCCCTGCGACCGCTGTGCCCCACCCCCTGCAGCCGCTGTGCCCCACTCCCTCAACCACAGTGCCCCACGCCCACAACCCCTGTGCTTCACTCCCCCTCCCGCAACCGCTGTGCCACACTACCGAAAAGCGCAGTGGTGATCAAATGCTACTAAAAGAAAGCCCGTGGGAAAAAAATGATATAAATGTAATTTGGGTACAGCGTTGTATGACCGCACAATTACCAGATAAAGTAACGCAGTGCTGAATAACAACAAATGTCCCGGTCGTGAAGGGGGGTAAATCTTCCGGAGGTGAGGGGGTTAGCACAGTGTACAGCTTTGTATATATCCTGAAGAAGCCCAAGAGGGAGAAACATGTTGAGAGCAGTTTTCACAAATCCTCTCAATGAAGTTGTTTGTGAATCTTGCTCTGTTATTCCGACTCTGTACACATTTTTATTGTGATTATTTTAATCCTAAACAACATTTGTTACCTTAATTTGTATTCATTTGTCATGCATGACAGCCAGGCAACCAGCATTTTTACTTCATGTTTTGGGATGTCCCTGAACTGCCCCCCCCCCCATGAAGGAGGAGGCAGCCAGGGAAATGGCATTTTTAGCGGGGAATGACCAGTGTGGAATTTTCTGTTCTCCAGGTGGGGAAGGAAGATCCGGCGATGGCGGATCTGGGGAGTCTCCGGTGCCACAACTGCAACATGACGTTCCGCACCCGATCCCTGCTGGAGAAGCACCGGGAGAAGTTCTGCATCGGGAGCCAAATCGGGGACCCCACTGTACTGCGCTCCCGCTACGTGAGCACCTCGCTGCCACGACAAGCCGACACACCTGACTTCACGGTAATAAAGGTGGGGGGTGGGGGGGAGGCAATCACCAAAGACCAAAAATATTGTGAAGAGAGCAGCCAATCAGAAACAATCTTTCATCTGGACTACAAAAAGCTAACATCTGATTGGCTGTCATACCTTATCACATCCCATGCCTGCGAAACCTTCCCTTTTCTATAGAGAGAAGGGAAGGAAGGGATGACCTGTCCCAAGAACCACCCTTTCTGGATTGCATCCGTATGGGTGGGGGGAGGGGAGACACTAATCCTGAGACTTTGCAAATTTAATGCCATAAAAATAAAAAATGTAATCCTGAAAAGGTGAACTAACCCTTTCCTGCCCATTTACTTACACATGCACGTCGCGTCACACGTTACACGTGTTGCTGTTAGAACGCCCATTGAAAATAATAAACATCTATACTGGAAGCAGAAGGTGATTGTCAGAAGTAGACGTGCAACGCGTTTCGTTATGAATCGGAATTCAGATGAATTTTTTATTATTCAGAGATTCGGATGGATCCAAATTTCTGAATCACAATAGTGATGAATTTCAACTAATCCAAAATAAATGACAATGAAATGAATTGTTCTAATTTGAATTCAAAATGGAAACATATTGCAGTAAATGCCAAACGGGGTATAAAAGTGAAATCAGATGAAGATTCCTATGGAATAGAATAGAATGGAAAATAGAAGAATAGAATAGAATGGAAAATAGAAGAATAGAATAGAATCCCCCAAAAATGTTATAGAATGAAAAAAATAAAATAAAACCACCTTCTGAATTTCCAATTTTGACGTTCAAATTTTAGAATAGAATGTAATAAAATAGGAAGGAATAGAACAGAATAGAAAGAAAATATAATAGATAAGATTAGAATAAAATAGAAAGAATTTGGTAAAGTGCGTGTAACTCAAAGTGTAATATAAATGCTGAACGTCTAAAGTGTCCCCAGCGCCAAGAGATGTATAAATGGTAAAGAGAAGCAGCGCTATAAACTACACCCAACACTAGAACAATATAAAGCGCTATAAACTACACTCAACACTAGAACAATATAAAGCGCTATAAACTACACCCAACACTAGAACAATATAAAGCGCTATAAACTACACTCAACACTAGAACAATATAAAGCGCTATAAACTACACTCAACACTAGAACAATATAAAGCGCTATAAACTACACTCAACACTAGAACAATATAAAGCGCTATAAACTACACCCAACACTAGAACAATATAAAGCGCTATAAACTACACCCAACACTAGAACAATATAAAGCGCTATAAACTACACTCAACACTAGAACAATATAAAGCGCTATAAACTACACCCAACACTAGAACAATATAAAGCGCTATAAACTACACTCAACACTAGAACAATATAAAGTGCTATAAACTACACCCAACACTAGAACAATATACAGAGCTATAAACTACACCCAACACTAGAACAATATAAAGTGCTATAAACTACACTCAACACTAGAACAATACAAAGTGCTATAAACTACACCCAACACTAGAACAATATAAAGCGCTATAAACTACACCCAACACTAGAACAATATAAAGCGCTATAAACTACACTCAACACTAGAACAATATAAAGTGCTATAAACTACACTCAACACTAGAACAATATAAAGCGCTATAAACTACACCCAACACTAGAACAATATAAAGCGCTATAAACTACACTCAACACTAGAACAATATAAACCGCTATAAACTACACCCAACACTAGAACAATATACAGCGCTATAAACTACACCCAACACTAGAACAATACAAAGCGCTATAAACTACACCCAACACTAGAACAATATAAAGCGCTATAAACTACACCCAACACTAGAACAATATAAAGCGCTATAAACTACACTCAACACTAGAACAATATAAAGCGCTATAAACTACACTCAACACTAGAACAATATAAAGCGCTATAAACTACACCCAACACTAGAACAATATAAAGCGCTATAAACTACACCCAACACTAGAACAATATAAAGCGCTATAAACTACACCCAACACTAGAACAATATAAAGCGCTATAAACTACACCCAACACTAGAACAATATACAGCGCTATAAACTACACCCAACACTAGAACAATACAAAGCGCTATAAACTACACCCAACACTAGAACAATATAAAGCGCTATAAACTACACCCAACACTAGAACAATACAAAGCGCTATAAACTACACCCAACACTAGAACAATACAAAGCGCTATAAACTACACTCAACACTAGAACAATATAAAGCGCTATAAACTACACCCAACACTAGAACAATATAAAGTGCTATAAACTACACCCAACACTAGAACAATATACAGAGCTATAAACTACACTCCACACTAGAACAATACAAAGCGCTATAAACTACACCCAACACTAGAACAATACAAAGCGCTATAAACTACACTCAACACTAGAACAATATAAAGCGCTATAAACTACACCCAACACTAGAACAATATAAAGTGCTATAAACTACACCCAACACTAGAACAATATACAGAGCTATAAACTACACTCCACACTAGAACAATACAAAGCGCTATAAACTACACTCCACACTAGAACAATACAAAGCGCTATAAACTACACCCAACACTAGAACAATATACAGAGCTATAAACTACACCCAACACTAGAACAATATACAGAGCTATAAACTACACCCAACACTAGAACAATATACAGAGCTATAAACTACACCCAAACTAGAACAATATAAAGTGCTATAAACTACACCCAACACTAGAACAATATAAAGCGCTATAAACTACACTCAACACTAGAACAATATACAGAGTGTAATGTTGGGGTGATTAAGCACAATTGGTAGATGCACGTTTTAGTCTACATCAGGCAGGCGTTTTATGGTTAAGGGCCTGGTAGCCCACGTTTATTATAAGAAAACAAAAATATCAGTTCATCCAGTAATCCCACGCAGGGGTTTAAATTCATTCAGCACACAAATGAACATACCAAGCCACCTGGCTCTCAATTGTCAACAGTTCCTCTGCTTGCTCCCAACAGATTTGTCAACTCTTTCCAGCCCCCTGGACTCACCGACTTCCTTAGTCTTCCTGACTCTCAAGGTTGTCAGCCTTTCCCAGTCCCTTACACGGACTACAGTCTCCCACAGGGCAAACCACTCTTCAGCCAGCAGCAAGCTGTTCACACTCCTCCACACCTACACCAACAGCCCTTCATTTATATGGCTTATATGCAGCTGGGCACACACCCTGCTCGTTAACATCAAGACCCAGACACAGGGCTGGAGATATGCAAACTCTGTGTCTGCGTCTCGTTTTCCTCCAATTTCATAGGGACAGAGCCTCGCTCTGTCACATATCCCCCCCCTTTGTTTCGATCCGGAGGGAGGAACACCAGCACCCATCATGATGGTTGGGACACCTCTGTGCTGGCTGTCAGCCACGTAGGCCCAACCTTTTTTCCGGGTGCGCTTCCAGGAACATTCCCCCCTGGATCTTAACAGGTTCCTATATTTTCCTATACTCAGCCTTCCTCTTCTTTTGGGGTCCCTGGGCTTATTCACTTTTCTTGGGGGAACTCTGCCTTCCTTGAGCCCTCCTTTCACCTTACAAATACCCATTTTACCCTTCACCATCGGTATTTCAGGTTTAAAACAGTTTCTCTTGGTACCCACTGCAACCAAATCATTGTTTACAGAACGAACTCTTAACAGATCACAGCTTTCCAATTCAGTGTTTGTTAGAAGACCTGAGGAGGGACTACATCCGACGGAACCATAGCACAGCTCCACCTCACCCGTTGTCCAACACTCCATGGGTACCTGTTCTAACAACCTACCCTGACCCAAGCATAAACCATTTTTTCCATGTGAACACATTACATTGTTATGGCAACCACTATTAACACTTTCTTCCACAGTGTCTCCGGGCACCTTAACTTGTACCTCTGGGCCAGTGACAGAAAGCATCTCTGCTACTGCTGAGTCCATTCTGGGCCGTTCCTTCTCATGAGGCCTAGCGGGTAAGGCAGTATCTGCGCCCTCTACTGACCACTGCTCCGCCGCACCTCGGACCACACCAGCAGAGATGTTTCTAGTCACCGCCCCAGACGGAGAGACCTCTGATATCTCAAGCAGTTCTCTCGCGTGCCTTCCATACCAATCAATAACTAGAAGTACGCTTACAGAGAATCTGTAGATCCTGTGCCAAATGGTTAATGATTGGTCCCACCAATTCCACTCTTGGTCAAGGTTTCCCAGCACTGCCTGTACCACTTGGCTCCACCCATTGGTGCTACGCAGCACCACCTGGTCCAACTGCGGTGGAGATACCCAAGTATACAGTAAGTTCATTTTTACCAACTCTAGCATTTCCAGTAAGGTTTCTGTCATCTCTAAACATCCCATGTCTAAACACCAGAACTTTCTAGGGTCTTCTACCCTGTCCAAGACATGGAGGGGCTCAGCGACTGCAGGTTGAGAGGGTGAGACATTTGAAGAGACCTCATCCTCCTTGGAGGTACTCATCATCACAGCTTGTTTCTCCCCTGGAGAGCTGTCAGACACATGTCTCACACTTATCCCTTCTGCACCAGTGTTGGTGAGCCTCTGCAGGTCATTACAAGTCACACTATCACTTTGATACTCAATATCATTTAGCTGTGGGGCTGTGGACAACACATCTGCGATGCCAGTGCCCTGAACTGTTTCCTCAGAGTGGAGGGCAGCAACCTTTGCAGGGACCAAGACGCCCTCAACCACCTGCGGGTCGGCGATCCCCCTGTCTGGCATAGCAGTTGTGTCCACACCCTTGTTACTTAAGCTAGCCTTACCCAGCATGGCTAGCAATTGTTTGGCCCAGCTGTCCCAGTCCATTGTGGTTCCACCATGGGCGTTCCACAGTGTTGCATCACCTGCTGTAGAAAGCCGCACAGAACCCTGGGATTCATTAGCTTTAACTGCACATTCGTCATTTCTATATACATCATTTTGTAACACCACACTTTTATCAACGTTGCATTGGGGTGATGCTTCATCACCTAAAGCTTGGTGCAGCACACCATTCTGAACACCTTTTTCTGGTGGCACTACAGACACATCCAGCTTTGTACACTCAGCTTTTGCAGGCTGAATTAACCCCTTGCCCACTGGGCTACCTGTAGGGTTGTGGGGCTGCGCCCACACGCTCTCACTGTGTGAATTAGTCCCCCCTTGTTCCACCAGCATAGCACCAGAGCCATCCTGGGCAGCCTCTGACTCCAACACATGGAAACCCCATGAGACTTCCATGGACAATCCTGTGCCTCTGCCTGTCATGGGAGATCTCCTACTCTCATCACTGGTAGTGAACACATTACCAACCTCACTCTCAGATATGACATTACAAGAAATACATGTTTCAATGTCATTACACTCATCACCTTTAGCAATAGTATCACTTTTGTTAGTACGATCATTAGCATTCTCATTACATGTAGACACAACTGCTGTTTTTGTGGTTTGTTTATGAGCCACCATAACCTCTGAGCGACTCTTTACAGCACCTGCTCTCTGTAAAGGGGCACTTTTGCCTATTTGGGCAGCTCCATAGCTGACCTGGGAAACTCTCTGCTCCAACACTGCAAGCTCCTTGGAAGTTTCCCTGGGCAACCCTGCAGCAGCTGTCACTAGGGAACATGGTACCAGCACTGTTTTGGTCACCCCTAGCTCAATTTTCCCAGCCATCTGCTGGATCATAGCAGGCATATGCAGAGTCCCCATGTCCTTTTCAGTCTTTAGCCCTGCGTCTAGTTGGGCTTTACGCTGCGCCTCCCCACTGCTCTGGGTAGCACAATGCAGAAAGTCTATGTCCATTTGTACTGCGGATCTCCCCACTGGACATACTCCCACTTCACTGGGTTCAGCATCACAAACTGAAACAGTCTTACCAGTTCCTGCAGCTGATGTCATAGCCTTCACTTGAGTGCGTTGTCTCACTGGTGTGGTGTCTCCATAGGCTGACTCCCCCATGTGGCCATGGAGCAAAACTGCAGCCTTTCTGGACCCACTGACGCCCCCTGTAGGTAACACAATATCCTTGTTGCTAGGGGTAACTGCAGACTTGCGCTCCAAAGCAGGTTGGCTATACCTCATGCAGGATTCAGGCTGATATACTCTCCTTTCTGGACTGACCCCTTTGCCTAAGTGGCCATGACAGAAAACCTTACGTTTCTCTGGATTTCCAATTCCTAGGACTTCCGGCGACACTTCTCCCATCCTGGAGCATTGCTGGCGGCCCATGATACGATGGAACTCTCCTCTAAGAAGGATTTCCTCTTTAAACTTGCGATAGTCATCCTGGCCCCCATCCATCAAATGGTAAACCGACCGGAACTCTATCCGCAATAAGGTTTGCAACAGTTTTGGCCACCGGTTCCTAGGCCATTTTCTCTTTACAGCAACTTTTTCAAATCTTACAAGGAAGTCTCCCACCTCCTCTGTAGGCAGCATGGGTTGCACATAGTCAGAGGCCAAGATCTCAGCCCCTTGCAGTGCACCCGACTCTTTGCGATTCCGCTTGAACCATTCATTCGCTGTCTCACATTTCACTGGCCCCTTTTGGCTGGCCCTACAAGGTGGAGACATCTTCTCAGACCATGCTGAGCTCACTTCTTGGCATCTCCTCCATGACTGGCTCTCACTCGTTGCCATTGGATACCACTTCTGAGGACACAGCTGATCACAATCATTAGTAGATGAGCTCCAGAATTCATCAACCTCCCATCCAGCTTGGTTATTCCCCAAACATTCCTGTGACAAGGGGCAATGGGCAACAGCATGTCCCCACTCACTACAACGGATGCAGCGCAGAGGCCTCCTTGCGTCATGCTGTGGCACCTTTGGGCTCAGGCTGCCAGGAACAACATCCTCTTTAACTTGATTAAACATGAACTTCTTGCTTTTTGACTGCCTCATCCTTGCAATCACATGCACACAGCAGCTTGTAACAGTTCTCAGCAGAGAAAGGAAAAAAAAAAATCTGATGTTTAATTCTTCCTTCACAGGTACACAACCTGCATGCAACACAGTCCATCAAATAAACGTATACGCAATGCTGTTCGCCTGGCTGCCACACACAGCTAGCAGTAGTTCCTGATGCGACTCACCATGGAGCAAGGACCCGGATTCCACCGTCTACATGCCCGCATTCGAGCACCACTTGTAATGTTGGGGTGATTAAGCACAATTGGTAGATGCACGTTTTAGTCTACATCAGGCAGGCGTTTTATGGTTAAGGGCCTGGTAGCCCACGTTTATTATAAGAAAACAAAAATATTTAGTTCATCCAGTAATCCCACGCAGGGGTTTAAATTCATTCAGCACACAAATGAACATACCAAGCCACCTGGCTCTCAATTGTCAACAGTTCCTCTGCTTGCTCCCAACAGATTTGTCAACTCTTTCCAGCCCCCTGGACTCACCGACTTCCTTAGTCTTCCTGACTCTCAAGGTTGTCAGCCTTTCCCAGTCCCTTACACGGACTACAGTCTCCCACAGGGCAAACCACTCTTCAGCCAGCAGCAAGCTGTTCACACTCCTCCACACCTACACCAACAGCCCTTCATTTATATGGCTTATATGCAGCTGGGCACACACCCTGCTCGTTAACATCAAGACCCAGACACAGGGCTGGAGATATGCAAACTCTGTGTCTGCGTCTCGTTTTCCTCCAATTTCATAGGGACAGAGCCTCGCTCTGTCACAAGAGCTATAAACTACACCCAAACTAGAACAATATAAACCGCTATAAACTACACCCAAACTAGAACAGTATAAAGCGCTATAAACTACACCCAACACTAGAACAATATAAAGTGCTATAAACTACACCCAACACTAGAATAATATAAAGCGCTATAAACTACACTCAACACTAGAACAATATAAACCGCTATAAACTACACCCAAACTAGAACAGTATAAAGCGCTATAAACTACACCCAACACTAGAACAATATAAAGTGCTATAAACTACACCCAACACTAGAATAATATAAAGCGCTATAAACTACACCCAACACTAGAACAATACAAAGTGCTATAAACTACACCCAACACTAGAACAATATACAGCGCTATAAACTACACCCAACACTAGAACAATATACAGAGCTATAAACTACACCCAACACTAGAACAATATAAAGCGCTATAAACTACACCCAACACTAGAACAATACAAAGCGCTATAAACTACACTCAACACTAGAACAATAGAAAGTGCTATAAACTACACCCAACACTAGAACAATATAAAGTGCTATAAACTACACCCAACACTAGAACAATATAAAGTGCTATAAACTACACCCAACACTAGAACAATATAAAGCGCTATAAACTACAAAAAATACTAAAACAATGTAAAGCACTATATATAAAATAAAGTGCAAAAAACAGGGAGGGGGGAAAGGTGTCCAATTGCAAATCAGCGGGATAGGATGTGATGATCGTCTGTAGAGAACAATCACACCCAGCATGTTCCCTCCTATCACCCCGATGGGTCTCGTCATCAGGATGTTGGGTCCGGGTGAACTGTCTTCCTCTTCAATGGAACGGGATAGGAAGGAACAACTGCAGCCTCAAGGGATGGATGGATGGATGGATTTGCCATACGATCCACAGCTGCAGTTGTTCCTTCCCATCCTGTTGGGATATTTCCATTGAAGAGGAAGACGGTTCACCCGGAACAATAAAACAATATAAACTACAAGCAATGTTTTAGCGCTTTATATTGTTCTAGTGTTGGGTGTAGTTTATAGCGCTTTATATTGTTCTAGTGTTGGGTGTAGTTTATAGCGCTTTATATTGTTCTAGTGTTGGGTGTAGTTTATAGCGCTTTATATTGTTCTAGTGTTGGGTGTAGTTTATAGCTCTGTATATAGTTCTAGTGTTGGGTGTAGTTTATAGCGCTTTATATTGTTGTAGTGTTGGGTGTAGTTTATAGCGCTTTATATAGTTTTAGTGTTGGGTGTAGTTTATAGCGCTTTATATTGTTCTAGTGTTGGGTGTAGTTTATAGCGGTTTATATTGTTCTAGTGTTGGGTGTAGTTTATAGCGCTTTATATTGTTCTAGTGTTGGGTGTAGTTTATAGCGGTTTATATTGTTCTAGTGTTGGGTGTAGTTTATAGCGCTTTATATAGTTTTAGTGTTGGGTGTAGTTTATAGCTCTGCTTCTCTTTTACTATTTACAGAATAGAATTTTTTGCCATTTTTGGAAATTCAAATTCATTGGGAAAATTTGAAGCCGATTGGATAACGAATAAATAAAACGAAACAAAGAATGGATGGGAAATGGAAGGAAAGCGATTGTTTTCGTCTATCCAGAAACACGGAAGATGTTATTAAATAAAGAGAGCCGACGCATATCGGGGTTCAGCCCCTCCCACTTCGAGGGGTGCGTTTTGTTTCATCTCAGAAATGGGCGGGGCTATAAATGATAATATTTCTATAATACGGATACAATGAATATCATTGGTCATATTGTAGGAATATTGAGGATACAACCCGCCCACCCTGATGAAGGGGGAGGGTCTGACCCCCGATATGTGTTGTATTTCTTTGATCTGGCGGGATGTGACTGGATGGACTTCCTTTGGGGGGTTCTGATATTGTGTACAGTGAAATCTGCACCCTGGCTGAACAGCATTGAAGTCTGTGCTTTCCATTCCATAGACGAGAGAGAGCGTCGCCCGCCTGAGAGCGAGAGAGAACCGACTCAATGAGAGGGAGCGGCGCCTGGCGGGCGAATACGATGGACCGCTGGATGGCGTCACAGACAGCAAGGCCTTAAAGAGCCTCACCGAGGAGGTGGGTGGATGGGGGAGGGGGACTTGTATTTCCTTTAATGACCACTAGGGCCCCCGTAATTGACGGAGGGCACAGCCTGAGATCCATTATTCCCGCCGACTCTCACATCCCAGCGATCGATCGGGATTTCAGATCTGGGGGTGACGCAGCTCATGTACCGCATTCAAGGCTGCAGATAGTATTAAGTCCCCCTTGCCAGTAGTGGGTTGGACCCCCTTTTATCTATTGGATGAGATGTGGTGAGTGTGGAGGCCATTGGAGGACAGGGACCTCATTGTCCATTGGTGAGATGATTGGAGCTTTGTGACATGGGGCATTATCCTGCTGGGAGGAGCCATCCGAAGATGGGGGGCCAAAGTATGCCCATCCCCCACACATTACACCCCCACCATCAGCCTGAACCGGTGATATCCCATCCCCCACACATTACACCCCCACCACCAGCCTGAACCGGTGATATCCCATCCCCCACACATTACACCCCCACCACCAGCCTGAACCGGTGATACCCCATCCCCCACACCATTACACCCCCACCACCAGCCTGAACCGGTGATATCCCATCCCCCGCACCATTACACCCCCACCACCAGCCTGAACCGGTGATACCCCATCCCCCACACCATTACACCCCCACCACCAGCCTGAACCAGTGATACCCCATCCCCCACACCATTACACCCCCACCACCAGCATGAACCGGTGATACCCCATCCCCCACACCATTACACCCCCACCACCAGCCTGAACCGGTGATACCCCATCCCCCACACCATTACACCCCCACCACCAGCATGAACCGGTGATACCCCATCCCCCACACCATTACACCCCCACCACCAGCCTGAACCGGTGATACCCCATCCCCCACACCATTACACCCCCACCAACTGCCTGAACCGGTGATACCCCATCCCCCACACCATTACACCCCCACCACCAGCCTGAACCGGTGATACCCCATCCCCCACACCATTACACCCCCCACCACCAGCCTGAACCGGTGATACCCCATCCCCCACACCATTACACCCCCACCACCAGCATGAACCGGTGATACCCCATCCCCCGCACCATTACACCCCCACCACCAGCCTGAACCGGTGATACCCCATCCCCCACACCATTACACCCCCACCACCAGCCTGAACCGGTGATACCCCATCCCCCACACCATTACACCCCCACCACCAGCATGAACCGGTGATACCCCATCCCCCACACCATTACACCCCCACCACCAGCCTGAACCAGTGATACCCCATCCCCCACACCATTACACCCCCACCACCAGCATGAACCGGTGATACCCCATCCCCCACACCATTACACCCCCACCACCAGCCTGAACCGGTGATACCCCATCCCCCACACCATTACACCCCCACCACCAGCATGAACCGGTGATACCCCATCCCCCACACCATTACACCCCCACCACCAGCCTGAACCGGTGATACCCCATCCCCCGCACCATTACACCCCCACCACCAGCCTGAACCGGTGATACCCCATCCCCCCACATCATTACACCACCACCACCAGCCTGAACCGGTGATACCCCATCCCCCCACACCATTACACCCCCACCACCAGCCTGAACCGGTGATACCCCATCCCCCACACCATTACACCCCCACCACCAGCCTGAACCGGTGATACCCCATCCCCCGCACCATTACACCCCCACCACCAGCCTGAACCGGTGATACCCCATCCCCCACACCATTACACCCCCACCACCAGCCTGAACCGGTGATACCCCATCCCCCGCACCATTACACCCCCACCACCAGCCTGAACCGGTGATACCCCATCCCCCACACCATTACACCCCCACCACCAGCCTGAACCGGTGATACCCCATCCCCCGCACCATTACACCCCCACCACCAGCCTGAACCGGTGATACCCCATCCCCCACACCATTACACCCCCACCACCAGCCTGAACCGGTGATATCCCATCCCCCACACCATTACACCCCCACCACAAGCCTGAACCGGTGATATCCCATCCCCCGCACCATTACACCCCCACCACAAGCCTGAACCGGTGATATCCCATCCCCCGCACCATTACACACCCACCACCAGCCTGAACCGGTGATACCCCATCCCCCACACCATTACACCCCCCACCACCAGCCTGAAACGGTGATATCCCAACAATAAAAGTGTAATATTCCTATAAATGTCGTACCTGGGGGGTGTCTATAGGATGCCTGTGAAGGGGCGCATGTTTCCCGTGCTTAGAACTGTCCGAGAGCAAAGTGACATCTCTAAAGGAAAAAAAAGTCATTTAAAACTCCTCGCAGCTACAATGGATTGTCGGTCTGCAATACACATCACAGCTCACTGATAAAAGCAGCATGGGATCCACCCCCAACCAAAAAAAAAATGGTGTGGGGCCCCCCAAAAATCCATATCAGACCCTTATCTGAGCACACAACCTGGCAGGCCGCAGGAAAAGGGGGGGGGGGCAAGAGAGCGCCCCCCCCTCCTGAACCGTACCAGGGCACATCCTCAACGTTGGGACATGCCCCCCCCCCCCGGACTTTACACATAGAATTGAACATTCGATCCGCTGATATTTCTACTTCTTTTTTCAGTTCCACAAACTACGAAAATCGCTGGAAGTCTCCGTCCCGCCGCTGCGCTCCTTTCAGGTAATGATGGGGGAGGGGTGGCTTCTATTCTACATCATAAGAAAATAGATATTTATATTGATTGTGATAAAACCCGGCCGATCGCTCAATGAGATTCCCCTCCCCCTCTCTATTAGTCCTGATTATCATTGAAAGTAAAATCCCACATCTTGGGGTGTCCCCAGAAAAGTAATAGAGGGGAAATCTTCCAGTGGGGGTCCCATAGAATTAATTTACAGGGATTTCCTCTCACTTCCTGTTTTGCCGTGGAACAGGAAGTGAAGGGAAATCTCTACAATGAGACAAAATCTGACAGGGGTGATAACCCTCCATTAATCCATCCTAAAGAAAAAGGTTTTGCCTCTAGTGGTCCTTCAAGTTCCTCCAATGTGTGATTTGTTCTTTAGGGGGACCCCGGCCTGTATTGGGACAGAGAGTACCGGGACCGCATGCTGGAGATGGCGGAAGCTCACGATCGTCAGCTGGCGGATATCCAGGCCAGGAATCAAACCCTGGAAATGCAGAGAGAAGGTGAGGAGAACCTCCAATCAAATTCAGCGAGGAAATGAGAGATCCCTGCCGTGTTTTCACAAGCTTTTACTAAACGAGAATGTTACATGTACAAACTACTAACTACACTTGTGGTAAAACAATACAGAGTGTCACACACATATATACAGGAAAAAGTATTTATACCCCTTGAAATTCTCCACATTTTGTTACAACCAAAACCATAAATGTATTTTATTGGGATTTTATGTGATGGACCAACACAAAGTGTCACATAATTGTGAAGTGGAAGGAAAATGATAAATGATACAAATAAATATGTGAAAAGTGTGGGGGGAGGGGCATTTGTATGGCGCCCCCCGGAGTCAATACTTTGTAGAACCCCCTTTCTCTACAAGTCTTTTTGGGGGTGTCTCTACCAGCTTTGCCCATCTAGAGAGGACATTTCTGCCCATTCTTCTTCTTTGTAAAATATCTCAAGCTCTGTCAGATTGGATGGAGAGCGTCTGTGATCACCAATTTTCAAGTCTTGCCACAGATTCTCAATGGGATTTAGGTCTGGACTGTGACTGGGCCATTCTAACACATGAATATGCTTTGATGTAAACCATTCCATTGTAGCTCTGGCTGGATGTTTCGGGTCGTTGTCCTGCTGGAAGGGGAACCTCCGCCCCGGTCTCAAGTCTTCTGCCGACTCTAACAGGTTTTCTTCTAAGATTGTCCTGTATTTGTCTCCATCCATCTTCCCATCAACTCTGACCAGCTTCCCTGTCCCTGCTGAAGAAAACCATCCCCACCACATGATGCTGCCACCACCATGTCTCACGGTGGGGATGGTGTGTTCGGGGGATGGGCGGTGTTAGTTTCCCCCACACATAGCGTTTTGCTTTTAGGACATAAAGTAGAATTTTGGTCTCCTCTGACCAGATCACCTTCTTCCACATGTTTGCTGCCCCCTCCCCCACATGGCTTCTCACAAACTACAAACAGGACTTCTTATGACTTTCTTTCTCCAATGTCTTTCTTCTTGTCACTCTTCCATAAAGGGCAGATTTGTGGAGAGACGACTAATAGTTGTCCTGTGGACAGATTCTCCCCCCTGAGCTGTGGATCTCTGCAGCTCCTCCAGAGTTACCATGGACCTCTTGGCTCTTCTCTGATGAATGCTCTCCTTGCCCGGCCCGGTCAGTTTAGGTGGACGGCCGTGTCTTGGTAGGTTTGCAGTTGTGCCCATACTCTTTCCATTCTCCGATGATGGATTGAACAGAGCTCCGTGAGATGTTCTCTATCCTCTGAGGGCTTCACAGAACAGCTGTATTTATACTGGGATTGCATTACACACAGGTGAACTCTATTTACTAATTAGGTGACTTCTGAAGGCAATTGGTTCCCTTAGATTTTAGTTGGGGGTATTGAAGTAAAGGGGGCGCCATACAAATGCCCCCCCCCCCCACACACTTTTCACATTTATTTGTATCATTTATCATTTTCCTTCCACTTCACAATTATGTGACACTTTGTGGGGGGGATCCTTCTACACCATGGACTTCCCCAGTTGTACTCCCCACATATGTATGATGTATATTCTTAGCCCCCCAAGTGCAAAACTTTACATTTATCAACATTAAACCTCATCTGCCACATAGTCGCCCCATTAGACAGAGCATTGAGGTTGGCTTGTAAATTGGAGACATCCTGTAAGGAGGTTATTCCCCCGCATAGCTCGGTGTCATCTGCAAAGACGGAAATCCCAGACCCCAAATCATTTATAAAGATATTAATAAGTAAGGGTCCCAGCACTGAACCTCGGGGTACACCACTGATAACCTCACACCATTCAGAGTAAGAATCATTCATCACGACTCTCTGAATTCTCTTTTAGCCAGTTTTCTATCCATTTACAAACTGATATTTCCAAACCTGTAGACTTTACCTTACACATGAGTGTCTGTGTGTGTATCCGTGTCCAAGTATACCACGTCCACCGCCACCCCTCTGTCCAAGTATACCACGTCCACCGCCACCCCTCTGCCCAAGTATACCACGTCCACAGCCACCCCTCTGCCCAAGTATACCACGTCCACAGCCTCCTCTCTGCCCAAGTATACCACGTCCACAGCCACCCCTCTGCCCAAGTATACCACGTCCACAGCCTCCTCTCTGCCCAAGTATACCACGTCCACAGCCACCCCTCTGTCCAAGTATACCACGTCCACAGCCACCGTTCTGCCCAAGTATACCACGTCCACCACCACCCCTCTGCCCAAGTATACCACGTCCACAGCCACCCCTCTGCCCAAGTATACCACGTCCACAGCCACCCCTCTGCCCAAGTATACCACGTCCACCGCCACCCCTCTGTCCAAGTATACCACGTCCACAGCCACCCCTCTGCCCAAGTATACCACGTCCACAGCCTCCTCTCTGCCCAAGTATACCACGTCCACAGCCTCCTCTCTGCCCAAGTATACCACGTCCACAGCCACCCCTCTGCCCAAGTATACCACGTCCACCGCCACCCCTCTGCCCAAGTATACCACGTCCACAGCCACCCCTCTGTCCAAGTATACCACGTCCACAGCCACCCCTCTGCCCAAGTATACCACGTCCACAGCCACCCCTCTGCCCAAGTATACCACGTCCACAGCCACCCCTCTGCCCAAGTATACCACGTCCACCACCACCCCTCTGCCCAAGTATACCACGTCCACCGCCACCCCTCTGCCCAAGTATACCACGTCCACAGCCACCCCTCTGTCCAAGTATACCACGTCCACAGCCACCCCTCTGTCCAAGTATACCACGTCCACAGCCACCCCTCTGCCCAAGTATACCACGTCCACAGCCACCCCTCTGCCCAAGTATACCACGTCCACCGCCACCCCTCTGCCCAAGTATACCACGTCCACCGCCACCCCTCTGCCCAAGTATACCACGTCCACAGCCACCCCTCTGTCCAAGTATACCACGTCCACAGCCACCCCTCTGCCCAAGTATACCACGTCCACAGCCACCCCTCTGCCCAAGTATACCACGTCCACAGCCACCCCTCTGCCCAAGTATACCACGTCCACAGCCACTTTTGTCTTTCATGAATCCATGCTGTCTATTGCTTAAAATGTTTTTTTTTCCCCAGCAAGAACTCATCTATGTGGTCTTTTATTAATCCCTCCAGTATCTTCCCAACTATAGAAGTCACACTAATAGGTCTATAGCAACTTGGTAAAGACTTTAATCCCTTTTTAAATATGAGCACCACATTGGCCCTCCGCCAGTTCAGTGGTACTATTCCAGTCATTACCGAATCCCTAAAAATGAAAAACAATGGCCTTGAAATGGCAGAGCTCAATTCTTTTAGGATCCGTGGGTGGATGCCATCTGGTCCAGGTGCTTTATCCACCTTTATTCGGTCTAAATATTTCTGGATCATATCACTTTTGAGCCTTTTGTGGATCATTTGGGGCTGTGTCACTACCACCCCCATTATGGACATGAGCTCCCCCATTTTCCTTTGTATACACAGAACTGAAGAATGTATTTAATACATTTTGCCTTCTCTTTGTCCCCAGTCACCCACTCTAGATTATTGTGTAAATGGCCTACATGCTCGGCTCTGACCTTTTTACTATTCATATATTGGAAGAATTTTTGGGGTTTGTCCTACTTGCTATCTCTTGCAATCTGTTGCTCGTTTTGAATTTTTGCATCCTTGATTTCCTTTTTACATATTCTGTTATATTCTTTGTAACATTTTAAATGATGATAGTGTTCCTTCATTTTTGTATTTTTTTTAAAAGCTCTTTTTTTATTATTTATAGCAATTTTAACTTTGGCTGTGAGCCACATAGGTTTTATTATTAGCCTTTTAAACTTATTGCCCATGGGAATATACTTTGTAGTGAGTTCACAAACAGTCTTTATGAAGAATTCCCATTTCTGTTCTGTGCCCATTGATGCCAATATTCCCTCCCAGTCTTGGAGAGCAGCCCTCATCCTTGGAAAATGTTCTCTTTTAAAGTGAAGTGTTTTTATCTTTCCCGTATGTGTTTGTTGCTTACAGCTAACATCAAATGAAATCATGTTCTGGTCACTGGTACCGAGATGTTCTTTTAGATGAATATTGGTAATAAGCTCTGCATGGTTTGAGATTACCAGGTCCAGCAGAGCGTCATTCTTAGTTGGGGCCTCAATAAACTGGACCATAAAATTATCCCTTAATAGGTTTATACATGTTTTCCCTGTCCCAGCAGTGCCATTACTCCAATCAATGTCCAGGTAGTTCCCATCGCCCATTATCATCACTGCCCCGGCCCTTGCAGCCCTTTCCATCTGTGCATGGAGCTGAGTCTCCACCTCCTCACTAACACTGAGCAGGGCCTATAACAAACTCCAATGACAACCTATGTAGTACGCACACCCATGTACAGTTCCACCCATAATACTGCAAACTCGCCACACTCTCCATCACCTAGGTCCTCTTTCACACTCCCCTCCGAGATCACTTCTTACATAGAGGCAGACACAACCACCCCCTCGTTTTACCCTGTGTCAGAGAAATTCTAAGCTTCTTCCTATAAGCATATCATTTCTTTGCACTTAAAAGCACAAAAAATCCCTCTTATATAATGCCGGGAAAGTGCGTTTTGTATGTGTCTCAGTAACACAAACACTTCTCTGCCTTTTGGCTAAGATCAAGTGTAGTATCTGTTCTTATCAGTTACCAGGAGGTGGCGCTTGCTTCCGTCCCTGCTCTACGGCGAGGTGGAGCAGAGGTGGCGGTTGCTATGCAAAGCCTGCTGGTGTGAAGGTGACCCGGAGTGGTTCGTAGCCGAAAGGGAAGCCTTCTGATGGGGATGGAGAACCACTGGTCGGCGCCAGGGGAGGGGACCCTGGCCTTCTGGCTTGGATTGGGGCAGCTTTAGCTCCGGTCAGTTTTTCGGGAGGGAACGTTTGTTTCCCCTTTCTCCCACCGGCGGAACGGCCTGTACTTCCCGAATGTAATTAGGTAGGAGTGATGGGAGCGAGGGTGAGGCCTGATGGTAAAGGGCTCTCACTAAGCTCCTGGATCTCCATGCCTTTCTGGCTGGGGTGGGGACTGCTGTGGTCTGGGCTGGGGGGTCGGGGATGCTTCTGTTGGAAAGCCTTTGGTGATGTGCCCCTGAAGTGGCAGTTCAGGGGTGCCTTATACTCGCTGTGCTCCGCGCTTTGATATCTGGCACCTTGGTCACGTCACCATATAACAAGTTTTTTCACACCTGCCTCTAGCGCCCGGCCTTTTGGCTACGACCAGAGGAATTTTTGATTCCTGGCCGGAGGGCCTGGCCATTGTATTACACGATGGTCACATTTTCACTCTCCTCTTCACTATCCTTTCCCCACTTTTTATTTATTTTATTTGTGTGGTTTGTCACGTTTTGTGTTGTCACATTTGATGAGTAGGGTGCCGGTCCTCGAGCCAACCCTGAAAGTCTTGTGGGAGGGTGGACATAGGCCTTCTGGCTTGGTTTACCCTCTCTTTGGGGGGTTTCTCTTCTCAGATCTTCATGCCTTTCTGCCTGGGGTGGGGGCTGCTGTGGTCTGGGCTGTGGGTCAGGGTTGCAACGAAAAGCCAGTAGTGAATGTGCCCCTGAAGTGGCAGTTTAGGAGTGCCGTATCTTCACTGTGATTTATCACTTTGAGTTATGGCACCATGGTTACTTCACCACAACACGTGTTTTTTCGCACCTGCCTCTAGTGCCGAGCCTTTTGGCTAGGACCAGGGGAAATTTTTATTCCTGGCCAGAGGGCCGGCCATTGTATTACACAGTGGTCACTTTCACTCTCCCCACTTTCTTTTATTTATACCCCGTGTTTGTCACTTTTTTGTTGTTTTTGTTTGGTGTAGCACGTTTGGTCACTGTGTGATTAGTAGGGTGGGGGTCCTCGGGCTTGTCCTAAACGTCTTGTGAGGGGGTGGACATAGACCTTCTGGGGAGCCCCAACTGAGTACTTGGGTGGGTCTGTTTCGGCAGACCTTCCAGAGAATGGGGTTGTCTGGTTTCGGCCAGATGGACCAAGTGAGTACCTCAGTTGCCGTCTGGAGCCTAACACCCCGGGGGATCAGGGTAAGGTCCTTCCTAGGGAGGATCGTGTAACATCCGTTGCACGTTTTGTGTCTCACTCTTTTATATTTTTGCACTTTTTTTGGCCCCGGGTGGAGTTTTTGGGTGTTTCACATGCCACTGGCTTTTCAAAAAAAAAAAAATAGCTGAATGAAGCCAAGATTTAGCAATACTAATTAGATCACAGTTCTCCTAATGCTCCAGAGCTTCCAACTCCCCAACGGGGGATGTGCTGGGTTTTGTTTCCCTGCAAAGCACTTCCCTTACACATAACCACTGGCTAGGTACACCGTACACGTAAACACTGGCTAGGCACACCGTTAACCCTTTGATCACCCCTGATGTTTAACTCCTTCCTAACCAATATCATTAGTACAGTGACAGTGCATATTATCACCACTCATCACTGTATTAGTGTCACTGGTCCCTAAAAATGTCAGATTGTCAGCTACAATATCACAGCCCCACTATGAGTTGCTGATCAATGCCCTTACTAGTATAAAAAATAAATACAGATTCCACTATATATCCCATAGTTTGTAGACGTATAACTTTCATGCAAACCAATCATTATACACTTGTTTGGATTTTTATTTACCAAAGATATGTAGCAGGATTCATTTTGGCCAAAATTTATACAGAAAATTTGATTTTCTTTTCCATAGTATCTTATTGAGGAAAATTCAGAAATAAGTGAACAAGTATAAAACCAGCTTCGCCTGTGGGACTTTAAATGAGGTGATCATAGAGGTCATAACGAATAAATAGAGTAAACTAATCTCAGGGGTTATTTGAAATTGCAAAAACATCATCATAACTAAACATAGGCATAAAAACATCTTGAAGCAAATATCTTACAACCAGAGACATGTTGGTACATTGATGGAAGCACAAAGTATGCATATACATCTGTATACTCAACGCGTTTCACAAGCTCTACTCCACTTCCTCCGGAGTTGATGCATGTGCAGGGTATCTCAGAAATAAATATCAATAAGATATAGCATACAGTGATGGTTGTGGTTAGTAAGGAAGCAGGGGGCCTATGCAGGGAACCCCATACTTTACAATTTGGTCAATTGGTCCTAAGTACTGATCCCCAATGGGGACAAGGGAAGGTACTCCAACCGGGAGCTGAAGGAGCAGAACCCACAGCAGCCAAACGGAGGCCAAGAAATTGAGTGTGTCCTTGATGTGCCCCATTGGCCATATATACCACAACAGCTATAACAAATATATAATGTGTGTATGTGTGTGTGTGTGTGTGTATATATATATATATATCTATATCTCTAGGTCTATTGAAAATGACCACAATAGTAATGTGAGAGTATAAGTATATAAAGAATAGCAATGTCATATAATGAGGTCCATGGGAGTATGGGCAGAGGTGCAAACAGGAGAGAAGAGAGTGAGAAAAGGTGAGAGAAACAACAAATGTAAGAAAAAGTGGAAGAAATAGAGAGATGTGAAAAAAGGTGAATCGGAAGAAAGAAAAGAAGGCGTCCCTTGGTATTCCCCATTATCCATATATACCCCCTGACACCGCTAACAAAATAATATGTATATCTCCAAGTTCATTAGTAGTTACCATATTGGTAATCTGGGAGTATAGAAAGTATCCATGTAATGAGGTCCAGGAGAGTATAAGCAGGGGTGAAATTAGGGGAGAAAAGTATGAGACAGTCAGAGAAGAGAGAAGAAGGTTGAGGGACATCCTGCTGGATTGTATAAGAAATGTTGCAAAGTGTAGATATAGGAACCACGCGGTGTGTGCACACGTGAAAAGCGATAAAGTTATCAACATAAATGTCAGTGGCATCATGCTCACCCATGTGAATGACCTCACGTGTGTGACATGCTACATCCCAAACGTGGAGATGCCACAGATACGGAAGTCCCACGATGGGTGTAGGAACATGGCGCCGATGTACCGGTGGCCCCGCCCTTCTGAAAAGTGAGAGGAGGGAACAGCAAGGGGAACCTCCCTCCCCCGCCATGTGTACATCGCAGCTCCCGGGAGGGAAAACGAGCCGCGTTCACCAGCGGGAACCGTACAGTGGAACCAAACCCAGAGCCTCACCAGAATAAGGATTGGAAAAATACATGTTTGAATATGATGGAGAAATGAATATAATAGTACGACCACGAGGACAGCGACAGAATAAAAAGGGCATGTAGGTGTCTTCCACCTGGGTTCAATAGAAAAAGAAACGGTCTGAGTACTGCTTCTTATAATGACACCTCCATCCCTAATTACATACAATAAAACAAGCTTAACCCATGGGACTCTACATGAGGTGATCATACAGATCATAATGATTTATTAGAGTAATCTCAGGGTTTATTTGAAATGTAGCCAATGGTAGTCCCCCTGCTTCCTTTGTAACCACAACCATCACTGTATGCTATATCTTATTGATATTTATTTCATAGATACCCCGCACATGCATCACCTCCTGAGGAAGTGAGCAGAGCTTGCGAAACGCGTCACGTATCCAGATGTATATGCATACTTTGTACTTCCATCAATGTATCACCATGTCTATAGTTGTAAGCTATTTGCTTCCTGCTGGTTTTTATGCCGACGTTTATTTATGATGTTGTTTTTGCTGTTTTCAAATAAACCCTGAAATTAGTTTCCTCTCTTTACTCCTTATGACCTCTATGATCACCTCATGTAGAGTCCCACGGGCTAAGCTGGTTTTATTGTATGTAATTAGGGAGGGAGGTGTCATTTTAAGAGGCAGTACCCAGACTGAGTGAACAAGTATAACAGTCGGTATATCAGGCCAAAGGATGAAACCCGTCTACCATCTGTAGGAAAAGAATTGGACATAACGGTGTTTTTATTGGATGTTTCATAACAGAAAGTAAAAAATATTGTGTTTTTTCCAAAATTTTTGTTCTTTTTTTTTTGTTTGTTTATCAAATATTTAAAACAAACTCAGAGGTGATCCAATATCGCCAATGAAAATCTCTATATGTGGGAAAAAAAAAGGACATTGATTTTATTTGGGTACAGCGTTGCATGAACGTGCAATTGTCAGTAACGCCGTGCCGCATCACACAAAATGTCCTGAGGAAGCTCCATTCATGTAAAAAAACAAAGATAAAACTGTCATTTGGGTTCAGCATTGCATGAACGTGCAAAAATGGCCTGGCCCAGAGGGGGGTAAAATATGTCAGAGGTGATGATGGCGGTACCACAATCGGCTTAACAATGGGAAGCGATTCTTTATGAAGTTGGAGGAATTGGATTTGTGACATGATGTGTTCTGTCAGTAAAATAATCCGCCGTTCTCCCCACACAGAGATCCGCCAGCGCCTCTCCGAGGTGGCCAGCTCCGGCAACTCCACCGGCCATATAGAGCAGATGTTGTTGGAGTTGAAGGCCCAGGAGGAGAAGAACCAATTGGCTCTGGATGCATTAAAAGACCAAATCACTCTCATCCAATCAGAGAACAGGTACAGTGTGCAGGATACCCGGCGCCCAATCACCTACCAAGTATTCCTTATAACAGGTCTGAGTCTGATAGCCGTTGTCTATTCCAGCTCTCCGCATCTGTGCTTTCCTTTTCACAATCTGCCCATTATTCCTTCCAGCCAATCGCAACACGCTGACATGTTCATCCTCTGTCTTCACTACTTGATGAGTCTCTGACCTGGAAGACATTTACAACCTCCAGATATATTGACCTTTTCTGGATGAGGGACTCACTAAGACCTGAAAACAGAGGATGAGCAGAAGCAAGTTTGCAGTGGCAGCGTCTATCATGGCGGCCAAAACTCACTGATCTGAGAGTTACATAGGAGGTGAGGATGAAAAAAGACACAAGTCCATCAAGTCCAACCCGTGTGTGTAATTATATGTCAGTATTACATTGTATATCATGTATGTTGTGTAATTATATATCAGTATTACATTGTATATCATGTATGTTGTGTGATTATATGTCAGTGTTACATTGTATATCATGTATGTTGTGTGATTACATGTCAGTATTACATTGTATATCATGTATGTTGTGTGATTATATGTCAGTATTACATTGTATATCATGTATGTTGTGTAATTATATATCAGTATTACATTGTATATCATGTATGTTGTGTGATTATATGTCAGTGTTACATTGTATATCATGTATGTTGTGTGATTACATGTCAGTATTACATTGTATATCATGTATGTTGCAATCGTTCAGGTGATTATCTAATAGTTTCTTAAAACTATTGATGCCCCCGCCGAGACCACCGCTTGTGGAAGGGAATTCCACATCCTTGCCGCTCTTACAGTAAAGAACCCTCTACATGGTTTAAGGTTAAATCTTTTTGTGAGTGGCCACGAGTCTTGTTAAACTCCATTCCGCAGAAAAGTTTTCCCCCTATTGTGCGGTCACCAGTCCGGTATTTATATATTGTGGGGTCACCAGTTCGGTATTTATATATTGTGGGGTCACCAGTCCGGTATTTATATATTGTGGGGTCACCAGTTCGGTATTTATATATTGTGGGGTCACCAGTCCGGTATTTATATATTGTGGGGTCACCAGTTCGGTATTTATATATTGTGGGGTCACCAGTCCGGTATTTATATGTTGTGGGGTCACCAGTCCAGGATTTATATATTGTGGGGTCACCAGTCCGGTATTTATATATTGTGGGGTCACCAGTCCGGTATTTATATATTGTGGGGTCACCAGTCCGGTATTTATATATTGTGCGGTCACCAGTCCGGTATTTACATATTGTGGGGTCACCAGTTCGGTATTTATATATTGTGGGGTCACCAGTCCGGTATTTATATATTGTGGGGTCACCAGTCCGGTATTTATATATTGTGGAGTCACCAGTCCGGTATTTATATATTGTGGGGTCACCAGTCCGGTATTTGTATATTGTGGAGTCACCAGTCCGGTATTTATATATTGTGAGGTCACCAGTCTGGTATTTGTATATTGTGGGGTCACCAGTCCGGTATTTATATATTGTGGGGTCACCAGTCCGGTATTTATATATTGTGGAGTCACCAGTCCGGTATTTATATATTGGGGGGTCACCAGTCCGGTATTTATATATTGTGGGGTCACCAGTCCGGTATTTATATATTGTGAGGTCACCAGTCTGGTATTTGTATATTGTGGGGTCACCAGTCCGGTATTTATATATTGTGGGGTCACCAGTCCGGTATTTATATAATGAAATCATATCCCCTCTCAGGCATCTCTTCTCCAGAGAGAATAAGTTCAGAGCTCACAACCTTTCCTCATAACTAATATCCTCCAGACCCTTTATTAGCTTTGTTGCCCTTCTTTGTAGTCGCTCCATTTCCAGTACATCCTTCCTGAGGACTGGTGCCCAGAACTGGACAGTATACTCCAGGTGCGGCCGGACCAGAGTCTTGTAGAGGGGAGAATTATCCTTTTATCTCTGGAGTTGATCCTTTTTAATGCCAATATTCTGTTTGCTTTGTTAGCAGCAGCTTGGCATTGCTGAGCTCATCATCTACTAGGACCCCCAGGTCCTTCTCCATCCTACATCCCCCCAGAGGTTCCCCTCCCCCCAGGTCCTTCTCCATCCTACATCCCCCCAGAGGTTCCCCTCCCCCCAGTCTATAGATTGTGTTCAGATTTTCTCCACCCAGATGCATTATTTTACATTTTTCTACATTGAACCTCATTTGCCATGTAGTTGCCCCTCCCCCCATTCATTTGTTCAGATCTTCTTGGAAGGTTTCCACATCCTGCGGAGAAGTTATTGCCCTGCTTAGCTTAGTATCCTCCGCAAATACAGAGATTGGACTGTTTACCCCATCCCCCTCCTCCAGGTCATTTATGTACAAATTAAATAGGATTGGTCCCAGCACAGAACCCTGGGGGACCCCACTACCCTCCCCCGACCATTCCGAGTACTCCCCATTTATCACCACCCTCTGAACTCGCCCTTGTAGCCAGTTTTCAATCCAAGTACTCACCCCTATGATCCATGCCAACAGACCTTATTTTGTACAGTAATCGTTTATGAGGAACTGTGTCAAATGCTTTTCCAAAATCCAGATACACCACATCTACGGACCTTCCTTTATCTAGATACACCACGTCTACGGACCTTCCTTTATCTAGATACACCACGTCTACAGGCCTTCCTTTATCTAGATACACCACGTCTTCGGGCCTTCCTTTATCTAGATACACCACGTCTACGGGCCTTCCTTTATCTAGATACACCACGTCTACGGGCCTTCCTTTATCCAGATACACCACGTCTACGGGCCTTCCTTTATCTAGATACACCACGTCTACAGGCCTTCCTTTATCCAGATACACCACGTCTACGGGCCTTCCTTTATCTAGATACACCACGTCTACGGGCCTTCCTTTATCTAGATACACCACGTCTACGGGCCTTCCTTTATCCAGATACACCACGTCTACGGGCCTTCCTTTATCTAGATACACCACGTCTACAGGCCTTCCTTTATCCAGATACACCACGTCTACGGGCCTTCCTTTATCTAGATACACCACGTCTTCGGGCCTTCCTTTATCTAGATACACCACGTCTACGGGCCTTCCTTTATCTAGATACACCACGTCTACGGGCCTTCCTTTATCTAGATACACCACGTCTACGGGCCTTCCTTTATCCAGATACACCACGTCTACGGGCCTTCCTTTATCCAGATACACCACGTCTACGGACCTTCCTTTATCTAGATACACCACGTCTACGGGCCTCCCTTTATCCAAACACACCACGTCTACGGGCCTTCCTTTATCTAGATACACCACGTCTACGGGCCTTCCTTTATCTAGATACACCACGTCTACGGGCCTTCCTTTATCTAGATACACCACGTCTACGGGTCTTCCTTTATCTAGATACACCACATCTACGGGCCTTCCTTTATCTAGATACACCACGTCTACGGGCCTTCTTTTATCCAGATACACCACGTCTACGGCCTTCCTTTATCTAGATGGCAACTCGCCTCCTCATAGGTTAATAGTTTAGTTTGGCAAGAACGATTCTTCATGAATCCATGCTGATTACTGCTAATGATACTGTTCTCATTATTAAAATCTTGTATATAGTCCTTTATCATCCCCTCCAAGAGTTTACATAATATTGATGTTAGGCTGACTGGTCTGTAATTCCCTGGGATGGATTTTGGGCCCTTTTTAAATATTGGAGCTACATTGGCTTTTCTCCAATCAGCTGGTACCATTCCAGTCAGTAGACTGTCAGTAAAAATTAGGAACAATGGTCTGACAATTACTTGACTGAGTTCCCTAAGTACCCTCGGGTGCAAGCCATCTGGTCCCGGTGATTTATTAATGTTACGTTTCCCAAGTCTAATTTTAATTCTGTCCTCTGATAACCATGGAGGTGCTTCCTGTGATGTGTCCTGAGGATAAATACTGCAGGTTTATTGTTTCTCCTCTATCCTAGTAAAAATAATATCATTATAGAACAAAAACTGAGAAAGTGCCAAAAGAGCAGCCGGTGAAGAAGGAGAAACCACCTCTGACCTTCGTGCCATTTCCTCTACGAGGGAGCAACTTGTCCTCGGAGATCAGGTATTCAGACACCTCATGGAATCCGTCCCCAGACCCCAGCATCTCCAACTTTCCCATAATCCTGCACTACTTCCTCTGTCCTCCCATAATCCCCCATTACTTTCCTCTATCCTCCCATAATCCTCCTCTACTTCCTCTGTTCTCCCATGATCCTCCGCTACTTCCTCTGTCCTCCCATAATCCTCCTCTACTTCCTCTGTCCTCCCATAATCCTCCTCTACTTCCTCTGTCCTCCCATAATCCCCCATTACTTTCCTCTGTCCTCCCATAATCCTCCTCTACTTCCTCTGTCCTCCCATAATCCTCGTCTACTTCCTCTGTCCTCCCATAATCCTCCGCTACTTTCCTCTGTCCTCCCATAATCCTCCTCTACTTCCTCTGTCCTCCCATAATCCTCCTCTACTTCCTCTGTCCTCCTGTAATCCTCCGCTACTTTCCTCTGTCCTCCCATAATCCTCCGCTACTTTCCTCTGTCCTCCCATAATCCTCCTCTACTTCCTCTGTCCTCCCATAATCCTCCTCTACTTCCTCTGTCCTCCCATAATCCTCCGCTACTTTCCTCTGTCCTCCCATAATCCTCCTACTTTCTTCTGTCCTCCCATAATCCTCCTCTACTTTCCTCTGTCCTCCCATAATCCTCCTCTACTTCCTCTGTCCTCCCATAATCCTCGTCTACTTCCTCTGTCCTCCCATAATCCTCGTCTACTTCCTCTGTCCTCCCATAATCCTCCTCTACTTTCCTCTGTCCTCCCATAATCCTCCTCTACTTCCTCTGTCCTCCCATAATCCTCCTCTACTTCCTCTGTCCTCCTGTAATCCTCCGCTACTTTCCTCTGTCCTCCCATAATCCTCCTCTACTTCCTCTGTCCTCCCATAATCCTCCTCTACTTCCTCTGTCCTCCCATAATCCTCCTCTACTTCCTCTGTCCTCCTGTAATCCTCCGCTACTTTCCTCTGTCCTCCCGTAATCCTCCTCTACTTCCTCTGTCCTCCCATAATCCTCCTCTACTTCCTCTGTCCTCCCATAATCCTCGTCTACTTCCTCTGTCCTCCCATAATCCTCCGCTACTTTCCTCTGTCCTCCCATAATCCTCCTCTACTTCCTCTGTCCTCCCATGATCCTCCGCTACTTTCCTCTGTCCTCCCATAATCCTCCGCTACTTCCTCTGTCCTCCCATAATCCTCCTCTACTTTCCTCTGTCCTCCCATAATCCTCCTCTACTTTCCTCTGTCCTCCCATAACCCTCCGCTACTTTCCTCTGTCCTCCCATAATCCTCCGCTACTTTCCTCTGTCCTCCCATAATCCTCCTCTACTTTCCTCTGTCCTCCCATGATCCTCCTCTACTTTCCTCTGTCCTCCCATGATCCTCCGCTACTTTCCTCTGTCCTCCCATAATCCTCCGCTACTTCCTCTGTCCTCCCATAATCCTCCTCTACTTTCCTCTGTCCTCCCATAATCCTCCTCTACTTTCCTCTGTCCTCCCATAACCCTCCGCTACTTTCCTCTGTCCTCCCATAATCCTCCGCTACTTTCCTCTGTCCTCCCATAATCCTCCGCTACTTTCCTCTGTCCTCCCATAATCCTCCGCTACTTCCTCTGTCCTCCCATAATCCTCCTCTACTTTCCTCTGTCCTCCCATAATCCTCCTCTACTTTCCTCTGTCCTCCCATAATCCTCCGCTACTTTCCTCTGTCCTCCCATAATCCTCCTCTACTTTCCTCTGTCCTCCCATAATCCTCCGCTACTTTCCTCTGTCCTCCCATAATCCTCCTACTTTCCTCTGTCCTCCCATAATCCTCCGCTACTTTCCTCTGTCCTCCCATAATCCTCCGCTACTTTCCTCTGTCCTCCCATAATCCTCCGCTACTTTCCTCTGTCCTCCCATAATCCTCCTCTACTTTCCTCTGTCCTCCCATAATCCTCCTACTTTCCTCTGTCCTCCCATAATCCTCCTACTTTCCTCTGTCCTCCCATAATCCTCCTACTTTCCTCTGTCCTCCCATAATCCTCCGCTACTTTCCTCTGTCCTCCCATAATCCTCCGCTACTTTCCTCTGTCCTCCCATAATCCTCCTCTACTTTCCTCTGTCCTCCCATAATCCTCCTCTACTTTCCTCTGTCCTCCCATAATCCTCCGCTACTTTCCTCTGTCCTCCCATAATCCTCCTCTACTTTCCTCTGTCCTCCCATAATCCTCCTCTACTTTCCTCTGTCCTCCCATAATCCTCCGCTACTTTCCTCCCATAATCCTCCGCTACTTCCTCTGTCCTCCCATAATCCTCCGCTACTTTCCTCTGTCCTCCCATAATCCTCCGCTACTTTCCTCTGTCCTCCCATAATCCTCCTCTACTTTCCTCTGTCCTCCCATAATCCTCCTACTTTCCTCTGTCCTCCCATAATCCTCCGCTACTTTCCTCTGTCCTCCCATAATCCTCCGCTACTTTCCTCTGTCCTCCCATAATCCTCCGCTACTTTCCTCTGTCCTCCCATAATCCTCCGCTACTTTCCTCTGTCCTCCCATAATCCTCCTACTTTCCTCTGTCCTCCCATAATCCTCCTCTACTTTCCTCTGTCCTCCCATAATCCTCCTCTACTTCCTCTGTCCTCCCATAATCCTCCTCTACTTCCTCTGTCCTCCCATAATCCTCCGCTACTTTCCTCTGTCCTCCCATAATCCTCCGCTACTTTCCTCTGTCCTCCCATAATCCTCCTACTTTCCTCTGTCCTCCCATAATCCTCCGCTACTTTCCTCTGTCCTCCCATAATCCTCCGCTACTTTCCTCTGTCCTCCCATAATCCTCCGCTACTTTCCTCTGTCCTCCCATAATCCTCCGCTACTTTCCTCTGTCCTCCCATAATCCTCCTCTACTTTCCTCTGTCCTCCCATAATCCTCCTCTACTTTCCTCTGTCCTCCCATAATCCTCCTCTACTTTCCTCTGTCCTCCCATAATCCTCCTCTACTTTCCTCTGTCCTCCCATAATCCTCCTCTACTTTCCTCTGTCCTCCCATAATCCTCCTCTACTTTCCTCTGTCCTCCCATAATCCTCCGCTACTTTCCTCTGTCCTCCCATAATCCTCCTCTACTTACCTCTGTCCTCCCATAATCCTCCTCTACTTTCCTCTGTCCTCCCATAATCCTCCTCTACTTTCCTCTGTCCTCCCATAATCCTCCGCTACTTCCTCTGTCCTCCCATAATCCTCCTCTACTTTTCTCTGTCCTCCCATAATCCTCCGCTACTTCCTCTGTCCTCCCATAATCCTCCTCTACTTTTCTCTGTCCTCCCATAATCCTCTGCTACTTTCCTCTGTCCTCCCATAATCCTCCGCTACTTTCCTCTGTCCTCCCATAATCCTCCGCTACTTTCCTCTGTCCTCCCATAATCCTCCTCTACTTTCCTCTGTCCTCCCATAATCCTCCGCTACTTTCCTCTGTCCTCCCATAATCCTCCTACTTTCCTCTGTCCTCCCATAATCCTCCTCTTCTTCCTCTGTCCTCCCATAATCCTCCTACTTTCCTCTGTCCTCCCATAATCCTCCTTTTCTTCCTCTGTCCTCCCATAATCCTCCTCTACTTCCTCTGTCCTCCCATAATCCTCCTCTACTTTTCTCTGTCCTCCCATAATCCTCCTACTTTCCTCTGTCCTCCCATAATCTTCCGCTACTTTCCTCTGTCCTCCCATAATCTTCCGCTACTTTCCTCTGTCCTCCCATAATCCTCCTCTACTTTCCTCTGTCCTCCCATAATCCTCCTCTACTTTCCTCTGTCCTCCCATAATCCTCCTACTTTCCTCTGTCCTCCCATAATCCTCCTCTACTTCCTCTGTCCTCCCATAATCCTCCGCTACTTTCCTCTGTCCTCCCATAATCCTCCTCTACTTCCACTGTCCTCAATTAATCCTCTGCTACTTTCCTCTGTCCTCCCATAATCCTCCTCTACTTTCCTCTGTCCTCCCATAATCCTCCGCTACTTTCCTCTGTCCTCCCATAATCCCCCATTACTTTCCTCTGTCCTCCCATAATCCTCCGCTACTTTCCTCTGTCCTCCCATAATCCTCCTCTACTTTCCTCTGTCCCCCCATAATCCTCCGCTACTTTCCTCTGTCCTCCCATAATCCTCCTCTACTTTCCTCTGTCCTCCCATAATCCTCCTCTACTTTCCTCTGTCCTCCCATAATCCTCCTCTACTTTCCTCTGTCCTCCCATAATCCTCCGCTACTTTCCTCTGTCCTCCCATAATCCTCGTCTACTTTCCTCTGTCCTCCCATAATCCTCCTCTACTTTCCTCTGTCCTCCCATAATCCTCCTCTACTTTCCTCTGTCCTCCCATAATCCTCCTCTACTTTCCTCTGTCCTCCCATAATCCTCCTCTACTTTCCTCTGTCCTCCCATAATCCTCCGCTACTTTCCTCTGTCCTCCCATAATCCTCCTCTACTTTCCTCTGTCCTCCCATAATCCTCCTCTACTTTCCTCTGTCCTCCCATAATCCTCCTCTACTTTCCTCTGTCCTCCCATAATCCTCCGCTACTTTCCTCTGTCCTCCCATAATCCTCCTCTACTTTCCTCTGTCCTCCCATAATCCTCCTCTACTTTCCTCTGTCCTCCCATAATCCTCCTCTACTTTCCTCTGTCCTCCCATAATCCTCCGCTACTTTCCTCTGTCCTCCCATAATCCTCCTCTACTTTCCTCTGTCCTCCCATAATCCTCCTCTACTTTCCTCTGTCCTCCCATAATCCTCCGCTACTTTCCTCTGTCCTCCCATAATCCTCCGCTACTTTCCTCTGTCCTCCCATAATCCTCCGCTACTTTCCTCTGTCCTCCCATAATCCTCCTCTACTTCCACTGTCCTCAATTAATCCTCTGCTACTTTCCTCTGTCCTCCCATAATCCTCCGCTACTTTCCTCTGTCCTCCCATAATCCCCCATTACTTTCCTCTGTCCTCCCATAATCCTCCGCTACTTTCCTCTGTCCTCCCATAATCCTCCTCTACTTTCCTCTGTCCTCCCATAATCCTCCGCTACTTTCCTCTGTCCTCCCATAATCCTCCTCTACTTTCCTCTGTCCTCCCATAATCCTCCTCTACTTTCCTCTGTCCTCCCATAATCCTCCTCTACTTTCCTCTGTCCTCCCATAATCCTCCTCTACTTTCCTCTGTCCTCCCATAATCCTCCGCTACTTTCCTCTGTCCTCCCATAATCCTCCGCTACTTTCCTCTGTCCTCCCATAATCCTCCTCTACTTTCCTCTGTCCTCCCATAATCCTCCTCTACTTCCTCTGTCCTCCCATAATCCTCCGCTACTTTCCTCTGTCCTCCCATAATCCTCCTCTACTTTCCTCTGTCCTCCCATAATCCTCCTCTACTTTCCTCTGTCCTCCCATAATCCTCCTCTACTTTCCTCTGTCCTCCCATAATCCTCCGCTACTTTCCTCTGTCCTCCCATAATCCTCCTCTACTTTCCTCTGTCCTCCCATAATCCTCCTCTACTTTCCTCTGTCCTCCCATAATCCTCCTCTACTTTCCTCTGTCCTCCCATAATCCTCCGCTACTTTCCTCTGTCCTCCCATAATCCTCCGCTACTTTCCTCTGTCCTCCCATAATCCTCCTCTACTTTCCTCTGTCCTCCCATAATCCTCCTCTACTTTCCTCTGTCCTCCCATAATCCTCCTCTACTTCCTCTGTCCTCCCATAATCCTCCGCTACTTTCCTCTGTCCTCCCATAATCCTCCGCTACTTTCCTCTGTCCTCCCATAATCCTCCTCTACTTTCCTCTGTCCTCCCATAATCCTCCTCTACTTTCCTCTGTCCTCCCATAATCCTCCGCTACTTTCCTCTGTCCTCCCATAATCCTCCGCTACTTTCCTCTGTCCTCCCATAATCCTCCGCTACTTTCCTCTGTCCTCCCATAATCCTCCACTACTTTCCTCTGTCCTCCCATAATCCTCCGCTACTTTCCTCTGTCCTCCCATAATCCTCCGCTACTTTCCTCTGTCCTCCCATAATCCTCCTCTACTTCCTCTGTCCTCCCATAATCCTCCTACTTTCCTCTGTCCTCCCATAATCCTCCGCTACTTTCCTCTGTCCTCCCATAATCCTCCGCTACTTTCCTCTGTCCTCCCATAATCCTCCTCTACTTCCACTGTCCTCAATTAATCCTCTGCTACTTTCCTCTGTCCTCCCATAATCCTCCGCTACTTTCCTCTGTCCTCCCATAATCCTCCTCTACTTTCCTCTGTCCTCCCATAATCCTCCGCTACTTTCCTCTGTCCTCCCATAATCCTCCTCTACTTTCCTCTGTCCTCCCATAATCCTCCTCTACTTTCCTCTGTCCTCCCATAATCCTCCTCTACTTTCCTCTGTCCTCCCATAATCCTCCGCTACTTTCCTCTGTCCTCCCATAATCCTCCTCTACTTTCCTCTGTCCTCCCATAATCCTCCTCTACTTTCCTCTGTCCTCCCATAATCCTCCTCTACTTTCCTCTGTCCTCCCATAATCCTCCGCTACTTTCCTCTGTCCTC
>NW_027507785.1:336362855-336527987 GCF_037356315.1 Lithobates pipiens
AAGGTAGAAGGGCGCTTGGCTCGTAATTTAGGAGACATTTTATGACATCATGAAATGTCCAACCAATAAATGTATTAATAAAGAGGTCACTCACTCAACTAATTCCTCTACATCAGGTCATGAGGTGGCCCCCCGGGCCCTGGATGTGGAGTTCATGGCGGTGGAGATGGAGAACCAGCGTCTGGAGGAGGAAATCTTCAACCTCAAGCTGCACAGGAGCCGGAAAAAGATGGACAAAGGTAGGTCGATGGAAGGCAACTCCTGGGATGCCAATGAGATTTTCCAACAAACAAATTCTTCTGGGTTTCGGGCATTTTCCTTGTTGGATACTTGAAGCTCTGCGGAGCCAGAACACCGACCAGCAGCAGGGAATTCTGGGCGTGGCCATTTTTGCATGCCCCACCCACTGCCTGTTTGTAGAACCTCTGATGGGTGATCTAGCTCAGCAAAGGCCACCTGATTTATTTTTATTCTTGAATACCTTATTAGAATTTTTTTAGTCCTGTACCCCATATATTATGTATTGTGACTGACCTTTGATGGATCTCCTGCTGCTGTTAATCAAATGCAGAGAGGAGGGAGTGAGGGCGGGGCTAAGTCCAGCTGTGTGTGTCTTCATAGACGCACACAGCTCGGGAGCAAGCATTCACTGTGGGCACATGAAGAGGAGGAGCCATGATCACCAGCGGGGGACCCACAATAGAAGGATTGGGGCTGCATTACAGAGCCGGTGTGTACAACATGTTTGTTATTTTAATTAAAACACACTTTAAATATAATTTTCTCTGTCTGACCAGGGGGGGGGGAGTGTCTGACCACGGGGGGAGGGGGGTGTGTCTGACCACAGAGGGAGGGGGGGTGTCTGACCACGGGGGGAGGGGGGGTGTCTGACCACAGAGGGAGGGGGGTGTGTCTGACCACAGAGGGAGGGGGGTGTGTCTGACCACGGGGGGAGGGGGTGTGTCTGACCACGGGGGGAGGGGGGGTGTCTGACCACGGGGGGAGGGGGGGGTGTCTGACCACGGGGGGAGGGGGGGTGTGTCTGACCACGGGGGAGGGGGGGTGTCTGACCACAGAGGGAGGGGGGTGTGTCTGACCACGGGGGGAGGGGGGTGTGTCTGACCACGGGGGAGGGGGGTGTGTCTGACCACGGGGGGAGGGGGGTGTGTCTGACCTCGGGGGGAGGGGGGTGTGTCTGACCTCAGAGGGAGGGGGGTGTGTCTGACCATGGAGGGAGGGGGGTGTGTCTGACCACGGAGGGAGGGGGGTGTGTCTGACCACGGAGGGAAGGGGGTGTGTGTCTGACCACGGGGGGAGGGGGGGTGTCTGACCACGGGGGAGGGGGGTGTGTCTGACCACGGAGGAAAGGGGGTGTGTCTGACCACGGGGGGAGGGGGGTGTGTCTGACCACGGGGGGAGGGGGGTGTGTCTGACCACGGGGGGAGAGGTGTGTGTCTGACCATGGGGGGAGGGGGGTGTGTCTGATCAGGTTTATTCTTGAATACCTTATTAGAATTTTTTTAGTCCTGTACCCCATATATTATGTATTGTGACTGACCTTTGATGGATCTCCTGCTGCTGTTAATCAAATGCAGAGAGGAGGGAGTGAGGGCGGGGCTAAGTCCAGCTGTGTGTGTCTTCATAGACGCACACAGCTCGGGAGCAAGAATTCACTGTGGGCACATGAAGAGGAGGAGCCATGATCACCAGCGGGGGACCCACAATAGAAGGATTGGGGCTGCTCTGTGCAATACCATTACAGAGCCGGTGTGTACAACATGTTTGTTATTTTAATTAAAACACACTTTAAATATAATTTTCTCTGTCTGACCAGGGGGGGGAGTGTCTGACCACGGGGGGAGGGGGGTGTGTCTGACCACAGAGGGAGGGGGGGTGTGTCTGACCACGGGGGGAGGGGGTGTGTCTGACCACAGAGGGAGGGGGGTGTGTCTGACCACAGAGGGAGGGGGGTGTGTCTGACCACAGGGGGAGGGGGGGTGTGTCTGACCACGGGGGAGGGGGGTGTGTCTGACCACAGAGGGAGGGGGGCTGTGTCTGACCACAGAGGGAGGGGGGGTGTGTCTGACCACGGGGGGAGGGGGTGTGTCTGACCACAGAGGGAGGGGGGTGTGTCTGACCACAGAGGGAGGGGGGTGTGTCTGACCACGGGGGGAGGGGGGTGTGTCTGACCACGGGGGAGGGGGGGGGTGTCTGACCACGGGGGGAGGGGTGTGTGTCTGACCTCAGGGGGAGGGGGGGTGTGTCTGACCACGGGGGGAGGGGGGTGTGTCTGACCACGGAGGGAGGGGGGTGTGTCTGACCACGGAGGGAGGGGGGTGTCTGACCACGGAGGGAAGGGGGTGTGTGTCTGACCACGGGGGGGGTGTCTGACCACGGGGGAGGGGGGTGTGTCTGACCACGGAGGGAAGGGGGTGTGTCTGACCACGGGGGGAGGGGGGTGTGTCTGACCACGGGGGGAGAGGTGTGTGTCTGACCATGGGGGGAGGGGGGTGTGTCTGATCAGGTTTAGGGATAAATGAAATGTCCCTTAGTAAATGGCGAGGATGCAAAGTAAACCTGTCCCTGTCTTGTTGCAGGCATGCCTCCTTCGCCTTCTTACTAACGGACAGCGGCGGTTTCCGTGCGGACTCCAGACTCCTCCCCCTCCAATACGAAGGAAGTGCTCAGCTTTACCCCGGCCAATGACTTTTATAGAACGCTTTTTTTTTTTTGCCAATCAGTGTTAATCATTTCACAGAGACTCCAATATCTGCCGCAAATTGATGTGATTGACAATCCTTCACCATTTCTGTCCATGCTGGGAGTTGTAGTTCCTCAGGGGTGCATTTTTCCCGACTGATATCTTTGTAAATTTCTGTGTTTCAAATAAAAGTCCAATTCTGCGCCCGCTGGGATCCGTGGAGGACGGTGCCCCCCCCCCCCCCCCACCAAATAATGGATACATTGTTATTATACCGAGAGAAATAAAATCCAATAATACGTTTCACAATCTTCTAGATCACGTTGTGCGTCACCGAGAGATATTCTCATCATTTATTATTATCATTATATATGAGGGAGAACACTTCTGTGTAGGTAGGATCTCCGTCTCCTATGGCAACCGTCTTGTAGTAGTTCCTAGCGGTAATATATTCAGCCATTGATAACACGATCAGTTCTCTGTCTCCACAATCCCGGACTGTGGATCTTCACTCCAGGAACTCTCAGCCCCTCGCTGGACTTCACATCCAATCACCGCCGGTCCCCGGAGCTCTCTCACTGCAGCACTCGGAATCTTCCTCAAGCCTCACCGCCGCTGGTTGGGTCCCGGCTTGGCACTCACTGGAATTTGGTGAGAATTCTGCTCTGGTACTTCAGTTACTCCCTGTGGTCCTTGGAAATAAGGCAATTAGTCCCATAGTGGTGACAGCTTCCCCTCTACCCCCAACCGTGACAGCTTCCCCTCTACCCCCAACCGTGACAGCTTCCCCTCTACCCCCAACCGTGACAGCTTCTCCGGCCGGCTGAACCGTCACTTCTGGTTGGACTGCAATCCCAACCCTGCGCTGCTCTCTTACTTCTGGATAGGCCCTCAGACAGCCGTCCGGGTGGCACCCAACACCGATCACCTGACTCCACCCTAATATATTGGTTCTCTCAGCAGGCCAAGGGACTAAAGAAACCTCTGCCAATTGGCTGGGATACCCCATTATTCATAATTTGTCCTTGCACAGCCCTTGTCTTATCCAATGTCACCAGATACCCGGCCACCTAGTGACAGAAGAGAGAAGTGCAACAATTCCAGAATTAGGGGGAAATCGATTGATCTAACAATTGGCCAAAGCAGCTCCTCTGTACAGAGACTGATGTGATTGGCTCAGTGATCTCTGTACAGCACTGCAGTATATGTGAGAGCTATATAAATGTATAATAATAATAATAGTGTGTGACTTGTAGGGGAGGGGACATTAGAGTGTAAGCTCCTCTGTACAGAGACTGGTGTGACTGTGGGGGGGGGGAGGGGACATTAGAGTGTAAGCTCCTCTGTACAGAGACTGATGTGACTGTGGGGGGGGAGTGGAAATTAGAGTGTAAGCTCCTCTGTACAGAGACTGATGTGACTGTGGGGGGGGGGGGACATTAGAATGTAAGCTCCTCTGTACAGACTGATGTGACTGTGGGGGGGGGGGACATTAGAGTGTAAGCTCCGCTGTACAGAGACTGATGTGATTATATATAAACAACAAAAAAAGGCTTACCTCAGCTTAGAAAACAAACTGACTTTTTTGCCAGAAAAAAAAAAAAACATAAACAGAACGACATATACAAACCAAGATCTATGTTCTTCGTATTCTTATTATAATGCACCACAAATGTAGACCTGACGCCGTGCTTTCCATGTGAAGAAACAGACCACTAAGCGAACTAGAAAAAGTGTCTCAAAATCAAAATCCCGATGTGTCTGAAAGACCCCATACGACCGCGCCGCATAACACAAGTGGGAAAGGAATACCCAGAGCCCCACTCACCCGATTGTAGACTTCTATATTGAAGGGGCACTGAAGCAGGAAGTGGTCCATTGTCTCCACCACATTCCACTCTTGGACAACCACGGTTCTCCGCAGATCAATGCTTCAGGTTGCCCTTTACATAGAGTCTGCCATGGAACGAGCGCCAGGCCAAACCCCAAAACTTTAAAGGGATTCTCTCTAGATTGAGCAAACGCAGACCCTCCCTCATAACAGGGCCTGGGCAGTCCCTCAAGGCCATTGGCTCGCTAAAGGCAGATTCAACAACCCTCCTCTCCAGGTACTTCCTAGGAAGATACTTCATTTCCTCCACCGCCACTCGCCACTGCCAAAGCATTGTCGGGCATGGGGGCAACATAAGCCAGGAACTTACCATGTCAGGCCCTCAGGCTTTTCACTGGACCACCATTCTCCCAGCTTCACAGAAAAGGCCCAAACCAGGACTGAAAAATGCCGACCCACCCTGGCAGTTCCTCTGCCAGCATGTTAGCAAAATTATGTTTCAAAAACATCAGAGAAAAACAAACTGGGTTGACTATACCTTGGCCACCCATCCACCTGGGATGGTAAGTTACAGACCTCTTAACGAGATTCAGTTTGTTCCCCTATAACAGTTGGAAGAAACAGCTGTAGATCCTCGCATAGAGAGACAATGGCAAAACACAGACAAAGCTGACATACAGAAATACTGGGATCAGGTAAGTTTTAATCAGGTTAATACTTTCCCTGTAAGAGAGTTTCCAGTCCTTCCAGGTGGCAACCTTGGCATCAGCATCTTGTAGCCTGCTTTCCCAATTTGCGAGGCCGTAATCGCCGGGACAAAATTTCCTGTCAGGGCTCTGGGAAGACATCCGGAAGCTCAAAGCCGTCGCCTTCCTCACCCATCCAAAAAACTTCACTTTTATCCCGATTGATCTTTGAGCCAAATGCCTCAGCATACTGCTCCATCACGGAGACCACCTCCTCTGCATCCTCTGTCCCAGAGATGAAAACAGACACATCATCAGCATAGGCCATGACCCTCAGAGGAGGCTCACCAGGAATGCCCAAAGGCACTCCGTACAATGGTCCGCTCTCTAACCTCCGGATGAAGGGATCAATTGCAAACGTGTATAGCAGAGGACTTAAAGGACACCACTGATGCACACCCGGGCCAACCTCAAAGGACCGTTCGATTCATCCATTCACAAGCATGAAGCTTTCAGCACCTCTGTACAAGGTCTTCAGCCAATCGAAAAAGCTCCCCTTCAGGCCATACTTGCCAAGAAGCAGCCACAGGTACTCATGACTGACTCGATCAAAAGCTTTAGCCTGATCCAATGTCAGCAAGTACTTTTTCCAGCCTGCAGCCCTGCACCGCTCCAAGGCCTCCCGGACAGCTAACACTGCTGAAAAAGTGCTTCTACCCAGAACCAAACAGTGCTGGTGGCTGGAAAGTAGATCGCCCGCTACAGACGATAAACGCCAGAAAATTATTTTTGCCAGTATCTTCCTATCAACATTGAGAAGGCTAATGGGCCGCCAATTCTCAGTTTTCGAGGAGTCCTTACCCTTTGACAGAAGAATCGCCACAGATTGTCGCATGGAGGGAGAGAGCGAACCCTCTCTCTGACAGCCATTAACAACCTCCACCAAATATGGGGCCAGAGTAACCTTAAAGTGCTTATAAAACTTGGCTGTCAACCCATCTGGCCCAGGCGACTTCCTAATGGCAAGTTTATCAGTAGCCCTAACCACCTCATCTGCTGTGATGTCCTCTGTCAAACTCGCAAGAGAACTTCCATTTCCTAGTTCTGGAATAGAATCCAGAAAACTTGATTTGCCTGCCTGATCAAGGTCCATCCTGCCCAGGAGATCAGCTTAATATGACCTGGCGGTTTCCAGGAGGATCCCCGACTTGGACTTTGTCAAGGAACCTGTACTGTCAACCAGGCCTGCAACTGACGTAACTGCTCTACCTTGTTTGCAATTCTGGTAAGGGTCGGGCAAGTGATCTTTCCCATAATCCCTTTCTAGAACCAAAGAGGTATGTCTGTCATATTGACACTCCCTGAGCAGGAGTTTAACCTCAGAGATCATCCCAGGATCTCCATTATTCGACACAAGCCTATCAAGCTTTATCCACAGACGCTGGTAGGTGACCTACTTATCAAGCTGTTTATTTCTTCCTATGGCCTTGAAAAACCCAACAATCCTTCATTTTGTAAGCTCCCACCACTCTGACTTACTGCTGCAAAAGTCCATGATTGATACCTGTGCCTGAAAAAAATCCTCAAAGGATTGACTCACCTTCACATCATCTAGGAGTGCCAAATTTATCTTCCAGGTACCCTTCCCCCCTGGGTGGTATATCAGGGCTATTCAGAGTCACAGACAGAATACAGTGATCAGAAAACTCCACCGCCTGACACACAGGTGCTGAGAAGGCAGAGTTCCCCTTTAAATAAAAAATATCTATTCTACTCTGACTACAAACTCGCTGAAAAGCGAGTCCCGTGTCGTCGGGGCAGCAATGAATGTGCAAATCAACCAGACCTGCCTCTCTAGCTATTTTGTTCAAGAAAAAGCCGTTACAGTCCAGCCTGGCTCCGGTACCTTTCCTGTCCTTAGTCCTAGTGATGGTATTGAAATCGCCACGGAAGACAACTTGCCAGGCTGTAAAAAGAAAAGGCTTGATCTTCTTCCTGTCCCACTTTGGGGTCCATAGATGTTGATCAGGCGCAGGTCCTGCCCCCCCAATGGAGACATCTAAGACCACACATCTCCCCATTTCTACCTCAATAATTCACCAACAGATTACCATGGCAGAAAAAAGTACCGCAACTCCAGTGTAAGGCTCGGCCGCATGAGACCAGAAAGAAGGGCCGTGCCTCCACTCCTCCCTCACCATATGAATATCAGCCAAACTAGACAACCCCGAGTCTCTTGCAAAAAGAAAATAGCATCAAACCTGCTGAGCAAAAATAAGGCCATATTACGAGCAGGCACTGATTTTATACTGGCGACATTAATAGTCGCCACCTTCAGTGGAGTGGGAACTGCCATCGGGATGATTGAGGTATATGTTTCTTAGCCTACTTACTGCCCTCCCTACCTGGAGACCCTACACGCTTCAATGTCCCTTGTGATTCCTCCTCCATAGACTCATCACCAGAAGAACTTCTACCCTCCACTTCAGAAAACACCTCATTTGCCACCTCCACCCTCCTAGCTTTGACATCCTTCCTCTTTCTCTGCCTCTTACCCGTTTTTCCTTTTAGCCTCCAACCATTCCATATCCTCATTCGACAATTCCGATGGCAGAACCTACTCCCCAGGACATCCTCAGCCAAAACCCCCCCATTAACCCCTCCCCCCACACCATTCACCCCAACTTCCACATCATTCACCTTGCATTGCATTCTGCACCAGCCACTTTCATTCCCTTCACTTTCCCATCTCCCCCTCCACCATCATCCAATCCATCCCTCACTCCACCCCTCGGTGTCTGCTGACCTCGAACTGCAGCATTTCTGCCACGCCGAGGAGGAGGGGTTGGCACCACCATACACGATGGTCCAGCACCCTCCACTGCCTTCACTATACTAGGAGAAACAATAGGTGCCGACACAGACTTGACAACCACATTTTTTGACACTGACTGGGAGACCACAGACTGGGGGGACACTGACACCACAGACGGCCTCACATACGCAGATTCTGACAGGACAGAGACACTAGGATCCCCTGGTACAACATCTGCCAACCCAGACTCTTCTCTATCCAGACAGAAGAATTCCTCCACCAGCTCTGGCTTATTGTGCAAAGCCTCAGGGCACTGGCTATAAGGGTGACCAACCTTATCACATAGGTTACATTTAATGATGTTACAGTCCCTCGCCAGTTACCCCAATTCCTGACACAAAGGGCACTTCTGTTCTGGACAATTAGAGGAGAAATGTCCCTTGACTCCACATTTATGGCACAGCTTAGGTTGACCAGGGTAGAAAACAGTAATCCTATCTCTACCAATAAAGGCAGAGGAGGGCAAATGCTGGACCACGTTCCCACACACACTCAACCTCATTGACACTGACCACCCACCCATCCAGATTCCTCTATCATCCACAATCTTTTTTAGGGGACCCAACGTTTCATCAAACCTCCTCAACCAGACCCATAAATCCTCGGGGGGTATAGACTCATTCCTTGTCAGGATAGTCACATTTTTAATCAAGGGCTGTCGTGAGATTACCTTAGGGACAAGCCCCTCCCAGTCCGGCTGGCCCGTATACACATTCTCAAACCGCTCCCAAAATAGATCCAGCGATTCTGGATGCGCAAATGACAAATCAAATTCAACGGAACCAGCCGGACTGATAAGAGAATAAATATCCTCCGTCTTAAATGCCATGGCTAGGATCTTATCCACAACCTCCCTCCTGATAGGTGGAATACCTCCTCCTTCCCACCTGAGCTGTACCACATTCCGGCATTTAATGGAAGAAGGTGCGTTAGGTGAAAGTCACACAACTGGCTCACTTCCACCAGCAGCAGCAGCATGACTTTGTCCCCACACAGCCTTAGCATAACTCTGGGACAGATGACCCATTATTGGTTGCATAGAAATATTATCTGGCTGCATAGGAACCTCTGAAATCTGGTTTGGTAATTCACCCACCACTTGATCCTCCCTCCTCCCTTCCAACACAGCAGTCCCACTCACCATAGTCCCAGAAGTACCACAATTACCAGCAGTCCAGTTATTAGGTACACCAGCTATTTTAGTGTCTGTGTGACTTTATTGAGCTTCCATTTTAGTGTCCATGTGGGACTCCTGCTTCTTCTCCCCACAGACAAACAAGAACTTCTTTGTTAGGATTGATACCATCTCCTGGATTCCTTGCCAACTGCAAGGATCCATTGACAGATGCAGTCTCTTTGTCTGTAGCAGCAATCGCAGGAATGGCATCCATACACGGAGAGATATTCTCAACAAGCATTCCTTCACCAGCATTTTGCTGAACTGAAACAGCCTGTCCTCCATTTGTAGACACTGTAGCACCGCCACCATCTTCATCAGACTTAAATGAAACTTTTTCCACAACTTTCTCCCTTACAGGCTGAGGGATGACATCCTCCTCCTCATCTGATGAGTCGGTGCCACTCAAGGGACATTCCATTTCCATGATGGTCTGCAGCAATCCGCCATTTTCCTCAACCTCCTCCTGAGATGACCCAGGCTGCTGGGGAGGGAGGGGGCAGATACTGACTCAGGTGCAACAGATCCTGAGACAGGGGTAGTACTGGGGCCACTATCTGAAGCCACTTCCTTACCCCCATCCATACTGTCTCTGTTGCTCTGGCATCCACTCTCTGGCAACAGGCACTCTCCTTCATCTGTTGGAATCTCTCATCATTCTCATATTTTTCTCTAAACACACCACTGCTTCCCTCCTCTGCCGGGTTAGCCCCCCCATATCAACATTTTTGAAAAAATCTTATGCAGTTTGTTAGATCTTTGTTAGATCAAGCATTGTTTACGTTAGATCTCACACAGAAGAAGCAATATTAACAGTTATTTGCTGGGGGGGGGCTAACCCGTCATCAGCCCCCCCCCCCCCCCTACCAAAAAATTGACCAAACAGTGTATTTTGGAAGCTATTTGTTAGATCCGGTAAGATCAAGTGGTTTTAACATTAGATCTCACATAGTTACAGACTAATTAAAGGGGTTGTAAAAGTAAATGTTTTTTGCATTCTATGCATTAAGGTGAAAAAACATCTCACACTGCTGGCGCCCCCAGTCCCCCCGTTTTACTTACCTCACCCCTCGAAAGTCCTGCGCTCGCCCCCGCAGTCTTCTTCGCCACTCAGCCTTGCCACTGATTGGCGGAAGTGGATGGATTCAAAGCAGTGCAGCCATTGGTTCGCGCTGTTGTCAATCACATCCAATGACACGGTGCGCCGGGGGCGGGGCCGTGTGATACAGTGAGCGGCTATAGCCGCCGGCTGTATCAGGGGAGCGTGCCTGCAGGTGCTTCTCACCATGAGAGGGAGCTCGCATGAACGTGAGAAGTGCCTGTGGGAAGAAGCAGAGACAGCCGCCGAGGGACCCCAGAAGAGAAGGTTCGGGGCCACTCTGTGCAAAACGAGCTGCACAGTGGAGGGAAGTATAACATGTTATATATATATATATATATATATATATATATATATTTTTTTTTTTTTTTTTTTTACTTTACAATCCCTTTAAGTGATTAATGAAGGGGGGCCTTATCAAATTTTCTGGCCAAAAATCATTCAGGCTAATAGATATTCCTTGGATCCGGTAAGATCGAGTCATTTTAAAGTTAGATCTCACATAATTTCAGAGATATTCCACATAAAAATAGACATATTAGGTGGTACAGAATGTACATCCATCTTAAACCGGCTCTGGATGGTCTCTGGAACCGTCTTTAGATGGTTCTTCAGCGGGTGCCTGTAGTCTCTCCTCACACCTCCCTGCCTCATGGTGGTCTCTCCTCAGACCAACTAGACATGTGCATTTCGTTTTGTTCAGATTCGAAATTTGGACGAATTTTCATTATTCGGACATTCGGATGCATCCGAATTACAATGCTAATGAATTCAACCGAATTCGGCTGAAATTCGACTCAATACCGGATTCGAAATGATTTCAACCGCATTCGAAATTATTTCAACCGCATTCGAAATTATTTCAACCGCATTCGAAATTATTTCAACCGCATTCGAAAATATTTTGTGACCCGACTTTAGGGCCATGTAGCTCGGGGGGTCACTTGGTGCTAGTTGTAGTGCTAGTACTATTGTGTTTGCATACCAAATTTGGAGTTTCTAGCACCAAGTGATCCCCAGATATGTGGCCCCAAATTCGGGTCACAAAATGTCAAGCACTTTTCTGCAGCAGAGAATGACATTTTGCGACCCGAATTTGGGGCCACATATCTCGGGGTCATTTATAGCTAGAAACCCCATATGCAAACACAATAATACTAGCACTACAACATTTCCAAATTTGAAGTGTCTAGCACCAAGTGACCCCGAGATACATGGCCCTAAAGTCGGGTCACAAAATATTTTTGAATGCGGTTGAAATAATGTCGAATGCGGTTGAAATATTTTCAAATTTGGTTGAAATATTTTCGAATGTGGCCGATTTTTCGAATTTGGTAGAAAACTTAACGAAATCCGAAAACTAATTTAAGGAAGTTAACGAATATAACTAAACGAAATTAATGAATTAAAACGAAACTAAACGAAACAAATTTTTTCCTTTTGCACATGTTTAAGACCAACAAGCTTAAGTCTTTAGCTAGCCCCCCTTCTTGCAAAGCAGCCTGGGCGTGGTAGTTCCACCGCCTGTAGAAATCAATGGGGCTGTATTATGATGATACTTCAAGTCCCATGGGCCTCTGCTGCTGCTTGATTGGCTCCCTTTCCATGCCAATAGGGACACAGGAAGAGGAGAGGGAGGGCGAGAAATCCCCCACAGGGTCTGACAGGAGTTACATTCTTTTGATATACACAGAAAAAAAAAAACAGGTTGATGTGCACAGGAAACCAAACAATTTACATCTGCATAAAACCCTGGCAGAGGAACGTCCCACCAATTAGCATAGGAGGGGAGGTTGTCCTGCCTACAGGCCACCTTAACTGGAATGGCCCAGTTAGATGTGCCAGGGTGTCGCAAACCAAGAAATCAGGCCGAGACAGTTACATCACACTTGTTTAATAATAAAAAGTAAAAAGAACAAACGTAGTCAAAACATAGCCAAAGTTCAGTAACCGGAACTGATAGTCAGCCAAGCCAGAAGTCAGGGATCAATGTAGTGGAACAGCAAGCAGGATCTGGAGCCAGAAGAGAAGTCAGCAAAGCAAGTCTTGAACAGGATCACAGGAGATAGTTTCTGTGATGTTGACCAAGGCAAAGGCAGAAATCCTCTGGACTGGACGGCTTAAATAGGCAGGACTGACAAGCAGGATATCATCAACAGCTGAGTAACTGTGGAGAGATTGGAGCTGGCAATTAGCCGACAGCTGAGCGGCCAGCTCAGAGAAGGAAGGGCCCTGAGTTGGGATTGTCCACCGCCAAATCTGTGTTGGAAGGGTCAGTTACCGCAAGAGTCCTTTTTGCAAGAGAACAACCCCCATCAGAGCTTTCACCCAAAAGTATCATATGTTAGTCTTTTGGGCGGGTGAATAACCATTCGCTCTCACTGTTCTTTGTTCTGGGGTTACAGGCACATTGGTCTCTTCTTCTTCCTGCATTTCAGCTTCCTCCATGAAGGATGGAAAGTCTTAGGGGTCTGTTGTCAGCAGGGAAGATTGAGGGTCTTCAAAAGGTGGATATGAGGTACAATCTCAGGAGCCTCTGGTCTGAGAGTCACCTTGGGTGGAGAAGAAAGGGGGGGAGGGGTGGCAGGCCCTGGCATTAGAGACGGCCGCAGACAATCTTTCTCTTCATCCTCGCTGCTTTCATCTTCAGCACGGGGTACAGAGTGAGATAGTCACCGGATGGGAACGTTGAGAGGCCGTGGTTGTGGACTGTAAATCTGGCTGTGGTGGCACATGAACTGCTTCTGACAGAGGCAACAGATGATTGCAATGCCAAGTCTTCAATGCCAATGCCTGTGCTTCCCTCTGGCCAGATTTGATATACCGGGTGTCCTGGCAGATGCTTGCAAACGACATAGGGCTGCGACTTCCAGCGGTCACCCAACTTGTGCTTTCCAGGGACACCCAGGTTTCTCAGCAGTACCTTGTCATCTGGCTGTAGGTCCTGCACTCATACCTTGAGGTAAAAAAAAAAATGTTTTCTCTGTCCTTGGGCATATGAGGCAGCTTGAGCCTTATCATAGGCGCGTTTCAAACGTCTCTGCAGGCGATCCTCATACCCTCTGTTGGAAGTTGCTGAGGTATGATCGAGGGATGTGCCGAAGGCCAAGTCTACTGGCAACCGGGCCTACGGTCTGAACATCAAACTATAGGGAGAGTAACCTGTGGCATCATTGGCGGTGCTGTTATAACCAGGCTCTCCAAGGCCTTCCATGCCAAGCTACAGGGAGGGTCCTCCAACTGGTCCCTCCGCAGGTCTTTTTTTGACAGCTTGGGCAGACCTTCACCCCCGACTTGGGTGACATTGCATTAACATCTGGGGACACCAGCGGCTGACACTTCAACCTCTTCGGTTCTGAATCCTACTCCAGGTTGATGTTTTGCTACTTGACATAAGGCTCGTATCCCTTCAGGTGTCAGCTGGGCCTATTCTTCTGGAAGGTCTCTAGAACAATGGAGCCTTCTTGACAAGGCACCCGCGTCTTGTTTCTCGACCCCGGTCGATACTTCAGGCTGAAAATAAACCCTGATAGAGCAACCAACCATCTGTGACACGTGGTGCCCAACTTGGTGGCAGTGAGGATGTAGGTGGGAGGATTGTCGTCGGTCTTGATCACGAATTCCGCTCCATACAGGTAATCCCTCGGCTTATGCACCACTGCCCACTTCAAGGCCAGGAACTCAAGTTTGTGCATGGGGTAGTTCTAGGCGGGGACCAAGTTCCAACTCACGTAGGCAACATGCCGTAGATGGCTGTCATGCTTTTGATATAGCACCCCACCTAACCCATCTTGACTGGCGTCAAAGTGTAGCTCGTATGGCTTGGTTGGATATGCATAGGCCACGACTAGAGCGGTTGTTAGGCTTCACTTCAGCTGCCGAAAACCTTTTCACACTTCAGAGTCCATTGTTCCTGAATGGACTCTCTGTATTTTCTGGGCTCTCCAGCTGGTCTGACAGGCTTTGCCAGATCAGGGTCAGCGAATCCCTTGACAAATCTTCTGTAATAAGAGCAGAATCCCAGAAATGACCTAAGCTCAGTCATGTTGGTAGGCCTTGGCCAGGAGGTGACAGCTTCCAGCTTCTGGATGTCGGTGGCCATTTCGTCAGCAGACACAATGTGGCCAAGGTAGTTGACTGAGGGTTGATAAAACTGGCACTTTTCCAGAGACAGCTTCAACCCCCTCATCATGGAGTCTCTTCAGGACCTTCTGCAGATGGTCTTCGTGCTCTTCCAGAGTCTTGCTGTAAGCGATGATGTTGTCTAAAGTACACCAACACCTTGATCAGTTTCATGTCACCCACAGTCTTCTCCATTAGCCTTTGGAAGGTGGCTGGGGCACCAGACAGGCCTTGATGCATACGGTCAAATCCAAAGATCCCCTCCGGGGTAATGAAATGGTCTTCTCCCGATCCTCAGGGTGCATGGGGATTTGGTAATGCCCACTCTTCAATTTCAGCATGCTGAACCACTTCGCTCCTGACAGGCTCTGCAAGGCATCTTCTATCCTTGGAGTGGTATATTGGTTGGGAATGGTCCTTCAGTTCAGCGTGTGGTAGTCAATCCCCAGCCTCAGTGACCCATTGTTCTTCCATACCACAACTACTGGGGAAGCGTATAGACTTTGGGGCTCTCGGATGATACCTGCCTTCTTCAACTTTGCCAGTTGTTCAGGCAGATCCTCCAAGTCCTCTAAAGGAATCCATAAAACTCTTTCTCTGAACGGTTTATGCACTCAAAGAGATGGATCTCGTATTGGGCACTTTTTGCACTCCCTAAATCAAAATCCATTCTTGGAGAATGCAGCCTGCCATCTCAGGAGATGAGCCTTGGCCCTTTCTTTCCATTCAGGCTAAAGGGGAGTATTCTTCAGATAGAACTCCTCCACAGAGATCCCATCCTTTGCTCCCCCACCAAATCAGACTGGGTTGGCCAGATTCACTTGTCCCAGCAACATCCGAGCTGGCGTCTTCACTGGCGAGGCTGTTATGTTGTGGACAAGATCTTCCTGTGACTTCTTTGCAACCCTTTGGTTGAAACCACCTCGGGAATTATCTCCACTCCCATGTCTTCTCTCTGTCCCTCTGATTCAAGGACAATGAAAGGGCCTGGTTGCTTCCAATTTAGCTTGACAGATGCTCGTAAATAGGCCACTTTACCAGGCTGTAACGCCTCTCACACTGGTCCAAGCAGCAGATTTTTTACCACTCCTTCAGATGGAGCCTTCTGTAGGCCTGCAGGTAGGCTTGTCTCAGCATGGGGTGCACACTTGTAGTTGAAGTGCCCAGAACAAGAGGTGTCAACAGCCTTCTGACAAGATCAGCATTGGTCCCTATGATGAGAGAACGCTTACTGGCCCGTGGTGGGCGAGGACAGACCACTGCCTGAGTATCAAAAGTCTCGGCTTTCCCAGTCACGGAGGGATCGAAGGTTAGCTTGACTGGTAGATATCCATCATAGGGGAAGTTCTGAGTCACAATGCCCCATATCTGCAGCTCTTCCAACTTCTGCAGAAGCAGGTGCTTGAGTTGCCTGTCGTAGAAGTCTCTGTAGAGAAGGGTCACTTAAGCTCCAGTATCCAGAAGGGCCTTGGTGTAGACTCCTTTTACTTGGATGGGAACAACATTAGAAGGTCCCGCCAGCTTGTCAGGGAGCATGGAGGAAGTGGTGGCCATGGCCTGTTCTGTGGTTTGTATCCAAAGAGATTCTGATCGGGCTTCAGTCTGAGCTAAGTTCTGGGAGTCTGGTGTGCATTCACTCTCCGACACCAGGCAGCATGTGTCAAAGGAAACGGGCCGCTGGGTTGCTTGGAAACAACAATGGGGGGGCCCAGGGGCGGACTGACCATTGGGCTACTCGGGCACTGCCCGAGGGCCCCATGCTACTAGGGGGCCCCATCAGGGTTGCCAGCCTCAGTAAAACCAGGGACAGTATGTAACAAATTTGTTTGTTTTTTTACATCTGTCTTTCAATTGTCCCTTGGTCTAAAAATCCTGAGATTATAGCTGCCCCACCTCTCCAGTACCTTCTCAGCCAATAGAAACATGTCTGCGTGTACTGTGTGATTGTATACTGTGTGTGTGTATATTGTGTGGCCACATAATCTGTGATTGCCTGGGGGCCCCATAATCTCCTATTGCCCGGGGGCCCCATGAGTTGTCAGTCTGCCCCTGGGGGGGCCTCTGCAAGGGTTTGGACTTTCGCAGCTGTCTCTTCGTGTCATTGGGTTTGAGCAATGCTACCGTAGGTGGGCCCCTGGTTGGCTCCTTGACCAGAGCCCTCCGAAGTTTCCCTCTGGCTTCTGGCACTTTGCTTCAGGCTTCACTGGGATTGGACACACCTGTCGATTATGTGATGTCCCACATGATGTCATCATACCTCGGCATGTTCAATGTCACTCCTCACTGGTACACGGCTCTGATATAGACACTAGTATGGATATCCGTGCATCGCTACCAAATATCCATAATATCCCTGTAATTATGGATAATCAAACATTAAAATCACTTGATATTACCGGATCTAATGAATATCAATTAGCCGGGGTGATTTTTTTGACCAGAAAATTTGATAAGAGGGGGGTCAGCCCTCCTCATTAATCACTTAAAGAGGAAGTAAACCCTGATGAGTGTTACTTCCTCTTTCATTCCCTGCAAAGGTAAAGCATAATTGACTACTATGCATCGCATCACATCACATAGTAGTCCATTATGTGTCACTTACCTGACACAGGAGCCAGCGAAGTCACCGCTGTCCCCTGTAGTCCGGTGCATCCATCTTCTCGGTGGGTCTCGCAGCTCCGCCGCTGTCATTCGGCGAAGCCGCAATGACGTCACTCCCGCGCATGCGCACGGGAGCCGAGACGCGCGGCATTGCGCGGCATCTTCGTCATCGAGGATGCCACGCTCAGTGCGCCCGTGCGCTGCTGTCTACGGCGCATGCGCCGTAGACAGCGGTGCCCGTCTTCGGGCAAATATCTCCTAAACCGTATAGGTTTGGGAGATATTTCTTGGACCTACAGGTAAGCCTTAATCTAGGCTTACATGTAGGTCAAAGTGGTTTGTAAGGGTTTACAACCACTTTAAGTCTCTATTATGTGAGATCTAATCTCATATTACTGTACCACCACCTAATATCTCTAACGTTAAAACCACTTGATCTTACCGGATCTAAGGAATAATAAAGGGGGGCTGATGACAGGTTAGCCCCCCCCCCCCAGCAAATAACTGTTAATATTGCTTCTTCTGTGTGAGATCTAACGTAAATAACGCTTTATCTAACCTGATCTAACAAACTGCATGAGATTTTTCAAAAATTTTGATATGGGGGGCTAACCCTGTCAGAGAGGTGACCAACTTCTCCTGCTTCTTCAATGCTTGCTCCAGATACTTTAGCTTGGAGTCTTCCCTCTTAGGCCGCGTACACACGGGCGGACTGTATGGCCTACTTAGTCCGCCGAAACACATTTCAGCGGACAGTCCGCTCGTGTGTGGGCTTCAGCTGACTTTTTCAGCGTGCAGTCTGGCGTACTAAGTATTTCGGAATTTCCGTAATACTGTCCGTCATACTTTGGTTTCAGCGGACAATCCGCTCGTGAGTAGGCTAGTTCGATGGACTAAGAATGGCGCATGCTCAGAAAGGATTTACACGGCGGAAGGGTGCTTTGCTGTGTATTGGACTTCCTATTTCTAGTCCCGTCATACGTGCTGTACACGTCATCGCGCAAGCTTTCGACGGACTGTTTGTGCATCCATGTGTGGTCAAGTCCGTTCATTTGAAGGTATGACGGACTAAGTAGGCCATACAATCCGCCCGTGTGTACGCGGCTTAACTGCTACCAGACTTACTGTGCAGGGATTTCTTTTTCCTGAAATCTGCTTTTAGGACAGCAAGTTTCTGTTCCTCTTTGGTAATACGGCAAAGTCTGTTCAGCACTTTATCCTGGATTGCTGCTAAGGACTCCCCTTGTATGGGGACAGGCCCAGGATCCAATGCAGCTTGAGCACATGGTATAGGCCTCAGTGCCTCTGGGGAGCCTCCACCTTTGTCTTCCCCAACATGGTCCATGCTTGCCTGGGAAAAGCCTGCAGGACAGGCCCAGGGTTGCTGCTTCTCTCAGCTGAGATCCTAGAAGAGTGAGCCAACATCCTCCTGCAAAATAGCACCACCTGGTGGAGAAGCTCCTCTGGTGCAGAGACGGATGTGATTGGTTCAGTGTTCTCTGTACAGCACTGCGGTATATGTCAGAGCTATATAAATGTATAATAATAATCGTGTGTGACTGTGGGGGAGGGGACATTATAACGGTGCGTTTCCTTCTTCCTTAGCAGCGGACGCAGAGATGGCGGGGATGCAGCAGGAACATATACAGCAGATGGCTCATATCCAGGCTGATATTGAATCGCTCAGACGAGATGTCGGTAGGATGCCCCCGCGAGGAGTACAAGGACCCCCACCATTCCAGCCTCCCCCCGTACCCCCACCCCAATCACTGCACCCCAACAGGCAGCCAATTGGGAGACCTGAGCCTGCTGTGATGATAGGAGCCCAGGTGAGTTACCCACACTGAAGGGAGACCCCCAAAATCTGTAGGGGGGACCCGATTAAGAATCAAATCAACTTTATTGTAAAATTGTCTTTTTTTTTTACCATTTTCAGGAGTCCATGCGTCCTCCGAGCCCCACCGGGAACAGACACGTGATGGAGCCCCTCGATGCTCTGGGACCCGCTCCCTACGATCCCGTGTAAGGAACTTCTCCTTCATTCTAAGGGGTCTATTCATAAAATATTCATTGTCTGAACCATAGGCGTGCACCCCAATGGGACAGTGAATGAAGAGCTCTGTGCTGAGAGTCTTTCTGTTCATTCACAAACTGAAGCATAGTGAACACAGTTTCCTATGCTTCAGTTATGAATGGACACAGTAAGCGAGTGTGTTCACTGTGTTCATTTAGAAAATGAAGGAGCCAGTAAATTATATATTTACTAGCCCCCCCCCCCCCCCCCGCTCTCCATCCTGAAACATCCCCGCAGCAGCCGGAGGGAGAGGAAGGAGGGAAGCCAGCCACACTGCGGGGGGAGGGGGGACCTGTAGGGAGTAGGGGAATCAGCATGGCACATAGTGATTAGGATGTGCCCAGGCACACCTGCAGGGGCATAGATAAGGGGGGAGTCAGGGGTGTTCAAACTCCCCCCCAGAGCATCCTGGCAAAATTCCCAGACAGAGTCCCTGCTGTTTAGCATCAGCACAGTAGAAGCAATCAGAGTTTCGGAGTACAGCAGCCAGCCCCCCTTCTATTGTGCCCCACCCCCTCCGTTTAATAAGGGGTCCCCCGGAAAAGCATGAAATGACTGCGCGGTCTCAAATGCCGGCAATTGACAGTGCACAGCTGAAGGAACTCCTAGACTCCTCCCCCAGGTGTCACATGACACATCCCAAAGGCGACTGGGGATGCAGAAGTTCTCCTGCCATGCTGAATCTGAGGTCTGGTAAGAGGGGGAGGGGCATCAATTTTCTGTTTTTAATCAGGATTAGTCAGGATACAGGGCAGGATCTGTACACAGCCGGGCAGAGTCAGGATACAGGCCAGGATCGGTACACAGCCGGGCAGAGTCAGGATACAGGCCAGGATCGATACACAGCCGGGCAGAGTCAGGATACAGGCCAGGATCGGTACACAGCCGAGCAGAGTCAGGATACAGGGCAGGGTCGGTACATAGCCGGGCAGAGTCAGGATACAGGCCAGGATTTGTACACAGCCGGGCAGAGTCAGGATACAGGGCAGGATCTGTACACAGCCGGGCAGAATCAGGATACAGGGCAGGATCTGTACACAGCCGGGCAGAGTCAGGATACAGGCCAGGATCTGTACACAGTGGGGCAGAGTCAGGATACAGGGCAGGATCTGTACACAGCCGGGCAGAATCAGGATATAGGCCAGGATCTGTACACAGCCGGGCAGAGTCAGGATACAGGCCAGGATCGGTACACAGCCGGGCAGAGTCAGGATACAGGGCAGGATCTGTACACAGCCGAGCAGAGTCAGGATACAGGGCAGGATCGGTACACAGCCGGGCAGAGTCAGGATATAGGTCAGGATCGGTACACAGCCGGGCAGAGTCAGGATACAGGGCAGGATCTGTACACAGCCGGGCAGAGTCAGGATACAGGGCAGGATCGGTACACAGCCGAGCAGAGTCGGGATACAGGGCAGGATCTGTACACAGCCGGGCAGAGTCAGGACACAGGGCAGGATCTGTACACAGCCGGGCAGAGTCAGGATACAGGGCAGGATCTGTACACAGCCGTGCAGAGTCAGGATACAGGCCAGGATCGGTACACAGCCGTGCAGAGTCAGGATACAGGCCAGGATCGGTACACAGCCGGGCAGAGTCAGGATACAGGTCAGGATCGGTACACAGCCGAGCAGAGTCAGGATACAGGCCAGGATCTGTACACAGCCGAGCAGAGTCAGGATACAGGGCAGGATCGGTACACAGCCGGGCAGAGTCAGGATATAGGTCAGGATCGGTACACAGCCGGGCAGAGTCAGGATACAGGGCAGAATCTGTATACAGCCGGGCAGAGTCAGGATACAGGGCAGGATCTGTACACAGCCGGGCAGAATCAGGATATAGGCCAGGATCTGTACACAGCCGGGCAGAGTCAGGATACAGGCCAGGATCGGTACACAGCCGGGCAGAGTCAGGATACAGGGCAGGATCTGTACACAGCCGGGCAGAATCAGGATATAGACCAGGATCTGTACACAGCCGGGCAGAGTCAGGATACAGGCCAGGATCTGTACACAGCCGAGCAGAGTCAGGATACAGGCCAGGATCTGTACACAGCCGAGCAGAGTCAGGATATAGGTCAGGATCGGTACACAGCCGGGCAGAGTCAGGATACAGGGCAGGATCTGTACACAGCCGGGCAGAGTCAGGATATAGGTCAGGATCGGTACACAGCCGGGCAGAGTCAGGATACAGGGCAGGATCGGTACACAGCCGGGCAGAGTCAGGATATAGGTCAGGATCGGTACACAGCCGGGCAGAGTCAGGATACAGGGCAGGATCTGTACACAGCCGGGCAGAATCAGGATACAGGGCAGGATCTGTACACAGCCGGACAGAGTCAGGATACAGGCCTGGATCTGTACACAGCCGGGCAGAGTCAGGATACAGGCCTGGATCTGTACACAGCCGGGCAGAGTCAGGATACAGGGCAGGATCGGTACACAGCCGGGCAGAGTCAGGATACAGGGCAGGATCGGTACACAGCCGAGCAGAGTCAGGATATAGGCCAGGATCGGTACACAGCCGGGCAGAGTCAGGATACAGTCCAGGATCTGTACACAGCCGAGGAGAGTCAGGATACAGGCCAGGATCGGTACACAGCCGGGCAGAGTCAGGATACAGTCCAGGATCTGTACACAGCCGGGCAGAGTCAGGATACAGGGCAGGATCGGTACACAGCCGGGCAGAGTCAGGATATAGGCCAGGATCGGTACACAGCCGGGCAGAGTCAGGATACAGGCCAGGATCTGTACACAGCGGGGCAGAGTCAGGATACAGAGCAGGATCTGTACACAGCCGGGCAGAGTCAGGATATAGGCCAGGATCTGTACACAGCCAGGCAGAGTCAGGATACAGGGCAGGATCGGTACACAGCCGGGCAGAGTCAGGATATAGGCCAGGATCTGTACACAGCCGGGCAGAGTCAGGATACAGGCCAGGATCTGTACACAGCCGGGCAGAGTCAGGATACAGGCCAGGATCTGTACACAGCGGGGCAGAGTCAGGATACAGGGCAGGATCAGTACACAGCCGGGCAGAGTCAGGATACAGGGCAAGATCGGTACACAGCCGGGCAGAGTCAGGATACAGGCCAGGATCTGTACACAGCCGGGCAGAGTCAGGATACAGGGCAGGATCGGTACACAGCGGGGCAGAGTCAGGATACAGGGCAGGATCTGTACACAGCCAGGCAGAGTCAGGATACAGGGCAGGATCGGTACACAGCGGGGCAGAGTCAGGATACAGGGCAGGATCGGTACACAGCCGGGCAGAATCAGGATACAGGGCAGGATCTGTACACAGCCGGGCAGAGTCAGGATATAGGCCAGAATCGGTACACAGCCGGGCAGAGTCAGGATACAGGGCAGGATCGGTACACAGCCGGGCAGAGTCAGGATACAGGGCAGGATCTGTACACAGCCGGGCAGAGTCAGGATACAGGGCAGGATCGGTACACAGCGGGGCAGAGTCAGGATACAGGGCAGGATCTGTACACAGCCGGGCAGAGTCAGGATACAGGGCAGGATCTGTACACAGCGGGGCAGAGTCAGGATACAGGGCAGGATCGGTACACAGCCGGGCAGAGTCAGGATACAGGGCAGGATCTGTACACAGCCGGGCAGAGTCAGGATACAGGGCAGGATCTGTACACAGCCGGGCAGAGTCAGGATATAGGCCAGGATCGGTACACAGCCGGGCAGAGTCAGGATACAGTCCAGGATCTGTACACAGCAGGGCAGAGTCGGGATACAGGGCAGGATCGGTACACAGCCAGGCAGAGTCAGGATATAGGCCAGAATCGGTACACAGCCGGGCAGAGTCAGGATACAGGGCAGGATCGGTACACAGCCGGGCAGAGTCAGGATACAGGGCAGGATCTGTACACAGCCGGGCAGAGTCAGGATACAGGGCAGGATCTGTACACAGCGGGGCAGAGTCAGGATACAGGGCAGAATCTGTACACAGCCGGGCAGAGTCAGGATACAGGGCAGGATCGGTACACAGCCAGGCAGAGTCAGGATACAGGGCAGGATCGGTATATAGCCGGGCAGAGTCAGGATACAGGGCAGGATCGGTACACAGCTGGGCAGAGTCAGGATACAGGGCAGGATCTGTACACAGCCGGGCAGAGTCAGGATACAGGGCAGGATCGGTACACAGCCGGGCAGAGTCAGGATACAGGGCAGGATCGGTATATAGCCGGGCAGAGTCAGGATACAGGGCAGGATCGGTACACAGCTGGGCAGAGTCAGGATACAGGCCAGGATCTGTACACAGTGGGGCAGAGTCAGGATATAGGCCAGGATCGGTACACAGCCGGGCAGGGTCAGGATACAGGGCAGGATCTGTACACAGCCGGGCAGAGTCAGGATACAGGGCAGGATCGGTACACAGCCGGGCAGAGTCAGGATATAGGCCAGAATCGGTACACAGCCGGGCAGAGTCAGGATACAGGGCAGGATCGGTATATAGCCGGGCAGAGTCAGGATACAGGGCAGGATCGGTACACAGCCGAGCAGAGTCAGGATACAGGCCAGGATCTGTACACAGCCGAGCAGAGTCAGGATACAGGCCAGGATCTGTACACAGCCAAGCAGAGTCAGGATACAGGGCAGGATCGGTATATAGCCGGGCAGAGTCAGGATACATTGCAGGATCGGTACACAGCCGGGCAGAGTCAGGATACAGGGCAGGATCGGTACACAGCCGGGCAGAGTCAGGATATAGGTCAGGATCGGTACACAGCCGAGCAGAATCAGGATATAGGCCAGGATCTGTACACAGCCGAGCAGAGTCAGGATACAGGGCAGGATCTGTACACAGCCGGGCAGAATCAGGATACAGGGCAGGATCGGTACACAGCCGGGCAGAGTCAGGATACAGGGCAGGATCGGTACACAGCCGGGCAGAGTCAGGATACAGGGCAGGATCTGTACACAGCCGGGCAGAGTCAGGATACAGGCCAGGATCGGTACACAGCCGGGCAGAGTCAGGATATAGGCCAGGATCGGTACACAGCCGGGCAGAGTCAGGATACAGGGCAGGATCTGTACACAGCCAGGCAGAGTCAGGATACAGGGCAGGATCTGTACACAGCCAGGCAGAGTCAGGATACAGGGCAGGATCTGTACACAGCCGGGCAGAGTCAGGATACAGGGCAGGATCGGTACACAGCCGGGCAGAATCAGGATACAGGGCAGGATCGGTACACAGCCGGGCAGAGTCAGGATACAGGGCAGGATCGGTACACAGCCGGGCAGAGTCAGGATACAGGGCAGGATCTGTACACAGCCGGGCAGAGTCAGGATACAGGCCAGGATCGGTACACAGCCGGGCAGAGTCAGGATATAGGCCAGGATCGGTACACAGCCGGGCAGAGTCAGGATACAGGGCAGGATCTGTACACAGCCAGGCAGAGTCAGGATACAGGGCAGGATCTGTACACAGCCGGGCAGAGTCAGGATACAGACCAGGATCTGTACACAGCCGGGCAGAGTCAGGATACAGACCAGGATCTGTACACAGCCGGGCAGAGTCAGGATACAGGCCAGGATCGGTACACAGCCGGGCAGAGTCAGGACACAGGGCAGGATCTGTACACAGCCAGGCAGAGTCAGGACACAGGGCAGGATCGGTACACAGCCGGGCAGAGTCAGGGTGAATCAGGCAATCATGTGTTGGATATTATTATTATGCTCTGACTGGTTTTACTTATTTTCAACTTTTAGTCTTTTTTTCATCTGCTTTGTACAGGCTTTACATTGCAGGAAGCTCTAGCCTGCTCCAGGCCCCGCCCCCGCGGATCTGATGTCAGTGATTTTTGTTTCTCTCCTTTGCAGAGCCGGCTTTGTCATATTCTACGACTTCATCCTGGGATTGGATCCGACATTCCAGAAGGTGCGCCTGCTGAGCGGTCTGTACAGTAACGGGCACCGGATGGGGCATTCGTCTTCCCTCCCGGACGTCCTGTGTGAGACGTGGAATTCCCCACAACACGTGGCCAACGTCCCCCGAGGAAACCTCGCCATGTTATCTGCCAAACAGCCAATACCCAGGTACCTGCCGAGTCCAGAAAGTCCTGTGATTACCCCACCCCCCCGCTGTGCTATACCCCCCCACTGTGCTATACCCCCCACCCTGTGCTATACCCTCCACCCTGTGCTATACCCCCCCCCCCCACTGTGCTATAACCCTCCCACTATGCTATACCCTCACCCTTTGCTTTACCCACCCACTGTGCTATACCACCCTGTGCTTTACCCCCTACCCGCTGTGCTATACACCCCTCTGTGCTATACACCCCCCATGCTTTATCCCCTACCCACTGTGCTATTCCCCCGCTGTGCTATACACCACCACCCTGTGCTATACCCCCCTCTTTGCTATACCCCCCCACACTGTGCTTTACCCCCACCCGCTGTGCTATACTCCCCCCTCAACTGTGCTATAGCTCCCCACATTCTGCTATACACCCCCACCCTGTGCTATACACCCCACCCTGTGCTATACCCCCCACCCTGTGCTATACCCCCTGTTTTATACCCTCCCTCTGTGCTATACCCCCCCCCCCCGCTGTGCTATACCCCCCACACCATTCTATACCCCCCCACACCATGCTATGCCCCCCCACATTGTGCTATACCCCCCACCCGGTGCTATACCCCCCACCCAGTGCTATACCCCCCACACTGTACTATACCCCCTCCATGTGCTATACCCCTCCTGTGCTTTATCCCCTCACCACTGTGCTATACCCCGCTCTGTGCTTTACCCCCTCCTGTGCTATAACTTCCCCCCCACCCTGTGCTATATCCCCTACCCGCTGTGCTATACCCCCCCCCCCCCCCCCGTGCTTTATCCCCTACCCGCTGTGCTGTATGGCAGCTGCATAACATATAGTGGGTGACAACACTAGGCAGAGCCTGCAATATATATATATATATAAACCTTGTGAACTAAGACCTCAGCAAACCTTAACTAAGTAAAAAAATTATCAATTATACTATAAAATAGCTGCTGGCACTCCCCACACTTCCCCTAAATGTGACAATGCAAAGTGAACATATGGAGGGTGACACACACATATATATATATATATATATATAATATATGCAAAAACTCTAAAAATATATATAAACGTATCCCAAATATAATGCAAGTGCTCAATAATGCTATATAAAAAAAAATATATATATATATATATATATATATAAGTGCGGGTGCTCAGTGTTTATATACACAGTTCTTCAATGATGTTTTCAAGCAAACAATAATAATAGTCCACAGAAGTAACAAAGGAATGGGTGAAAAAAATGGCGTCTTCATGCAATGTGCCCTCTCCCCCACCAGGGGACCTGTAGTAAATAGCAACAGCTTAGATCAGGGGTGCCCAACCGCTGGCCTGCGGCGCCCTCCGATGTGGCCCGCCATGTCTTGTGCTGAGATGGCGGGTCAGCAAGCCCAGATCGCGGGTCATCTCCGAGCATTAGTGCGAAGAACAGAGCCGGCATTAAAGGAAGCAGAGCCGATGAATGGAGCCACCACTAGTGGAAACAGAGCCGATGAACGGAGCCGCCGCTAAAGGAAACAGAGCCGATGAACGGAGCTGCCGCTAAAGGAAACAGAGCCGATGAACGGAGCCGCCACTAGTGGAAGCAGAGCCGATGAATGGAGCCGCCACTTGTGGAAACAGAGCCGATGAACGGAGCCGCCGCTAGAGGAAACAGAGCCGATGAATGGAGCCACCACTAGAGGAAGCAGAGCCGATGAATGGAGCCGCCACTAGTGGAAACAGAACCGATGAACGGAGCCGCCGCTAGAGGAAACAGAGCCGATGAATGGAGCCGCCGCTAGAGGAAACAGCGCCGATGAATGGAGCCGCCGCTAGAGGAAACAGCGCCGATGAATGGAGCCGCCGCTAGAGGAAACAGACGATGAACGGAGCCGCCGCTAGTGGAAACAGCCGATGAACGGAGTCGCCGCTAGAGGAAACAGAGCCGATGAATGGAGCCGCCGCTAGAGGAAGCAGAACCGATGAATGGAGCCGCCACTAGAGGAAACAGAGCCGATGAACGGAGCCGCCACTAGAGGAAGCAGAGCCGATGAATGGAGCCACCACTAGAGGAAACAGAGCCGATGAACGGAGCCGCCGCTAGAGGAAACAGAGCAGATGAATGGAGCCGCCGCTAGAGGAAACAGAGCCGATGAATGGAGCCGCCGCTAGAGGAAACAGAGCCGATGAATGGAGCCGCCGCTAGTGGAAACAGCCGATGAACGGAGCCGCCGCTAGAGGAAACAGAGCCGATGAATGGAGCCGCCGCTAGAGGAAGCAGAACCGATGAATGGAGCCGCCACTAGAGGAAACAGAGCCGATGAATGGAGCCACCACTAGAGGAAACAGAGCCGATGAACGGAGCCGCCGCTAAAGGAAGCAGAGCCGATGAACGGAGCCGCCACTAGAGGAAGCAGAGCCGATGAATGGAGCCACCACTAGAGGAAACAGAGCCGATGAACGGAGCCGCTGCTAAAGGAAGCAGAGCCGATGAACGGAGCCACCACTAGAGGAAGCAGAGCCGATGAATGGAGCCACCACTAGAGGAAGCAGAGCCGATGAACGGAGCCGCCACTAGAGGAAGCAGAGCCGATGAATAGAGTCTGAATTTATTTTAATGGGTCGCTCCGCCCAAAACAAACGTTTCCTGATGACTCCCCGCCGGGGCCCTCAGTGGTCTTCCCTCCTATCTCAGCCCTACGAGGGGCCCCGCTGCCCCCTGCTGGATTCTCCAGTTATTATACATTGCTAATTAAGAAGCCAAATTAATTTTATTCTGCTACAGCACATGGAGTGAGACTTCACCTGAGAAGCAAATGTGACCCCCCCCCATTCTGACAGGCAGAGAAACCCCCATATGATAATGAAAGCTCAATATCTCCCCCTAGGGGAGCGGGATGTGTGTTCACTTGGGGGCAGATCATATTCCCATTCACAACAGTGTACAGTGTCAATAAAGTTTGTTCAAATACAAGCAGTAAAGAGTGTGATGTGCCGCTGCTGGTGTGAATGGGCGCCGTGTCATTCTTTTATATCCCCCACAAGGGGAGCGATCGACATCTACAACCATAACACACACCGATCATGTGCAGCAAAAAAACATTTGTGACCCTGGAAATGCAACTTGTTTTCTAATAGGAACCCCCTTGTGACCTTATGACCTCTTAGGGTTCCATAGATCATAATATCCCAAAGATCTCCTCGGAGGATCGGCAATCCCAGGACAATCTTCTCGGAGGATCGGAGATCCCAGGACAATCTTCTCGGAGGAGGATCGGCGATCCCAGGACAATCTTCTTCTCGGAGGATCGGCGAGCCCAGGACAATCTTCTCCTCGGAGGATCGGCGATCCCAGGGCAATCCTCTCCTCGGAGGTTCGGCGATCCCAGGACAATCTTCTCCTCGGAGGATCGGCGATCCCAGGGCAATCTTCTTCTCGGATCGGCGATCCCAGGACAATCTTCTCCTCGGAGGATCGGCGATCCCAGGGCAATCTTCTCCTCGGAGGATCGGCGATCCCAGGACAATCTTCTCCTCTGAGGATCGGCGATCCCAGGACAATCTTCTCCTCGGAGGATCGGCGATCTCAGGACAATCTTCTCCTCGGAGGATCGGCGATCCCAGGACAATCTTCTCCTCGGAGGATCGGCGATCCCTGGACAATCTTCTCCTCGGAGGATCGGCGATCCCTGGACAATCTTCTCCTCGGAGGATCGGCGATCCCTGGACAATCTTCTCCTCGGAGGATTGGTGATCCCAGGACAATCTTCTCGGAGGAGGATCGGCGATACCAGGACAATCTTCTCGGAGGAGGATCGGCGAGCCCAGGACAATCTTCTCAGGGGAGGATCGGCGATCCCAGGACAATCTTCTCCTCGGAGGATCGGTGATCCCAGGGCAAGCTTCTCCTCGGAGGATCGGCGATCTCAGGACAATCTTCTCAGGGGAGGATCGGCGATCCCAGGGCAATCTTCTCCTCGGAGGATCGGATATCCCAGGGCAATCTTCTCCTCGGAGGATCGGCGATCCCAGGACAATCTTCTCGGAGGATCGGTGATCCCAGGGCAAGCTTCTCCTCGGAGGATCGGCGATCCCAGGGCAATCTTCTCCTCGGAGGATCGGCGATACCAGGACAATCTTCTCGGAGGAGGATCGGCGATCTCAGGACAATCTTCTCAGGGGAGGATCGGCGATCCCAGGACAATCTTCTCCTCGGAGGATCGGTGATCCACGGGCAAGCTTCTCCTCGGAGGATCGGCGATCTCAGGACAATCTTCTCAGGGGAGGATCGGCGATCCCAGGGCAATCTTCTCCTCGGAGGATCGGATATCCCAGGGCAATCTTCTCCTCGGAGGATCGGCGATCCCAGGACAATCTTCTCGGAGGATCGGTGATCCCAGGGCAAGCTTCTCCTCGGAGGATGGGCGATCCCAGGGCAATCTTCTCCTCGGAGGATCGGCAATCCCAGGACAATCTTCTCCTCGGAGGATCGGCAATCCCAGGGCAATCTTCTCCTCGGAGGATGGGCGATCCCAGGGCAATCTTCTCGGAGGAGGATTGGCGATCCCAGGACAATCTTCTTCTCGGAGGATCGGAGATCCCAGGACAATCTTCTCGGAGGATTGGAGATCCCAGGACAATCTTCTCCTCGGAGGATTGGCGATCCCAGGACAATCTTCTTCTCGGAGGAGGATTGGCGATCCCAGGACAATCTTCTCGAAGGATCGGCGATCCCAGGGCAATCTTATTCTCGGATGATCGGCGATCCCAGGGCAATCTTCTCGGAGGATCGGTGATCCCAGGACAATCTTCTTCTCGGAGGATCGGAGATCCCAGGACAATCTTCTCCTCGGAGGATCGGCGATCCCAGGACAATCTTCTCCTCGGAGGATCGGCGATCCCTGGACAATCTTCTCCTCGGAGGATCGGCGATCCCTGGACAATCTTCTCCTCGGAGGATCGGCGATCCCTGGACAATCTTCTCCTCGGAGGATTGGTGATCCCAGGACAATCTTCTCCTCGGAGGATCGGCGATACCAGGACAATCTTCTCGGAGGAGGATCGGCGAGCCCAGGACAATCTTCTCAGGGGAGGATCGGCGATCCCAGGACAATCTTCTCCTCGGGGGATCGGTGATCCCAGGGCAAGCTTCTCCTCGGAGGATCGGCGATCTCAGGACAATCTTCTCAGGGGAGGATCGGCGATCCCAGGGCAATCTTCTCCTCGGAGGATCGGATATCCCAGGGCAATCTTCTCCTCGGAGGATCGGCGATCCCAGGACAATCTTCTCGGAGGATCGGTGATCCCAGGGCAAGCTTCTCCTCGGAGGATCGGCGATCCCAGGGCAATCTTCTCCTCGGAGGATCGGCGATACCAGGACAATCTTCTCGGAGGAGGATCGGCGATCTCAGGACAATCTTCTCAGGGGAGGATCGGCGATCCCAGGACAATCTTCTCCTCGGAGGATCGGTGATCCCAGGGCAAGCTTCTCCTCGGAGGATCGGCGATCTCAGGACAATCTTCTCAGGGGAGGATCGGCGATCCCAGGGCAATCTTCTCCTCGGAGGATCGGATATCCCAGGGCAATCTTCTCCTCGGAGGATCGGCGATCCCAGGACAATCTTCTCGGAGGATCGGTGATCCCAGGGCAAGCTTCTCCTCGGAGGATCGGCGATCCCAGGGCAATCTTCTCCTCGGAGGATCGGCAATCCCAGGACAATCTTCTCCTCGGAGGATCGGCAATCCCAGGGCAATCTTCTCCTCGGAGGATGGGCGATCCCAGGGCAATCTTCTCGGAGGAGGATTGGCGATCCCAGGACAATCTTCTTCTCGGAGGATCGGAGATCCCAGGACAATCTTCTCGGAGGATTGGAGATCCCAGGACAATCTTCTCCTCGGAGGATTGGCGATCCCAGGACAATCTTCTTCTCGGAGGAGGATTGGCGATCCCAGGACAATCTTCTCGAAGGATCGGCGATCCCAGGGCAATCTTATTCTCGGATGATCGGCGATCCCAGGGCAATCTTCTCGGAGGATCGGTGATCCCAGGGCAATCTTCTTCTCGGAGGATCGGAGATCCCAGGACAATCTTCTCGGAGGATCGGAGATCCCAGGACAATCTTCTCTGAGGATTGGAGATCCCAGGACAATCTTCTCCTCGGAGGATCGGCGATCCCAGGGCAATTTTCTTCTCGGATGATCGGAGATCCCAGGACAATCTTCTTCTCGGAGGAGGATTGGCGATCCCAGGGCAAGCTTCTCCTCGGAGGATCGGCGATCCCAGGGCAATCTTCTCCTCGGAGGATCGGCGATCCCAGGGCAATCTTCTCCTCGGAGGATCGGCGATCCCAGGACAATCTTCTCCTCTGAGGATCGGCGATCCCAGGACAATCTTCTCCTCGGAGGATCGGCGATCTCAGGACAATCTTCTCCTCGGAGGATCGGCGATCCCAGGACAATCTTCTCCTCGGAGGATCGGCGATCCCTGGACAATCTTCTCCTCGGAGGATCGGCGATCCCTGGACAATCTTCTCCTCGGAGGATCGGCGATCCCTGGACAATCTTCTCCTCGGAGGATTGGTGATCCCAGGACAATCTTCTCGGAGGAGGATCGGCGATACCAGGACAATCTTCTCGGAGGAGGATCGGCGAGCCCAGGACAATCTTCTCAGGGGAGGATCGGCGATCCCAGGACAATCTTCTCCTCGGAGGATCGGTGATCCCAGGGCAAGCTTCTCCTCGGAGGATCGGCGATCTCAGGACAATCTTCTCAGGGGAGGATCGGCGATCCCAGGGCAATCTTCTCCTCGGAGGATCGGATATCCCAGGGCAATCTTCTCCTCGGAGGATCGGCGATCCCAGGACAATCTTCTCGGAGGATCGGTGATCCCAGGGCAAGCTTCTCCTCGGAGGATCGGCGATCCCAGGGCAATCTTCTCCTCGGAGGATCGGCGATACCAGGACAATCTTCTCGGAGGAGGATCGGCGATCTCAGGACAATCTTCTCAGGGGAGGATCGGCGATCCCAGGACAATCTTCTCCTCGGAGGATCGGTGATCCACGGGCAAGCTTCTCCTCGGAGGATCGGCGATCTCAGGACAATCTTCTCAGGGGAGGATCGGCGATCCCAGGGCAATCTTCTCCTCGGAGGATCGGATATCCCAGGGCAATCTTCTCCTCGGAGGATCGGCGATCCCAGGACAATCTTCTCGGAGGATCGGTGATCCCAGGGCAAGCTTCTCCTCGGAGGATGGGCGATCCCAGGGCAATCTTCTCCTCGGAGGATCGGCAATCCCAGGACAATCTTCTCCTCGGAGGATCGGCAATCCCAGGGCAATCTTCTCCTCGGAGGATGGGCGATCCCAGGGCAATCTTCTCGGAGGAGGATTGGCGATCCCAGGACAATCTTCTTCTCGGAGGATCGGAGATCCCAGGACAATCTTCTCGGAGGATTGGAGATCCCAGGACAATCTTCTCCTCGGAGGATTGGCGATCCCAGGACAATCTTCTTCTCGGAGGAGGATTGGCGATCCCAGGACAATCTTCTCGAAGGATCGGCGATCCCAGGGCAATCTTATTCTCGGATGATCGGCGATCCCAGGGCAATCTTCTCGGAGGATCGGTGATCCCAGGACAATCTTCTTCTCGGAGGATCGGAGATCCCAGGACAATCTTCTCCTCGGAGGATCGGCGATCCCAGGACAATCTTCTCCTCGGAGGATCGGCGATCCCTGGACAATCTTCTCCTCGGAGGATCGGCGATCCCTGGACAATCTTCTCCTCGGAGGATCGGCGATCCCTGGACAATCTTCTCCTCGGAGGATTGGTGATCCCAGGACAATCTTCTCGGAGGAGGATCGGCGATACCAGGACAATCTTCTCGGAGGAGGATCGGCGAGCCCAGGACAATCTTCTCAGGGGAGGATCGGCGATCCCAGGACAATCTTCTCCTCGGAGGATCGGTGATCCCAGGGCAAGCTTCTCCTCGGAGGATCGGCGATCTCAGGACAATCTTCTCAGGGGAGGATCGGCGATCCCAGGGCAATCTTCTCCTCGGAGGATCGGATATCCCAGGGCAATCTTCTCCTCGGAGGATCGGCGATCCCAGGACAATCTTCTCGGAGGATCGGTGATCCCAGGGCAAGCTTCTCCTCGGAGGATCGGCGATCCCAGGGCAATCTTCTCCTCGGAGGATCGGCGATACCAGGACAATCTTCTCGGAGGAGGATCGGCGATCTCAGGACAATCTTCTCAGGGGAGGATCGGCGATCCCAGGACAATCTTCTCCTCGGAGGATCGGTGATCCCAGGGCAAGCTTCTCCTCGGAGGATCGGCGATCTCAGGACAATCTTCTCAGGGGAGGATCGGCGATCCCAGGGCAATCTTCTCCTCGGAGGATCGGATATCCCAGGGCAATCTTCTCCTCGGAGGATCGGCGATCCCAGGACAATCTTCTCGGAGGATCGGTGATCCCAGGGCAAGCTTCTCCTCGGAGGATCGGCGATCCCAGGGCAATCTTCTCCTCGGAGGATCGGCAATCCCAGGACAATCTTCTCCTCGGAGGATCGGCAATCCCAGGGCAATCTTCTCCTCGGAGGATGGGCGATCCCAGGGCAATCTTCTCGGAGGAGGATTGGCGATCCCAGGACAATCTTCTTCTCGGAGGATCGGAGATCCCAGGACAATCTTCTCGGAGGATTGGAGATCCCAGGACAATCTTCTCCTCGGAGGATTGGCGATCCCAGGACAATCTTCTTCTCGGAGGAGGATTGGCGATCCCAGGACAATCTTCTCGAAGGATCGGCGATCCCAGGGCAATCTTATTCTCGGATGATCGGCGATCCCAGGGCAATCTTCTCGGAGGATCGGTGATCCCAGGGCAATCTTCTTCTCGGAGGATCGGAGATCCCAGGACAATCTTCTCGGAGGATCGGAGATCCCAGGACAATCTTCTCTGAGGATTGGAGATCCCAGGACAATCTTCTCCTCGGAGGATCGGCGATCCCAGGGCAATTTTCTTCTCGGATGATCGGAGATCCCAGGACAATCTTCTTCTCGGAGGAGGATTGGCGATCCCAGGGCAAGCTTCTCCTCGGAGGATCGGCGATCCCAGGGCAATCTTCTCCTCGGAGGATCGGCGATCCCAGGGCAATCTTCTCCTCGGAGGATCGGCGATCCCAGGACAATCTTCTCCTCGGAGGATCGGCGATCCCAGGACAATCTTCTCCTCGGAGGATCGGCGATCCCAGGGCAATCTTCTCCTCGGAGGATCGGAGATCCCAGGACAATCTTCTCGGAGGATTGGAGATCCCAGGACAATCTTCTCCTCGGAGGATTGGCAATCCCAGGGCAATCTTCTTCTCGGATGATCGGCGATCCCAGGACAATCTTCTTCTCGGAGAAGGATTGGCGATCCCAGGACAATCTTCTCGGAGGATCGGCGATCCCAGGGCAATCTTCTTCTCGGATGATCGGCGATCCCAGGGCAATCTTCTTCTCGGAGGATCGGTGATCCCAGGGCAATCTTCTCCTCGGAGGATCGGCGATCTCAGGACAATCTTCTCGGAGGAGGATCGGTGATCCCAGGGCAAGCTTCTCCTCGGAGGATCGGCGATCCCAGGACAATCTTCTCCTCGGAGGATCGGCGATCCCAGGACAATCTTCTTCTCGGAGGATCGGAGATCCCAGGACAATCTTCTCGGAGGATTGGAGATCCCAGGACAATCTTCTCGGAGGATTGGAGATCCCAGGACAATCTTCTCCTCTGAGGATCGGCGATCCCAGGACAATCTTCTCCTCGGAGGATCGGCGATCCCAGGACAATCTCCTCGGAGGATCGGAGATCCCAGGACAATCTTCTCCTCGGAGGATCGGCGATCCCAGGAGAATTTTCTCGGAGGATTGGAGATCCCAGGACAATCTTCTCCTCGGAGGATCGGCGATCCCAGGGCAATCTTCTTCTCGGATGATCGGTGATCCCAGGACAATCTTCTCGGAGGATTGGAGATCCCAGGACAATCTTCTCCTCGGAGGATCGGTGATCCCAGGACAATCTTCTCGGAGGAGGATTGGCGATCCCAGGACAATCTTCTCGGAGGATCGGCGATCCCAGGGCAATCTTCTTCTCGGATGATCGGCGATCCCAGGGCAATCTTCTTCTCGGAGGATCGGTGATCCCAGGGCAATCTTCTCCTCGGAGGAGGATTGGCGATCCCAGGACAATCTTTTTCTCGGAGGAGGATTGGCGATCCCAGGGCAATCTTCTCCTCGGAGGAGGATTGGCGATCCCAGGACAATCTTCTCGGAGGAGGATTGGTGATCCCAGGACAATCTTCTTCTCGGATGATCGGCGATCCCAGGGCAATCTTCTTCTCGGAGGATCTGTGATCCCAGGACAATCTTCTTCTCGGAGGAGGATTGGCGATCCCAGGACAATCTTCTCCTCGGAGGAGGATTGGCGATCCCAGGACAATCTTCTCCTCGGAGGAGGATTGGCGATCCCAGGACAATCTTCTTCTCGGAGGAGGATTGGCGATCCCAGGACAATCTTCTTCTCGGAGGAGGATTGGCGATCCCAGGACAATCTTCTCCTCGGAGGAGGATTGGCGATCCCAGGACAATCTTCTCGGAGGAGGATTGGTGATCCCAGGACAATCTTCTTCTCGGAGGAGGATTGGCGATCCCAGGGCAATCTTCTTCTCGGAGGAGGATTGGCGATCCCAGGGCAATCTTCTCCTCGGAGGAGGATCGGCGATCCCAGGACAATCTTCTTCTCGGAGGAGGATTGGCGATCCCAGGACAATCTTCTCCTCGGAGGAGGATTGGCGATCCCAGGACAATCTTCTTCTCGGAGGAGGATTGGCGATCCCAGGACAATCTTCTTCTCGGAGGAGGATTGGCGATCCCAGGACAATCTTCTCCTCGGAGGAGGATTGGCGATCCCAGGACAATCTTCTTGGAGGAGGATTGGTGATCCCAGGACAATCTTCTTCTCGGAGGAGGATTGGCGATCCCAGGGCAATCTTCTTCTCGGAGGAGGATTGGCGATCCCAGGGCAATCTTCTCCTCGGAGGAGGATCGGCGATCCCAGGACAATCTTCTCCTCGGAGGATCGGCGATCCCAGGACAATCTTCTCGGAGGATTGGAGATCCCAGGACAATCTTCTCCTCGGAGGATCGGTGATCCCAGGACAATCTTCTTCTCGGAGGAGGATTGGCGATCCCAGGACAATCTTCTCGGAGGATCGGCGATCCCAGGGCAATCTTCTTCTCGGATGATCGGCGATCCCAGGGCAATCTTCTTCTCGGAGGATCGGTGATCCCAGGGCAATCTTCTCCTCGGAGGAGGATTGGCGATCCCAGGACAATCTTTTTCTCGGAGGAGGATTGGCGATCCCAGGACAATCTTCTCGGAGGAGGATTGGTGATCCCAGGACAATCTTCTTCTCGGATGATCGGCGATCCCAGGGCAATCTTCTTCTCGGAGGATCTGTGATCCCAGGACAATCTTCTTCTCGGAGGAGGATTGGCGATCCCAGGACAATCTTCTCCTCGGAGGAGGATTGGCGATCCCAGGGCAATCTTCTCGGAGGATCGGCGATCCCAGGGCAATCTTCTTCTCGGATGATCGGCGATCCCAGGGCAATCTTCTTCTCGGAGGATCGGTGATCCCAGGGCAATCTTCTCCTCGGAGGAGGATTGGCGATCCCAGGACAATCTTCTCCTCGGAGGAGGATTGGCGATCCCAGGACAATCTTCTTCTCGGAGGAGGATTGGCGATCCCAGGACAATCTTCTCCTCGGAGGAGGATTGGCGATCCCAGGACAATCTTCTCGGAGGAGGATTGGTGATCCCAGGACAATCTTCTTCTCGGAGGAGGATTGGCGATCCCAGGGCAATCTTCTTCTCGGAGGAGGATTGGCGATCCCAGGACAATCTTCTCCTCGGAGGAGGATCGGCGATCCCAGGACAATCTTCTCCTCGGAGGATCGGCGATCTCAGGACAATCTTCTCGGAGGAGGATCGGAGGAGAATCTTCTCTGAGGTCCTTCAGGATTTCCTGGGAGAACTTCTCCAATGAGATCTTCTGCATAATATCATTGAAATTCCAACACGCCTGGCAAACAACCCGAACCCGGGGGGCTTCCTCCCTACAGATGTGCTGCATTTAATGAGACCGCCATTTTCTGGGTCCACAACAAATGATTGTGCTGCACAATGTGTGTCTTGATTGTATCCGTGTTGGATCTCCTCCCTAGAAGGACAAGATGATTATTATATACAGTTTATCCTCCAGGTGAGCTAAAGAAATGAGATTTCATTATCTGTGATGAATCCACCCTAAATGTCTGTTTTCTGCCCCATTATGATGTCATAGTGGGAGAGATAATGGGGGAGGGGTGGTGATTATCGGTGGCCTTGTGGTAACCATCTAGTTGGGCACCTTCTCTTCCTCTCATTGTCACATGTGAGGCTCAGATCAGGCCATTACCCCCTCGTATGTAATTGGGATTGAGCTCATCATCGCCCCCTCTAGGGATTGGAGGCGTCTCCTGATATCGCACATTTCTGACCGGCTGATTCCTCCCACGTCTCTCATCTCATTTAATGAGTCCGGTTTCTGTTTGCAGGGTGCGGCCCGGGTCCTCCATCACTCTGGTCATGGAGCTGCAGGCAGCCGGCGGGTTCAATCCCTACGGTCAGGAGGTTCAGCACTTGTCCTCTTGTGGTTGGACCAAGCTGGACTTGTTCGATCCCCATAACCAAGTCCTGAGCGGCCGATGGAAGCTTCCCGTGAGAGGTCTGCCACTTCGCCCGGGCCTGAACACCGGACAGCTCAACACCGTGCCACAGGTAGGTGCCACAGGTGGCTGGCACAGGTGGGTGCCACAGGTAGGTGCCACAGGTGGGTGACACAGGTAGGTGACAGGTCAGTGCCACAGGTGGGCAACACGGGTAGGTGACACGGGTAGGTGGCAGAGGTAGGTGACATAGGTAGGTGGCAGAGGTAGTTTACAGGTAGGTGCCACAGGTATGTAACACAGGTAGATGCCACAGGTAGGTGTTTTAGTAACACAGATAGGTGACACAGGTAGGTGTTTACAGGTAGATGGTAGAGTTAGGTGTTTACAGGTAGGTTACACAGGTAGGTGTTTAGTAACACAGGTAGATGCCACACGTAGGTGTTTAGTAACACAGGTAGGTGACACAGGTAGGTGTTTAGTAACACAGGTAGGTGACACAGGTAGGTGTTTAGTAACACAGGTAGATGCCACAGGTAGGTGTTTAGTAACACAGGTAGATGCCACAGGTAGGTGTTTAGTAACACAGGTAGGTGTTTAGTAACACAGGTAGGTGACACAGGTAGGTGTTTAGTAACACAGGTAGATACCACAGGTAGGTGTTTAGTAACACAGGTAGGTGACACAGGTAGGTGTTTAGTAACACAGGTAGATGCCACAGGTAGGTGTTTAGTAACACAGGTAGGTGTTTAGTAACACAGGTAGGTGACACAGGTAGGTGTTTAGTAACACAGGTAGATACCACAGGTAGGTGTTTAGTAACACAGGTAGGTGTTTAGTAACACAGGTAGGTGACACAGGTAGGTGTTTAGTAACACAGGTAGATGCCACAGGTAGGTGTTTAGTAACACAGGTAGGTGTTTAGTAACACAGGTAGGTGTTTAGTAACACAGGTAGGTGACACAGGTGGGTGCCACAGGTAGGTGCCACAGGTGGGTGCCACAGGTAGGTGCCACAGGTGGGTGCCACAGGTAGGTGCCACAGGTGGCTGGCACAGGTGGGTGCCACAGGTAGGTGCCACAGGTGGGTGACACAGGTAGGTGACAGGTCAGTGCCACAGGTGGGCAACACGGGTAGGTGACACGGGTAGGTGGCAGAGGTAGGTGACATAGGTAGGTGGCAGAGGTAGTTTACAGGTAGGTGCCACAGGTATGTAACACAGGTAGATGCCACAGGTAGGTGTTTTAGTAACACAGATAGGTGACACAGGTAGGTGTTTACAGGTAGATGGTAGAGTTAGGTGTTTACAGGTAGGTTACACAGGTAGGTGTTTAGTAACACAGGTAGATGCCACACGTAGGTGTTTAGTAACACAGGTAGGTGACACAGGTAGGTGTTTAGTAACACAGGTAGGTGACACAGGTAGGTGTTTAGTAACACAGGTAGGTGACACAGGTAGGTGTTTAGTAACACAGGTAGATGCCACACGTAGGTGTTTAGTAACACAGGTAGGTGACACAGGTAGGTGTTTAGTAACACAGGTAGATGCCACAGGTAGGTGTTTAGTAACACAGGTAGATGCCACAGGTAGGTGTTTAGTAACACAGGTAGGTGTTTAGTAACACAGGTAGGTGACACAGGTAGGTGTTTAGTAACACAGGTAGATGCCACAGGTAGGTGTTTAGTAACACAGGTAGGTGTTTAGTAACACAGGTAGGTGACACAGGTAGGTGTTTAGTAACACAGGTAGATACCACAGGTAGGTGTTTAGTAACACAGGTAGGTGTTTAGTAACACAGGTAGGTGACACAGGTAGGTGTTTAGTAACACAGGTAGATACCACAGGTAGGTGTTTAGTAACACAGGTAGGTGTTTAGTAACACAGGTAGGTGACACAGGTAGGTGTTTAGTAACACAGGTAGATACCACAGGTAGGTGTTTAGTAACACAGGTAGATGCCACAGGTAGGTGTTTAGTAACACAGGTAGGTGTTTAGTAACACAGGTAGGTGACACAGGTAGGTGTTTAGTAACACAGGTAGGTGACACAGGTAGGTGTTTAGTAACACAGGTAGATGCCACAGGTAGGTGTTTAGTAACACAAGTAGGTGTTTAGTAACACAGGTAGGTGACACAGGTAGGTGTTTAGTAACACAGGTAGGTGACACAGGTAGGTGTTTAGTAACACAGGTAGGTGACACAGGTAGGTGTTTAGTAACACAGGTAGGTGTTTAGTAACACAGGTAGGTGACACAGGTAGGTGTTTAGTAACACAGGTAGGTGACACAGGTAGGTGTTTAGTAACACAGGTAGATGCCACAGGTAGGTGTTTAGTAACACAGGTAGGTGTTTAGTAACACAGGTAGGTGACACAGGTAGATGCCACAGGTAGGTGTTTAGTAACACAGGTAGGTGACACAGGTAGGTGTTTAGTAACACAGGTAGATGCCACAGGTAGGTGTTTAGTAACACAGGTAGGTGACACAGGTAGGTGTTTAGTAACACAGGTAGGTGACACAGGTAGGTGTTTAGTAACACAGGTAGGTGACACAGGTAGGTGTTTAGTAACACAGGTAGGTGACACAGGTAGGTGTTTACAGGTAGATGGTAGAGTAATGCCGCGTACACACGATCGGAATTCTCGTCGGAAGAAGCTCTGATGGTTTTCCTGATGGAATTCGGCTCAAGCCGTCTTGCCTCCACACGGTCACACAAAATTCCGACCACCAAGAACGCGGTGACGTACAACACGTATGACGGGACTAGAAAAAGGAAGTTCAGTAGCCAATAGCTTCCGTCTCGTAGTTGAATCTGAGCATTGCGTGATTTTTGGCGTGTCGGAATTGCATACACGCGATCGGAAATGCCGATAGAAAGTTTTTCCGTCTGGAAAATTGAGAACCTGCTATCAATTTTTGGCTGGCGGAATTTCCGGCACCTAGATTCCGGTGGAGCGCACACACACGTCCGCATTCTCCGATGAAAAGCTCTCATCCGTCTTTTTCTGGCCAGAATTCCGATCGTGTGTACGCGGCATTAGGTGTTTACAGGTAGGTGACATACATGGCTGTTACCAATCTTGCCTACCTATCACAAGCAGATCTGTCGCCCCGGAACTCCGCCCAGCACACGTGGCGCCCTGACATGACGTGGAATTGATTAGCGGCAATCTGTGGTCCTCTCCGGACATCAATGTGAGGAGGAAATCAGAGACTAAATCCAATAATAACCACATGAAGAGCCAATCACAGTACACTTCCACCCCTCAATTCCAAAGATTTCCACTAGATGTCTTCAGTCCTCGACCTACTTCCCCTGAGACCAGGTCCTCCGGACTTCAGTCCTCGACCTACTTCCCCTGAGACCAGGTCCTCCGGACTTCAGTCCTCGACCTACTTCCCCTGAGACCAGGTCCTCCGGACTTCAGTCCTCGACCTACTTCCCCTGAGACCAGCTCCTCCGGACTTCAGTCCTCGACCTACTTCCCCTGAGACCAGGTCCTCCGGACTTCAGTCCTCGACCTACTTCCCCTGAGACCAGGTCCTGCGGACTTCAGTCCTCGACCTACTTCCCCTGAGACCAGGTCCTCCGGACTTCAGTCCTCGACCTACTTCCCCTGAGACCAGGTCCTCCGGACTTCAGTCCTCGACCTACTTCCCCTGAGACCAGGTCCTCCGGACTTCAGTCCTCGACCTACTTCCCCTGAGACCAGGTCCTCCGGACTTCAGTCCTCGACCTACTTCCCCTGAGACCAGCTCCTCCGGACTTCAGTCCTCGACCTACTTCCCCTGAGACCAGGTCCTCCGGACTTCAGTCCTCGACCTACTTCCCCTGAGACCAGGTCCTGCGGACTTCAGTCCTCGACCTACTTCCCCTGAGACCAGGTCCTCCGGACTTCAGTCCTCGACCTACTTCCCCTGAGACCAGCTCCTCCGGACTTCAGTCCTCGACCTACTTCCCCTGAGACCAGGTCCTCCGGACTTCAGTCCTCGACCTACTTCCCCTGAGACCAGGTCCTCCGGACTTCAGTCCTCGACCGACTTCCCCTGAGACCAGGTCCTCCGGACTTCAGTCCTCGACCTACTTCCCCTGAGACCAGGTCCTCTGGACTTCAGTCCTCGACCTACTTCCCCTGAGACCAGGTCCTCCGGACTTCAGTCTTCAACCTACTTCCCCTGAGACCAGGTCCTCCGGACTTCAATCTTCAACCTACTTCCCCTGAGACCAGGTCCTCCGGACTTCAATCTTCAACCTACTTCCCCTGAGACCAGGTCCTCCGGACTTCAGTCCTCGACCTACTTCCCCTGAGACCAGGTCCTCCGGACTTCAGTCCTCGACCTACTTCCCCTGAGACCAGGTCCTCCGGACTTCAGTCCTCGACCTACTTCCCCTGAGACCAGCTCCTCCGGACTTCAGTCCTCGACCTACTTCCCCTGAGACCAGGTCCTCCGGACTTCAGTCCTCGACCTACTTCCCCTGAGACCAGGTCCTGCGGACTTCAGTCCTCGACCTACTTCCCCTGAGACCAGGTCCTCCGGACTTCAGTCCTCGACCTACTTCCCCTGAGACCAGGTCCTCCGGACTTCAGTCCTCGACCTACTTCCCCTGAGACCAGGTCCTCCGGACTTCAGTCCTCGACCTACTTCCCCTGAGACCAGGTCCTCCGGACTTCAGTCCTCGACCTACTTCCCCTGAGACCAGCTCCTCCGGACTTCAGTCCTCGACCTACTTCCCCTGAGACCAGGTCCTCCGGACTTCAGTCCTCGACCTACTTCCCCTGAGACCAGGTCCTGCGGACTTCAGTCCTCGACCTACTTCCCCTGAGACCAGGTCCTCCGGACTTCAGTCCTCGACCTACTTCCCCTGAGACCAGCTCCTCCGGACTTCAGTCCTCGACCTACTTCCCCTGAGACCAGGTCCTCCGGACTTCAGTCCTCGACCTACTTCCCCTGAGACCAGGTCCTCCGGACTTCAGTCCTCGACCGACTTCCCCTGAGACCAGGTCCTCCGGACTTCAGTCCTCGACCTACTTCCCCTGAGACCAGGTCCTCTGGACTTCAGTCCTCGACCTACTTCCCCTGAGACCAGGTCCTCCGGACTTCAGTCTTCAACCTACTTCCCCTGAGACCAGGTCCTCCGGACTTCAATCTTCAACCTACTTCCCCTGAGACCAGGTCCTCCGGACTTCAATCTTCAACCTACTTCCCCTGAGACCAGGTCCTCCGGACTTCAGTCCTCGACCTACTTCCCCTGAGACCAGGTCCTCCGGACTTCAGTCCTCGACCTACTTCCCCTGAGACCAGGTCCTCCGGACTTCAATCTTCAACCTACTTCCCCTGAGACCAGGTCCTCCGGACTTCAGTCCTCGACCTACTTCCCCTGAGACCAGGTCCTCCGGACTTCAGTCCTCGACCTACTTCCCCTGAGACCAGGTCCTCCGGACTTCAGTCTTCCACCTACTTCCCCTGAGACCAGGTCCTCCGGACTTCAGTCTTCCACCTACTTACCCTGAGACCAGGTCCTCCGGACTTCAGTCCTCGACCTACTTCCCCTGAGACCAGGTCCTCCGGACTTCAGTCCTCGACCTACTTCCCCTGAGACCAGGTCCTCCGGACTTCAGTCCTCGACCTACTTCCCCTGAGACCAGGTCCTCCGGACTTCAGTCCTCGACCTACTTCCCCTGAGACCATGTCCTCCGGACTTCAGTCCTCGACCTACTTCCCCTGAGACCAGGTCCTCTGGACTTCAGTCCTCGACCTACTTCCCCTGAGACCAGGTCCTCTGGACTTCAGTCCTCGACCTACTTCCCCTGAGACCAGGTCCTCCGGACTTCAGTCCTCGACCTACTTCCCCTGAGACCAGGTCCTCCGGACTTCAGTCCTCGACCTACTTCCCCTGAGACCATGTCCTCCGGACTTCAGTCCTCGACCTACTTCCCCTGAGACCAGGTCCTCTGGACTTCAGTCCTCGACCTACTTCCCCTGAGACCAGGTCCTCCGGACTTCAGTCTTCCACCTACTTCCCCTGAGACCAGGTCCTCCGGACTTCAGTCTTCCACCTACTTACCCTGAGACCAGGTCCTCCGGACTTCAGTCCTCGACCTACTTCCCCTGAGACCAGGTCCTCCGGACTTCAGTCCTCGACCTACTTCCCCTGAGACCAGGTCCTCCGGACTTCAGTCCTCGACCTACTTCCCCTGAGACCAGGTCCTCCGGACTTCAGTCCTCGACCTACTTGCCCTGAGACCAGGTCCTCCGGACTTCAGTCCTCGACCTACTTCCCCTGAGACCAGGTCCTCTGGACTTCAGTCCTCGACCTACTTCCCCTGAGACCAGGTCCTCCAGACTTCAGTCTTCCACCTACTTCCCCTGAGACCATGTCCTCCGGACTTCAGTCCTCGACCTACTTCCCCTGAGACCATGTCCTCCGGACTTCAGTCCTCGACCTACTTCCCCTGAGACCAGGTCCTCCGGACTTTAGTCTTCGACCTACTTCCCCTGAGACCAGGTCCTCTGGACTTCAGTCCTCGACCTACTTCCCCTGAGACCAGGTCCTCCGGACTTCAGTCCTCGACCTACTTCCCCTGAGACCAGGTCCTCCGGATTTCAATCTTCAACCTACTTCCCCTGAGACCAGGTCCTCCGGACTTCAGTCTTCAATCTACTTCCCCTGAGACCAGGTCCTCCGGACTTCAGTCTTCGACCTACTTCCCCTGAGACCAGGTCCTCCGGACTTCAGTCCTCGACCTACTTCCCCTGAGACCAGGTCCTCCGGACTTCAATCTTCGACCTACTTCCCCTGAGACCAGGTCCTCCGGACTTCAATCTTCCACCTACTTCCCCTGAGACCAGGTCCTCCGGACTTCAGTCTTCCACCTACTTCCCCTGAGACCAGGTCCTCCGGACTTCAGTCCTCGACCTACTTCCCCTGAGACCAGGTCCTCCGGACTTCAGTCCTCGACCTACTTCCCCTGAGACCAGGTCCTCCGGACTTCAATCTTCGACCTACTTCCCCTGAGACCAGGTCCTCCGGACTTCAATCTTCCACCTACTTCCCCTGAGACCAGGTCCTCCGGACTTCAGTCTTCCACCTACTTCCCCTGAGACCAGGTCCTCCGGACTTCAGTCTTCAATCTACTTCCCCTGAGACCAGGTCCTCCGGACTTCAATCTTCCACCTACTTCCCCTGAGACCAGGTCCTCCGGACTTCAGTCTTCCACCTACTTCCCCTGAGACCAGGTCCTCCGGACTTCAGTCCTCGACCTACTTCCCCTGAGACCAGGTCCTCCGGACTTCAGTCCTCGACCTACTTCCCCTGAGACCAGGTCCTCCGGACTTCAGTCTTCCACCTACTTCCCCTGAGACCAGGTCCTCCGGACTTCAGTCTTCAATCTACTTCCCCTGAGACCAGGTCCTCCGGACTTCAGTCTTCCACCTACTTCCCCTGAGACCAGGTCCTCCGGACTTCAGTCTTCCACCTACTTCCCCTGAGACCAGGTCCTCCGGACTTCAGTCCTCGACCTACTTCCCCTGAGACCAGGTCCTCCGGACTTCAGTCCTCGACCTACTTCCCCTGAGACCAGGTCCTCCGGACTTCAGTCCTCGACCTACTTCCCCTGAGACCAGGTCCTCCGGACTTCAGTCTTCCACCTACTTCCCCTGAGACCAGGTCCTCCGGACTTCAGTCTTCCACCTACTTACCCTGAGACCAGGTCCTCCGGACTTCAGTCCTCGACCTACTTCCCCTGAGACCAGGTCCTCCGGACTTCAGTCCTCGACCTACTTCCCCTGAGACCAGGTCCTCCGGACTTCAGTCCTCGACCTACTTCCCCTGAGACCAGGTCCTCCGGACTTCAGTCCTCGACCTACTTGCCCTGAGACCAGGTCCTCCGGACTTCAGTCCTCGACCTACTTCCCCTGAGACCAGGTCCTCTGGACTTCAGTCCTCGACCTACTTCCCCTGAGACCAGGTCCTCCAGACTTCAGTCTTCCACCTACTTCCCCTGAGACCATGTCCTCCGGACTTCAGTCCTCGACCTACTTCCCCTGAGACCATGTCCTCCGGACTTCAGTCCTCGACCTACTTCCCCTGAGACCAGGTCCTCCGGACTTTAGTCTTCGACCTACTTCCCCTGAGACCAGGTCCTCTGGACTTCAGTCCTCGACCTACTTCCCCTGAGACCAGGTCCTCCGGACTTCAGTCCTCGACCTACTTCCCCTGAGACCAGGTCCTCCGGACTTCAATCTTCAACCTACTTCCCCTGAGACCAGGTCCTCCGGACTTCAGTCTTCAATCTACTTCCCCTGAGACCAGGTCCTCCGGACTTCAGTCTTCGACCTACTTCCCCTGAGACCAGGTCCTCCGGACTTCAGTCCTCGACCTACTTCCCCTGAGACCAGGTCCTCCGGACTTCAATCTTCGACCTACTTCCCCTGAGACCAGGTCCTCCGGACTTCAATCTTCCACCTACTTCCCCTGAGACCAGGTCCTCCGGACTTCAGTCTTCCACCTACTTCCCCTGAGACCAGGTCCTCCGGACTTCAGTCCTCGACCTACTTCCCCTGAGACCAGGTCCTCCGGACTTCAGTCCTCGACCTACTTCCCCTGAGACCAGGTCCTCCGGACTTCAGTCTTCCACCTACTTCCCCTGAGACCAGGTCCTCCGGACTTCAGTCTTCAATCTACTTCCCCTGAGACCAGGTCCTCCGGACTTCAATCTTCCACCTACTTCCCCTGAGACCAGGTCCTCCGGACTTCAGTCTTCCACCTACTTCCCCTGAGACCAGGTCCTCCGGACTTCAGTCCTCGACCTACTTCCCCTGAGACCAGGTCCTCCGGACTTCAGTCCTCGACCTACTTCCCCTGAGACCAGGTCCTCCGGACTTCAGTCTTCCACCTACTTCCCCTGAGACCAGGTCCTCCGGACTTCAGTCTTCAATCTACTTCCCCTGAGACCAGGTCCTCCGGACTTCAGTCTTCCACCTACTTCCCCTGAGACCAGGTCCTCCGGACTTCAGTCTTCCACCTACTTCCCCTGAGACCAGGTCCTCCGGACTTCAGTCCTCGACCTACTTCCCCTGAGACCAGGTCCTCCGGACTTCAGTCCTCGACCTACTTCCCCTGAGACCAGGTCCTCCGGACTTCAGTCCTCGACCTACTTCCCCTGAGACCAGGTCCTCCGGACTTCAGTCTTCCACCTACTTCCCCTGAGACCAGGTCCTCTGGACTTCAGTCTTCATTTCCTAGACGTCTGCAGTTCCATAGATGATCACTTCCTATTGGATGATCGTTTGGAAATCTATTACAATGTAACTAAACTCATTCCACTAAAATGTGATGAAGATTTAATGGACTGAAAGTAAAATGACATTTTAGTCACAAGACTAAAACTAAATCAAACATGGCTGCCAAAATGAAGACGGCTGGACCCGCCCCTAGCCTGTGATTGGACAGTGAAAGGAGAAGCAGCACAGGGATGAGCTCATCTCTTTGTCACTCTGCTCTCTCCTCCAATCAGCATGTTTCTTGTCAGCACATGAACTGATTGGTTTTGTTCTGCTTCTTCCTGTCACACTCCAGCCCTGCTGTACAGAGACTGCAAGAGACCAATCAGGTACTTCACACTTCTTGTAATGATTAGAGAGCGTTCCCCCCGAGTTCAACTTCCACGTTCAGTCATTTCCAAAACAGATTCAATGTTTTCTAATGGCGCCCCCTACAGGCGGGAGGCAGTACTGTATAATGTACACGGCTGTGATATTATAATGGCACCACCTGCAGGCGGGAGGCGGTACTGTATAATGTACACGGCTGTGATATTATAATGGCACCACCTGCAGGCGGGAGGCGGTACTGTATAATGTACATGGCTGTGATATTATAATGGCACCACCTGCAGGCGGGAGGCGGTACTGTATAATGTACATGGCTGTGATATTATAATGGCGCCCCCTACAGGCGGGAGGCGGTACTGTATAATGTACATGGCTGTGATATTATAATGGCGCCCCCTACAGGCGGGAGGCGGTACTGTATAATGTACATGGCTGTGATATTATAATGGTGCCCCCTACAGGCGGGAGGCGGTACTGTATAATGTACATGGCTGTGATATTATAATGGCACCCCCTGCAGGCCGGAGGCGGTACTGTATAATGTACATGGCTGTGATATTATAATGGCGCCCCCTACAGGCCGGAGGCGGTACTGTATAATGTACATGGCTGTGATATTATAATGGCGCCCCCTACAGGCCGGAGGCGGTACTGTATAATGTACACGGCTGTGATATAATGGTGCCTCCTGCAGGCCGGAGGCGGTACTGTATAATGTACACGGCTGTGATATTATAATGGCGCCCCCTACAGGCCGGAGGCGGTACTGTATAATGTACATGGCTGTGATATTATAATGGCGCCCCCTGCAGGCCGGAGGCAGTACTATATAATGTACACGGCTGTGATATTATAATGGCGCCCCCTGCAGGCCGGAGGCGGTACTATATAATGTACACGGCTGTGATATTATAATGGCGCCCCCTACAGGCGGGAGGCGGTACTGTATAATGTACACGGCTGTGATATTATAATGGCGCCCCCTACAGGCGGGAGGCGGTACTGTATAATGTACACGGCTGTGATATTATAATGGCGCCCCCTACAGGCGGGAGGCGGTACTGTATAATGTACATGGCTGTGATATTATAATGGCGCCCCCTGCAGGCCGGAGGCGGTACTGTATAATGTACATGGCTGTGATATTATAATGGCGCCCCCTACAGGCGGGAGGCGGTACTGTATAATGTACATGGCTGTGATATTATAATGGCGCCCCCTGCAGGTCGGAGGCGGTACTGTATAATGTACATGGCTGTGATATTATAATGGCGCCCCCTACAGGCGGGAGGCGGTACTGTATAATGTACATGGCTGTGATATTATAATGGCACCCCCTGCAGGCCGGAGGCGGTACTGTATAATGTACACGGCTGTGATAAAATGGTGCCTCCTGCAGGCGGTACTGTATAATGTACACGGCTGTGATATTAAAAAAGTGCCCCCTTGCAGGGCTGTGATATAATGGCGCCCCCTGCAGGTCGGAGGCGGTACTGTATAATGTACATGGCTGTGATATAATGGTGCCCCCTGCAGGCCGGAGGTAGTACTGTATAATGTACACGGCTATGATATTATATTAGCACCTCCTGCAGGCCGGAGGCGGTATATAATGTACATTGCCATAGTTGGGTTGTGGCTGATATGATAATATCTCCGCAGGTTGGAAAAGCTGAACTTTACCTGCGAATCATAAATGCCCGGGACGCAGACCTGCAATCCATGGCGGAGATCGACCCCAGGAACTTCTCCCTCTACCAGTACCCCCCATTGGTTAGTAGAAATCATGTGATGTCTGAGATTCTGAGTGTATCTATATATATATTAATTATACATAGGGGGTAAGGTTATATAAAGACACCAGTCCATCCAGTTCTACCTGTGTAGGTGTGTGTTTATGTCTCTACCTTTTCCTATATACCTGTATATTACATTCAATGGGATGCAGTGGCGACCCACCCATAGAGAGCACACGGGGGCCGCCTCCCCTATCCATGTGTCCGGCCCCCTGATCTACATATCAGCGGCACAGACCATGGATTCCAATGGGGTTTTTTTGAAGCACCTGATTTGAGCCATAGGCATTGAGTGCTTCGAGCCCACCCAGTTGTGTGACAATAGCGAATACATTTTCACTATTTTCACACTAAAGTTTCTCCCCGCCAATCAGGAGGCAGGTCATGAGACTTGTTTCCCATAGTCCATAGACCTCAGTTTGAAGATTAGGTGTTTATGAGGAACTGGATTGAATGCTTTGGCAAATCCCCAGATATATCACATCCACGGGCAGTGGCGGCCCGTCCATTAGGGGTGCACGGGCGCCTCCCCCCCATCCATGAGTCTGGCCCCCTGATCTGCATACAGGGCACCAGAGGCTCTAATTGGCTTTAAATAAAAAGGGTGGGCTCTGCACTCTGAGCCCACCCAGTTGTGTGACAGTAGCGAATGAATATTTGCTATTGTAACACTGAATCTCCTTCCAGCCAATCGGAAAGCGGGTCATGAGACCTGTCAGCCAGTTAGATGAAAGGAGATCTGATCAGCTTGGCTGGCAGGAGGAGGAATGAGGAGGCACATGGAGGAGAGGAGGGAGAAGACGCAGGGGGACAGAGCCAACAAGCAGCCTGGAGGGAAGCCGCCCGCCATGCTACCTGCAAGACGGGGTTAGTGTAGGGCCCCCGACTGACTGGAGGGATTGTGTGCCACCCATAATACGACCGACCAGGGGGGGGGGGGGTGGCGACATGTGCATTTTTTGCCACTTGCCACTACCCCCCCCCCCCCCCCCCACACACAAAAAACACCAGCCACCACTGTCCACAGGCTTTCCTTTATCTATATAGTATCTCACTTCCTCATAAATGTTATCTGATTGGTCTGGTAAGAATGATCCTTCATAAATCCATACTGGTTACTACTAATGGATACTTCTTGGATATCGTCCCTTATAATCCCCTCCAATGCTTTACTTACTATTGATGTTAGGCTGACTGGTCTGTAGTTTCCAGGTATAGATTTCCACCCTTTAAAAAAAAAAAAAAAAAGGTTCCAATATTTTCACCAATCAGCTGGTACCATTCCAGTCACTAAGCTGTCCTTAAAAATCAGGAATAACCGTCTGGCTAACCTGGATATGTTACTTGAGGACGTGTCTTTGGAACACAACGGCTTCAGTTGGCCCCCGGGGTACAGTCTGTGTTGTGCCACTAATACAGACGGGATTATTTCGGCTCTCCTTCTGAAGAATGTATTTAGTACAGCTGCCTTCTCCTTTATTGGGCCAACATTACATAAGATCATAAGATAGAAGAATGTATAAATCTTCTTCCCTGCTCAACATATTTCAATGCTTATTACAGGCAAAATCAGGCAAGAGTCGGCCCCGTGTGCAGCTATCCCCCCCATACACTCATTAATTGTAGTCAGTGCCCCCCTATAATGTGGGCATGGTAGTATCTGAGCCCAGGACAGCTCGGGGGGGGGGGGGGCATGCTTGGAACCTTGAGAAATTATACCCCCCCAGTCATAACACCCCATCTATTAGACATGTGCAAAAGGAAAAAATTTGTTTCGTTTCGTTTTAATTTGTTAATTCATTAATTTCGTTTAGTTATATTCGTTTACTTCCTTAAATTCGTTTTCGGATTTCGTTTAGTTTTCTACCGAATTCAAAAAATCGGCCACATTCCAAAATATTTCAATGAAATTCGAAAATATTTCTACCGGATTCGAAATGATTTTGTGACCCGACTTTAGAGCCATGTATCTCGGGGTCACTTGGTTCTAGAAACTCCAAATTTGGATATGTTGTAGTGCTAGTACTATTGTGTTTGCATACCAAATTTGTGGTTTCTAGCTATAAGTGACCCCGAGATATGTGGCCCCAAAATCGGGTCGCAAAATGTTATTAGTTAATAGAGCAGAGAATGACATTTTGTGACCCGATTTTGGGGCCACTTATCTCGGGGTCACTTATAGATAGAAACCCCAAATTTGGTATGCAAACACAATAATACTAGCTCTACAACATATCCAAATTTGAAGTGTCTAGCACCAAGTGACCCCGAGATACATGGCCCTAAACTCGGGTCACAAAATATTTTCGAATGCAGTTGAAATCATGTCGAATTCATTCGTTATATTTCTTTCGTATTCGTTGTAATTTGTTATTTTTTTATTTGGATGCATCCGAATGTCCGAAAGATGCAAAATTCGGCTGAATTTCGATTCGTTACGAAACGAATTGCACAAGCCTACCATCTACAGAACTCCTCTGAATCAGTGACACAACCAGTGCCATCCTCTCTGCCCGTCCACCTGTCTCCAAGCTCTACAAACTTTTTAAAAACCACCTGCCACTGATAGAAGCTTCTGTTACATCAGAGATATCTCTATAATAATAATCCCATTTTGCAGCTATACAATTGGCGGATGTGAACTTCAGAGACAATAGTTGAGTCAGGACAGTCCTGACTGAGGAGTCCCAATACAGTCATAAACACAGGAGTGATCTTCAGTAGCGAGGACAGAAAAAAGTTAAGTAGAACCTGTTGATCAAGTACAGTCTAAACGTCCAGCAGTCTGTTTAAGCACTCCTAATTGGAGCAGGTGTGCATTCCAATGTTTTTAGCTGCAGTGCTGAGTAACAACTAGCAAGCAGCAAAGATTTCAGACTGATCATGACAGGTTCTAATGGCTGCCGGAAAGGACCAATCCAAATTCAGCACTTGCAGAATATTCTGTAAGTTGCAGAGTGAAAGTTATTCTTAGAGCAGATGAGGGCTGCCTGCCATGGCAGGAACTGATGGCAGCTGTTTAGAAGGATGGTAAAGTTCAGTGATGGAGCTTATTGAGGATCCATAGACAGAAGGGCCCTATTGTATCTGTACCTTGGGTCAGGGGCCCGCTCCTCCACTAATCAGAAAAGCTCCAGGCCTACGTCTGGCTCAGATAATATATGAACTTCCTGATTTCCGGTTGCTGGCAGTTTTGTGACCTCTCTGTTCATAATTGTCCTTCTGTCCCCACACAGACGCCGAGTCCAGGGGCGACCACCACTGACAACCCAGCGCCAATGCCATCATTCCAACAGCCGCCCAACTCATTCCAGCTGTCTCTGTCCCCTTACACTGATTATGTAGACCCACCACCGGTTCAAGAGATGCCAAGCCAGCAGAGAGCCAATCAGAGGTGAGACCGCGCCCAGAACTGATCCAAACTCCTCCCAGAGATTATTTCTACCTATCCGCTTCTGAGCTGGACAGTCACATGTAACCAATGACATTGGGAAGATATCGGTCTGAACTCTCACCTCCCCCCGTGGGGCTCTATGGAAGGACGGTCAGTCCGCAATACCGCGATGTGTTACTTTGTTACAACAATATTACATATCAGTATCACCGAATCAGAGAATTCCACCTCCACCGTACAGGAGATCCATCTTATTAGGGGTTATTATAGGCTGAATGGAGAGTTCTAGTATATGATATTGTGTGACGATGATTGTTGGGAGTGAATAGGGACCGTGGAAAATGATCCTTTCTATCCCAGTGACTATTGTCAGTTATATAGTTACATAAGTGAAAAGACACAAGTCCATCAAGTCCAACCCATGTGTGTGACTATATGTCAGTGTTACATTGTATATCATGTATGTTGCGGTCGTTCAAGTGGTTATCTAATAGTTTCTTGAAACTCTCGTTGCCCCCCTGCTGAGACCACAGCCTGTGGAAGGGAATTCCACATCCTTGCCGCTCTTACAGTAAAGAACCCTCTACGTAGTTTAAGCTTAAATCTTGTTTCTTCTCATTTTAATGAGTGGCTACGAGTCTTGTTAAACTCCTTTCTGCAAAAAAGTTTTCTCCCTATTGTGGGGTCACCAGTCCGGTATTTATATATTGTGGGGTCACCAGTCCGGTATTTATATATTGTGGGATCACCAGTCCGGTAATTTATATATTGGGGGGTCACCAGTCCGGTATTTATATATTGTGGGGTCACCAGTCCGGTATTTGTATATTGTGGGGTCACCAGTCCGGTATTTATATATTGGGGGGTCACCAGTCCGGTATTTATATATTGTGGGGTCACCAGCCCGGTATTTGTATATTGTGGGGTCACCAGTCCGGTATTTATATATTGTGGGGTCACCAGCCCGGTATTTATATATTGTGGGGTCACCAGTCCGGTATTTATATAATGAAATCATATCCCCTCTCAGGCGTCTCTTCTCCAGAGAGAATAAGTTCAGAGCTCACAACCTTTCCTCATATCTAATATCCTCCAGACCCTTTATTAGCTTTGTTGCCCTTCTTTGTAGTCGCTTCATTTCCAGTACATCCTTCCTGAGGACTGGTGCCCAGAACTGGACAGTATACTCCAGGTGCGGCCGGACCAGAGTCTTGTAGAGGGGAGAATTATCATTTTATCTCTGGAGTTGATCCCTTTTTAATGCCAATATTCTGTTTGCTTTGTTAGCAGCAGCTTGGCATTGCTGAGCCCATCATCTACTAGGACCCCCAGGTCCTTCTCCATCCTAGATCCCCCCCAGAGGTTCCCCTCCCCCCAGGTCCTTCTCCATCCTAGATCCCCCCCAGAGGTTCCCCTCCCCCCAGGTCCTTCTCCATCCTACATCCCCCCAGAGGTTCCCCTCCCCCAGTCTATAGATTGCATTCACATTTTTGCCACCCAAATGCATTATTTTACATTTTTCTACATTGAACCTCATTTGCCATGTAGTTGCCCCTCCCCCCATTCATTTGTTCCGATCTTCTTGGAAGGTTTCCACATCCTGCGGAGAAGTTATTGCCCTGCTTAGCTTAGTATCCTCCGCAAATACAGAGATTGGACTGTTTTCCCCATCCCCCTCCTCCAGGTCGTTTATGTAGAAATTAAATAGGATTGGTCCCAGCACAGAACCCTGGGGGACCCCACTACCCTCCCCCGACCATTCCGAGTACTCCCCATTTATCACCACCCTCTGAACTCGCCCTTGTAGCCAGTTTTCAATCCATGTACTCACCCTATGGTCCATGCCAACCCACCTTATGTGGTATAGTAAACGTTTATGAGGAACTGTGTCAAATGCTTTTGCAAAATCCAGATACACCACGTCTACGGGCCTTCCTTTATCTAGATACACCACGTCTACGGGCCTTCCTTTATCTAGATACACCACGTCTATGGACCTTCCTTTATCTAGATACACCACGTCTACGGACCTTCCTTTATCTAGATACACCACATCTACGGGCCTTCCTTTATCCAGATACACCACGTCTACGGGCCTTCCTTTATCCAGATACACCACATCTACGGGCCTTCCTTTATCTAGATACACCACGTCTACGGGCCTTCCTTTATCCAGATACACCACGTCTACGGGCCTTCCTTTATCTAGATACACCACGTCTATGGACCTTCCTTTATCTAGATACACCACGTCTACGGGTCTTCCTTTATCTAGATACACCACATCTACGGGCCTTCCTTTATCTAGATACACCACGTCTACGGGCCTTCCTTTATCTAGATACACCACATCTACGGGCCTTCCTTTATCTAGATATACCACATCTATGGACCTTCCTTTATCTAGATACACCACGTCTACGGGCCTTCCTTTATCTAGATACACCACATCTACGGGCCTTCCTTTATCTAGATATACCACATCTATGGACCTTCCTTTATCTAGATACACCACGTCTACGGACCTTCCTTTATCTAGATACACCACATCTACGGGCCTTCCTTTATCTAGATATACCACGTCTACGGGCCTTCCTTTATCTAGATATACCACGTCTACGGACCTTCCTTTATCCAGATACACCACATCTACGGGCCTTCCTTTATCTAGATACATCTCGTCTACGGACCTTCCTTTATCCAGATACACCACGTCTACGGGCCTTCCTTTATCTAGATACACCACGTCTATGGACCTTCCTTTATCTAGATACACCACATCTACGGGCCTTCCTTTATCTAGATACACCACATCTACGGGCCTTCCTTTATCTAGATACACCACGTCTACGGACCTTCCTTTATCCAGATACACCACGTCTACGGGCCTTCCTTTATCTAGATACACCACGTCTATGGACCTTCCTTTATCTAGATACACCACGTCTACGGGCCTTCCTTTATCTAGATACACCACGTCTATGGACCTTCCTTTATCTAGATACACCACGTCTACGGGCCTTCCTTTATCTAGATACACCACGTCTACGGGCCTTCCTTTATCTAGATACACCACATCTACGGGCCTTCCTTTATCTAGATATACCACGTCTACGGGCCTTCCTTTATCTAGATACACCACATCTACGGGCCTTCCTTTATCTAGATACACCACATCTACGGGCCTTCCTTTATCTAGATATACCACGTCTACGGGCCTTCCTTTATCTAGATACACCACATCTACGGGCCTTCCTTTATCTAGATATACTACGTCTATGGACCTTCCTTTATCTAGATACACCACGTCTACGGGCCTTCCTTTATCTAGATACACCAAGTCTACGGCCTTCCTTTATCTAGATATACCACGTCTACGGACCTTCCTTTATCCAGATACACCACATCTACGGGCCTTCCTTTATCTAGATACATCTCGTCTACGGACCTTCCTTTATCCAGATACACCACGTCTACGGGCCTTCCTTTATCTAGATACACCACGTCTATGGACCTTCCTTTATCTAGATACACCAAGTCTACGGCCTTCCTTTATCTAGATACACCACGTCTACGGGCCTTCCTTTATCTAGATATACCACGTCTATGGACCTTCCTTTATCCAGATACACCACGTCTACGGGCCTTCCTTTATCTAGATACACCAAGTCTACGGCCTTCCTTTATCTAGATACACCACGTCTACGGACCTTCCTTTATCCAGATACACCACATCTACGCACCTTCCTTTATCCAGATACACCACGTCTACGGGCCTTCCTTTATCTAGATACACCACGTCTACGGGCCTTCCTTTATCTAGATACAGCAAGTCTATGGCCTTCCTTTATCTAGATATACCACGTCTACGGACCTTCCTTTATCCAGATACACCACGTCTACGGGCCTTCCTTTATCTAGATACACCACGTCTACGGGCCTTCCTTTATCCAGATACATCACGTCTACGGGTCTTCCTTTATCTAGATATACCACATCTACGGGCCTTCCTTTATCTAGATACACCACGTCTACGGACCTTCCTTTATCTAGATACACCACGTCTATGGGCCTTCCTTTATCTAGATACACCACGTCTACGGGCCTTCCTTTATCTAGATACACCATGTCTACGGGCCTTCCTTTATCTAGATACACCACATCTACGGGCCTTCCTTTATCTAGATACACCACGTCTACGGGCCTTCCTTTATCTAGATACACCACGTCTACGGGCCTTCCTTTATCCAGATACACCACGTCTACGGACCTTCCTTTATCTAGATACACCACATCTACGGGCCTTCCTTTATCCAGATACACCACGTCTACAGGCCTTCCTTTATCCAGATACACCACGTCTACAGGCCTTCCTTTATCCAGATACACCACGTCTACAGGCCTTCCTTTATCTAGATGACAACTCACCTCCTCATAGAAGGTTGGTAGATTGGTTTGGCAAGAACGATTCTTCATGAATCCATGCTGATTATTGCTAATGATAGCGTTCTCATTACTAAAATCTTGTATATAGTCCCTTATCATCCCCTCCAAGAGTTTACATACTATTGATGTTAGGCTGACTGGTCTGTAATTCCCAGGGATGTATTTTGGGCCCTTTTTAAATATTGGTGCTGCATTGGCTTTTCTCCAATCAGCTGGTACCATTCCAGTCAGTAGCCATGGTGTCAGTGAGACACAAAGTAACAGGAAATCCAAAATACTACAGAAGTCACCAGAACAAGAAGTGGGGGGGACTTTTCTTAACTTTGGGGTATTTCCTCTAATTTCCTGTTGTGTCTCCAGAGTAGAAAGTGAAAAGGAAATCTCCTCAATGGGACTCAGTTATCCGGACAGCAAAAATAAACCTTGTTGTTGGGATTACTTCTTCCCTACTCCATCCAAAACTCAAATATTTGGCTTTGAATACACTGGAATTTGCATGTCCACCATAATTGTAAAATTCAGCAATCCTCTTGGAATATTTTTATCTGATTTTTTCTATCGCTGAAAATGCAGTTTGGACTTCTTCCTCCATGTGACTGGGAGAGAATTCTACTCTCCCTGAGATACCGATGTGGAACTCCATTTCTTCCACCGTGTGATTGGTTCTGGGTACTCTCCTATCATGTGACTGGGCGGAGCTTTACTCCCAATATGTCACTGAGGCGGAGATTTACTTTCACTATGAGACTGGGAAGGAGCCCTACTTAAATGAGACTGGGGCGGAGGTTTACTTCCAATATGTGACTGAGGTAGAGCACTTTTCCCACCATGTGATCGAGAGGGGCACTATTCCCGATGTATGATTGGGGAGGGGCACTATTCCCAATGTGTGATCGGGGAGAGGCACTATTCCCGATGTGTGATCGGGGAGGGGCACTATTCCCGATGTGTGATCGGGGAGGGGCACTATTCCCGATGTGTGATCGGGGAGGGGCACTAATCCCGATGGGGCACTATTCCCGATTTGTGATTGGAGAGGGGCACTATTCCCGATGTGTGATTGGGGAGGGGCACTATTCCTGATGTGAGATTGGGGAGGGGCACTATTCCCGATGTGTGATTGGGGAGGGGCACTATTCCCGATGTGTGATTGGGGAGGGGCACTATTCCCGATGTGTGATTGGGGAGGGGCACTATTCCCGATGTGTGATTGGGGAGGGGCACTATTCCTGATGTGTGATTGGGGAGGGGCACTATTACCGATGTGTGATTGGGGAGGGGCACTATTCCCGATGTGTGATTGGGGAGGGGCACTATTACCGATGTGAGATTGGGGAGGGGCTTACACCATCACCTTTTTTCCCAGTAGTGATTTGTTGGGGGAGGAAAGCGATAACGGGATAATTCTCAGTCCTCGAGAAATCATTGTAAACATTTTCCTGACTTTCCATCCTGAAATTAGAATTTAGAATTTTCAGTTTTATTTCTCCGATGATTCTGTGTTGTCTGTTTATAATTATTGTTTATATGAACATTGATCATAAATAAAAACATTGAAATCCTCCAGGCTGGGACTTGTGGTGTTTTTCTGGGGAAATAACGATTTTATAAGAATCCAGTGAAGAGTTCCTGTCTCTGTCCGTGTAAGAAGCCTCAGAGAGGATCTACAACCCTCCTCCCCCTGGACGGCATACTAGTTCCATTGCAGTTGAGTTTTAGGTGGAAATGTGGCCTCCCAATAAATGTGCAGCACTTATAAGTCCATCAGCACCTCCAGTTTTCTTAGTCCCTGTGAAATCCACCGAATGCAGCTTCCTGTGACAACAATGCTGCACTGCTCCTGAATTCAGAGCAGAGTTGTCACTCTCATGTAGGCTGTTCCTTACACCACAGAGGGGGGAGAAGATGTGGCAGGGGGCATCAGCATTGTCCCTGCCCATTCATACAGTTGTGCTCATAAGTTTACACACCTCTGGGGCAGAATTTCTGATTTCTTGGCCATTTTTTAGAGAATATGAATAACACAAAATCTTTTCTCTCACTCGTGGTCAGTGATCGGCTGAAGTCATTTATTTTCAGTCATCTGTATTTACTCTTTTTATATCATAATCACAACTCCCCAAATGACCCTGATCAAAAGTTTACATACCCCGGTTTGTAATACCGTGTATTGCCCCATTGAAGTCTTCTGTGGTATTTGTGGACGAGGCTCTTTATCTTCTCAGATGTTCCTCTTGGTAAAAGTCCTCCAGTTCCTGGAAATTCTCGGTCTGTCTTCCATGAACGGCACGTTTGAGATCTCCCCAGAAGGGCCCAATGATATCGAGGTCAGGAGACTGAGATGACCAATCCAGAACCTTCACTTTATTCTGCTGTAGCCAATGACAGGAGGACTTGGTCTTGTGTTTTGGGTCCTTGTCATGTTGGGATGTCCAAGTACCTCCCATGCGCAGCTTCCTGGCTGATGAATGAAATGTTCCTCCAGTATTTGATAACATTCTGCATTCATCTTCTCATCAATTCTGACCAAATTTCCTGTGTCTTTGTAGCTCTCACATCCCCAAAACATCAGCGACCCACCGCCGTGTTTCACAGTAGGGATGGTGGACCTTTCATCATAGGCCTTGTTGTCTCCTCTCCAAATGTAGTGTTTATGGTTGTGGCCAAAAAGCTCCATTTTGGTCTCATCACTCCGAATGACTTTGTGGCAGAAGGTTTGAGGCTTGTCTCTGTGCTGTTTGGTGTATTGTAAGTGGGATACTTTGTGGAATTTGTGTAGTAATGGCTTCTCCTGGAGACTCGACCATGCAGCCCATCTTTCTTCAAGTGCCTCCTTATTGTGCCTCTTGTAACATCCCCACCACATGTTTCCAGAGAGTCCTGTATCTCACCTGAAGTTATTTGTTTTCTTTGCATCCCGAACAATTTTCCTGGCAGTTGTGGCTGAAATTTTAGTTGGTCTACCTGACCGTGGTTTGGTTTCCCCAGAACCCCTCATTCTCCACTTCTTGATTAGAGTTTGAACACTGCTGATTGGCATTCCCAATTCCTTGGATATCTTTTTATATCCCTTTCCTGTATAAAGTTCAACTACCTTTTCCCGCAGATCCTTTGACAATACTTTTGCTTTCCCCATGACTCAGAATCCAGAGAGGTCAGTACAGCTCTGGATGGAAGATGGAAGGGTCTGTCAGGAGTCCAGAAACTCATTGACCTTTTATACACACACTAATTACAGACAGATCACAGGTGAGGATGGTGACCTTTAATAGCCATTCAAACCCCTTTGTGTCACCTTGTGTGCATGTTATCAGGCCAAAATCACCGGGGTATGTAAACTTTTGATCAGGGGCATTTGGGTAGTTTCTCTTGTCATTGTGATATAAAAATCATCACAGATGATTGATAATAAATGTCTTCAGCCAAACGCTGACCATGAGTGAGAGAAGTTTTTGTGTTATTATTCATATTCTCTGAAAAATGGCCAAGAAATCAGAAATGTTGCCAGGGTATGTAAACTTTTGAGCACAACTGTAAGTCAATCATCACCTGGCCAACAGCTTGTCCTGCCCACTGCTTTGTGGATTGGCTGCCTCTGTTGCTGAAGTCCTCCCACTGTGAGCTGCAGTGTCCGGGGAGCGTGTGAGACACACATGGAGGGGGATTCGGCTCAGTCGGGGGGTATTAGAAGATTTTCTGTATACTTTATGAGGCTTCTGTAGCATATAGTAACTGGATTCGGGACTTGTGTAGACGTCATACTGGAGACTTTAAATGTACATAAAGTAAAACAAATTAAAGCCCAACTCCAGCAAACATTTTTTTTTTAGGTTCAATCCCTATGAATAAAAGCTAATCATTGTAAGCACCCCCACCGGTGTTACATGGTTTATCCCAACCCCTGTAATCTTTGGAAGGATGGTTTGGCCTATTTTTAGTTGGAGGTGTCTGAAGTCGGGCACAGAGGTAAGTGTACATCTCATGACTTATCCCTTGGTTCAAGACCTTGCAATTTTGGACTTCCTCTTTAGTAAGAGGTCACCAGGCTTCAGGGTGACATAAGGTGGCGGATCTTACCAACATCAAATAATGGTAAGTTGGGGGGGGGGGGGGGGCAGTTATTCTGAAGTCTGTGTCGCAGGAACTTTGCAGTTTGTAAGGTCAGAGATCAGCTGTGTTCACAGAATGTTTGTTACCCACAAGAAAGACGTGGAAGTCAATAGATTTTGTTCTTTATGGTGTGTTGAGGGATTACACTCCCTGTTGGGTTTTATTGCTGTCTGTGTTCCCACTAAAGGGGAATCCTACAAACTTCTCCTCACTCCCTCACCGGCACCAACATCTTCACCTGTTCTTCTCTGGCTTCAGGACCTGTAGACACCGAGGTCTGAATGATGCAACTTCCATGCCCCTTCATCAAGGTATGCCAAGAATGTACACTGATCCTTTGTCTGTTCTGCCATTCCGCACCGTACAGAGAGCTGAGCACACACAGCTCAGGGTGCAAGTTCAGCATCTGATCAGGTGAATTAACTCCCGTGCATGAGTGACGTCATCTCAGCTCACCCAAAAAAAAGAATATAAGAAGATCAAGAACCCGGTAGAAGACTGGCCGAAGATTAGGAACCTGGAAGAGGGCCTGCCGAAGATTGGGAATCCAGAAAAGGACTATCTGAAGACCGGGAACCCAAAAGAAGGCCAGATGAAGATGAGGAACCTGGAAAAGGACTTGTCGAAGATCAGGAACCCAGACAGGACCAGCCAAAAATTGGGAACCCAGGCGAGAACTAGCTGAAGATTGAGAACCCAGAAGAAGACCAGTTGAAAATGAGGAACCCGGAAGAGGACCTGCTGAAGATCAGGAAACCAGAAGAGGACTGGCTGAAGATCAGGAACATGGAAGCTGACCTGCTGTAGATTGAGAATCTGTAAGAGGTCCTGCCAAAGATCATGAACCTGGAAGAGGACCTGTCGAGGATCAGGAACCTAGAAGAAGAAGACTGACCAAAGATTGGGAACCTGGAAGAAGACCATCCAAAGACTGGCTGAAGATGTCAGTAGAAGAAGCTCAGAGACACCACATTGCTTAGATGGAGGCAAGTATAGTTCCGCTTTAAGGCACTTGCCTTCACTCTGGTGACCATTGTTATCGGGACATTAAGAGGTGGGATATCCAAAGTTTTACAGCTATAATCAGATGAGGTTAAATCCTGTTCTGGTGACAACTGTCTAAGGAGAAATCCTGCCACTTCCTGCCATGTCACTGGAGCAAAGAGTGAGAAGAAATCCCTCACCAGGACACAAAGAGCAATACAAACCCGATAGGGGGGTCTAATGATTCTACACTCCATCCAAAATGAAAAATAAATCAATAAAAAAGTTTGGGGTATAGATAGACTTTAGCTCTTGCAAAGCGCATGCTGTGTACCGTCCGTGAAAACTATCAGGGGGTGTAACACTTCAGTAGGACAAGAACACATCTAGAATCAGATTTCTCCACCAATTCTGAAGGATTGTCAACTGAATTACAGGCGAGACATCGATTGTCCGCACAGTTCAAGAACAAGAGTCCTTCCTGAAGACCACAATGTGATATCTACCCCCACAACGCACAGAATATTCCCATTACGGGGGCAAATATAAAGAATCTACCAACTTGGCAGAAACAAGTTCACAATAAAATTATTTTCCTGCAGCAACAATATCACAACATCCTAAATAGAAAAGATTTTGTAAAATAAAAATGGTATATTTATATAGCACTTTTCTCCCTTGGTATTTAAAGTGCCTTTTCTGCTGTTGGGGCAGATGGTGAGGCGGCCATCTTGGATGCGCTCAGTAGAATAGCATACTAGGGCCAATTTTAGTCAGGAGGCAATTTTCCTTTTAAAGAAAAGTGAAAAGAAAACTGGATTATATGGAGGAAAGCCATGCAAACTCCATGCAATTATTGTCCAAGTTGTGATTCAAACCAAGGACCCCATTAATGAAAGGCACCACTAAGCCCTTTATTGTCTAGCTATATCTTTTTTATATATTTTTGGATCTTATATCAACTTTACTGTTTTTTTTTATTATTGATTTGATCTGGTTTTATTACCTCATTGAAAACAGACAGTAATTTATCTGGACCCGTTGGTATTTGGATACATGACAATTACATTATGAACCCCAATTAATACCCATCTTCATTAAGTCGATATTTCCCTAAACCAGGAACCTCAATTCGAAATAACCTTCTAGGAGCGCAAAACACCACTTACCTTTACTTTCTACCACTAAGCCCTAAACCATGGTACTGTTCCATAAACTCACTCCAAGTCTGTGACCCCCTTGAAACCAACCATAGCTGGAGTAGCTCTATCATAGCTCCGGTTTTTATTACTTGGTTCCTCCACAGTGTTCTGTACATAAACCAGGGCTCAACAAACCCCGGGCACCAGGTTACATTTGCGACTAGAATTAGCGACCTGGCGCCTGGGGTAGCACAGCTGGGAGTATCCTGTCTCCGTGCAACCCCCCCCCCCCCCGGCGTGATCGCGTTGGGCTGCGCCGCCACCGGCCGGTAATTGAGGCCGCGGCTTTGAGGCCTTCTGCGATCCTATGTTTCTTTCTGGAATCTGGCGCCCCCTAGTGGTGGCTGTTGGTATGACAGCCAGCAATGTTAATGGAGCTTTCACTGCCCGCCCATCTCCTCCCCTTTACTTAGAACCCCTAAACCTTATATATATTTTTTATTCTAACAACCTAGAGAATAAAATGGTGGTTGTTGCATTACTGTCTGTCACACCGTATTCGTGCAGCGGACTTACAAGCGCACTTTTTTGGGGAAAAATTATTTATTTAATAAAAACAAATAAGACAACAGTAAAGTTAGCCCAATTTTTTTTATATTGTGAAAAATAATGTTACGCCGAGTAAATTGATACCCGACATGTCACGCTTCAAAATTGCGCCCGCTCATGGAATGGTGACACACTTTTACCCTTTAAAATCTCCATAGGCGATGTTTAAAAAATTCTACAGCTTGCATGTTTTGAACACTGCTTTCCCATGCGGGCGCTACTCACGTATGCGTTCGCTTCTGCACGCAAGCTTGGCGGGACAGGGCGCATTTAAAAAAAAATAATTCTTATTTTAACTTTTTATTTTTTATTTTTTCACTGTTCTTTTAAAAAAAAAAAAAAAAATTGTCACTTTTATTCCTAATACAAGGAATGTAAAAATCCCTTGTAATAGAAAAAAATCATGACAGGTCCTCTTAAATATGAGATCCGGGGGGGTCAGAGAGACCTCACATCTCATATTTACACTAAAATGCAATTAAAAAAAAAAAAATTGTCATTTGAAAAAATAAAATAAAATGTCCCTCTAAGAGCTATGGGCAATGACTTGGAGACAGGTGGGGGGCGCCATCTTCCCCTCACTCATCTCCATGTCAGGCCAGGGACAGGTCCGGATCGCCGTCACGGACCCGGCTCCTAACTTTTTTAGCTGGCTCCTAGATTCCAAGCAAATTTGTCAACCCCTGACATAAACATGGCAGCTCTCATCTATGAGCATCCCCCCAGCTGCCTATCACTGAAGAACGTCTCTCTACGGGGACACTGCTCTAGAGCCATTTGCCTAAATATGTAAAATACTTTGAGCAAAGTGGAGAAGTTGAGAAACTTTGGTTGTGAGGCCAGAATGACTCTGACCGATTCTGTAGTCCCGGAACCAGCACCCCCTCCAAGAGTCCGGCCATGGCGTCCTTGGTGATGGGTCAGAGCTTCAGTGGCGTTGCTCCGTCATGGAGAACACAGAACTGGTATAAAGCTCCGCCCACTAACCGCAAGTAGTAGTTTATCATTTCTAATTAAGAAATAAATAAATAAATGCAGTTTCTTTCTTTAGTACTGAACATCCTTTGTATTATGCAGTGCCACATGCCTCTCCATGGCCCACAGTGCCTGATGCCCCTTATATATTAAGAGCTGCTATTGTTACAGTGATGTTAATCCCAAACTCGTTCTTCATTCCAGGGGTGACATGCGGGATGAGGATGAATTGGGAGATGCCGGTGGCTCTGAGGACAGGGTTGGCTTCATTATGGATGGCGTTACAGACGCTCCTCTAGGTGACGGAACGCTGCGCCTTGTCGGTTATCACATGAGCACCGGACAGGTCAGTGAACCCCAAAGAACAATTCACATCTCATATTATGAAATAAGAAAACACAAACGGGACTAAACCTTAGAAAGAGATTTGGTGTCATTGTTACAAACAGACAAGAGGACAATGATGAAGGTTCTAATCTTCATAAGCTAATCCCTTGTACACACGGTCAGGCATTCCAATGGACAATGTCCGATGGGACCGTGTTGCCGGATAATCCGACCGTGAGTGGGCTCCATCGGACTGTTTCCATCGGAGTATCCGACAGACCAGGTTTTCCAGCTGGGCTATAAAATTTTCCAACAACATGATCCGATGGGACTTTGTCCGATCATGTGTAGAGAATTCCAATCGGACAAAGTGCCACGCATGCTCAGATCAAATTCCTACACCAAAGCTATTGGCTACTAGCCTGAACTTAGTCCCGTCGTAACAAAATAACGTCATCACGAATGAACAAATGAATGTCCGACCGTGTGTATGCAACAGTTTCGGACAAAATCCGACGGATTTGGTTGTCGGAATGTCCGGCCGTGTGTACAAGGGCTAAGATTTAGGTTGGCTTAAGATAGAATATTTTATATCACTAAAGACATTTCCCATTGGATACAACTGACACATAAGACCTATTGGAGCAGATAATACAATACTTTTATAGGATGTTCACACAATACATTAATTATTGTGTTCAAAAAATGGACCTCGTCATTTTAGTAGCTGATAGAAAAGCTGCCTGAATCCCACCATACAACATCAGGAAAATGACGGAGAATTGTGGGATCTCTTCTGTGGCCCCACTGTCGCGCCTACCCTTGGCATAGGTGGTCAGGCACTATAGCTGGCATCAATGTTCTTCACCTATAGATGCCTCCTTTCCCACAAGCCAAGCAGGATTACCAGTACTTGGTTGCCCCCAGGACTTATACACAATACTATAGTGCCTGGCTATCACACCAGGGTCGGCGTGGACTTATTTGGGGCTTTGATTATTCTTTTTGTTGATTGATTATGTTCAATATTTGTGTTGATTTATTGCACCTCTTCTCTAGCACAGCAAACATTGTTTTGTATATCACAGTGATTACATGTTCAGGAACCGATCTTACCAGCTTCTGATCGCTAAGTTTGAGACCACAAGCTGTTGTATGTGTGGTGGGGCTCATGTCTGGGGGTACAGGCACACGTGTGTGGCGGTCAGGAGCGTGTAGCACTTCTATTCCATGACAGCTGCTGTCCTCACTCCATCATCCTGGGTTGGGCTGGGCGGAGTTAAAGATAAAACGGTGGTGCCTTCATCTCTGTGATATCAGTGTCAGTGCGTTGCTACAGGTACAAACCAATGACGTGCGTTTGTGTGGAGTTCACGCCAAGAGTTGCATTTATTTGGTGAAATACAAAGACTTCTCTGTAGGAATGATTTACTAATAAGCCATCTATGAATCTCTAGGTGATTCGCACTCGCGGGAAGGGGATGAGTTGCATTATTTCGGCTGTCAGCTCCAACGTCTTACATGGCTGCTTCGTGTTTGGAGAACAAGAGGTACAAATCTTTCCATCAAAGAAGAAAAATATCCCGACAGCCAGTAATGATGACAATCCCACCAGCAGTGATGACAATCCCACCACCAGTGATGACAATCCCACCAACAATGATGACAATCCCACCACCAGTGATGACAATCCCAACAGTAATGATGACAATCCCACCACCAGTGATGACAATCCCACCACCAGTGATGACAGCCCCACCACCAGTGATGACAATCCCACCACCAGTGATGACAATCCCACCACCAGTGATGACAATCCCACCACCAGTGATGACAATCCCACCGACAGTGATGACAGCCCCACCACCAGTGATGACAATCCCACCACCAGTGATGACAATCCCAACAGTAATGATGACAATCCCACCACCAGTGATGACAATCCCAACAGTAATGATGACAATCCCACCACCAGTGATGACAATCCCACCAACAGTGATGACAATCCCACCACCAGTGATGACAATCCCACCGACAGTGATGACAGCCCCACCACCAGTGATGACAATCCCACCACCAGTGATGACAGTCCCACCACCAGTGATGACAATCCCACCACCAGTGATGACAATCCCACTAACAATGATGACAATCCCAACACCAGTGATGACAATCCCACCACCAGTGATGACAATCCCACCAACAGTGATGACAATCCCACCAACAATGATGACAGTCCCACCACCAGTGATGACAATCCCACCAACAGTGATGACAATCCCACCAACAATGATGACAGTCCCACCACCAGTGATGACAATCCCACCACCAGTGATGACAGTCTCACCAACAGTGATGACAGTCTCACCAACAGTGATGACAGTCTCACCAACAGTGATGACAATCCCACCACCAGTGATGACAATCCCACCAACAGTGATGACAATCCCACCAACAGTGATGACAATCCCACCACCAGTGATGACAATCCCACCAACAGTGATGACAATCCCACCACCAGTGATGACAATCCCACCACCAGTGATGACCGTCCCACCAACAATGATGACAATCCCACCTCCAGTGATGACAATCCCACCAACAATGATGACAATCCCACCAGCAGTGATGACAATCCCACCAACAATGATGGCAATCCCACAAGCAGTGATGACAATCCCACCAACAATGATGACAATCCCACCAGCAGTGATGACAATCCCACCAACAATGATGACAATCCCACCACCAGTGATGACAATCCCACCACCAGTGATGACAATCCCACCAACAATGATGACAATCCCACCAACAATGATGACAATCCCACCACCAGTGATGACAATCCCACCACCAGTGATGACAATCCCACCAACAGTGATGACAATCCCACCACCAGTGATGACAATCCCACTAACAATGATGACAATCCCACCACCAGTGATGACAATCCCACCACCAGTGATGACAATCCCACCACCAGTGATGACAATCCCACCAACAATAATGACAATCCCACCACCAGTGATGACAATCCCACCAACAGTGATGACAATCCCACCAACAATGATGAGAATCCCACCACCAGTGATGACAATCCCACCACCAGTGATGACAATCCCACCACCAGTGATGACAATCCCACCAGCAGTGATGACAATCCCACCACCAGTGATGACAGTCCCACCACCAGTGATGACAATCCCACCAACAGTGATGACAATCCCACCAACAATGATGACAATCCCACCACCAGTGATGACAATCCCACCAACAGTGATGACAATCCCACCAGCAGTGATGACAATCCCACCAACAATGATGACAATCCCACCACCAGTGATGACAATCCCACCACCAGTGATGACAATCCCACCAACAGTAATGACAATCTCACCACCAGTGATGACAATCCCACCAACACTGATGACAATCCCACCACCAGTGATGACAATCCCACCAACAGTGATGACCGTCCCACCAACAATGATGACAATCCCACCTCCAGTGATGACAATCCCACCAACAGTGATGACAGCCCCACCACCAGTGATGACAATCCCACCAACAATGATGACAATCCCACCACCAGTGATGACAATCCCACCACCAGTGATGACAATCCCACCAACAGTGATGACAATCCCACCAGTAATGATGACAATCCCACCAGTAATGATGACAATCCCACCAACAGTGATGACAATCCCACCACCAGTGATGACAATCCCACCACCAGTGATGACAATCCCACCAACAGTGATGACAATCCCACCAGTAGTGATGACAATCCCACCACCAGTGATGACAATCCCACCACCAGTGATGACAATCCCACCAACAGTGATGACAATCCCACCAGTAATGATGACAATCCCACCAGTAATGATGACAATCCCACCAACAGTGATGACAATCCCACCACCAGTGATGACAATCCCACCAACAGTGATGACAATCCCACCAGTAGTGATGACAATCCCACCAACAATGATGACAATCCCACCACCAGTGATGACAATCCCACCAGTAGTGATGACAATCCCACCACCAGTGATGACAATCCCACCAGCAGTGATGACAATCCCACCAACAGTGATGACAATCCCACCAGTAGTGATGACAATCCCACCACCAGTGATGACAATCCCACCAGTAGTGATGACAATCCCACCAACAGTGATGACAATCCCACCAGTAGTGATGACAATCCCACCACCAGTGATGACAATCCCACCAACAGTGATGACAATCCCACCAGTAGTGATGACAATCCCACCAGTAATGATGACAATCCCACCAGTAATGATGACAATCCCACCAACAGTGATGACAATCCCACCACCAGTGATGACAATCCCACCACAAGTGATGACAATCCCACCAGTAGTGATGACAATCCCACCAGTAATGATGACAATCCCACCAGTAATGATGACAATCCCACCAACAGTGATGACAATCCCACCACCAGTGATGACAATCCCACCACCAGTGATGACAATCCCACCACCAGTGATGACAATCCCACCAGTAATGATGACAATCCCACCACCAGTGATGACAATCCCACCAACAGTGATGACAATCCCACCACCAGTGATGACAATCCCACCAGTAGTGATGACAATCCCACCAACAGTGATGACAATCCCACCAGTAATGATGACAATCCCACCACCAGTGATGACAATCCCACCACCAGTGATGACAATCCCACCAACAGTGATGACAATCCCACCAACAGTGAAGACAATCCCACCAGTAATGATGACAATCCCACCACCAGTGATGACAATCCCACCACCAGTGATGACAATCCCACCAGTAATGATGACAATCCCACCAACAGTGATGACAATCCCACCAACAGTGATGACAATCCCACCACCAGTGATGACAATCCCACCACCAGTGATGACAATCCCACCAGTAGTGATGACAATCCCACCACCAGTGATGACAATCCCACCAGTAGTGATGACAATCCCACCACCAGTGATGACAATCCCACCAGTAGTGATGACAATCCCACCACCAGTGATGACAATCCCACCACCAGTGATGACAATCCCACCAGTAGTGATGACAATCCCACCACCAGTAGTGATGACAATCCCACCAACAGTGATGACAATCCCACCAGTAGTGATGACAATCCCACCAACAGTGAAGACAATCCCACCAGTAGTGATGACAATCCCACCAGTAGTGATGACAATCCCACCAGTAGTGATGACAATCCCACCACCAGTGATGACAATCCCACCAACAGTAATGACAATCTCACCACCAGTGATGACAATCCCACCAACAGTGATGACAATCCCACCAACAGTGAAGACAATCCCACCAGTAATGATGACAATCCCACCACCAGTGATGACAATCCCACCACCAGTGATGACAATCCCACCAGTAATGATGACAATCCCACCAACAGTGATGACAATCCCACCAACAGTGATGACAATCCCACCACCAGTGATGACAATCCCACCACCAGTGATGACAATCCCACCAGTAGTGATGACAATCCCACCACCAGTGATGACAATCCCACCAGTAGTGATGACAATCCCACCACCAGTGATGACAATCCCACCAGTAGTGATGACAATCCCACCACCAGTGATGACAATCCCACCAGTAGTGATGACAATCCCACCACCAGTGATGACAATCCCACCACCAGTGATGACAATCCCACCAGTAGTGATGACAATCCCACCACCAGTAGTGATGACAATCCCACCAACAGTGATGACAATCCCACCAGTAGTGATGACAATCCCACCAACAGTGAAGACAATCCCACCAGTAGTGAAGACAATCCCACCAGTAGTGATGACAATCCCACCAGTAGTGATGACAATCCCACCAGCCAGTTGTATACAGCACAGACATCTTTGTCATTTTCAGGGTTATAAACGTTTTGCTCCCACAGTAGATTTACGGTGGAGAGGCGGCACAGGCAGGCCGGACAACGCACCTCTACATCACCGCCTGTCTTCTGGATTCGGGGCGTGCCTGATTGGACACGGCACGAGTTTGGCAGTTGATTTCAGCCAATGATTTTGTCTGAAATCAGCTGATCGTCCATGTCCAATCACGGAGCTCTGTATTTACAAAATCATAGGAACAGCGATCTGTCTGCTCCTTCAGGGACAAAAAACTGCCAGATCAGAAAATAAAATCAGCGCACATTACACATTGTTAGGCACACAGTTAACCCTAGTTTTTAACCTCTTCACAGCCAGTGTCATTAGTACAGTGACAGTGTATAGTATTATCACTCATCACTGTATGTGCCAAATATTTTAGTTGGTGAAAGGTCTGGACTGCAGGCAGGCCAGTTAAGCTCCCAGACTCTTCTACTAGGAAGCCATGCAATTGTCATAGATGCTGTATGTGATTTAGCCTTGTCCTACTAAAATAAGCAAGGCCTTTCCTGAAAAAGACATCGGGGGGTATTTACGAAAGGCAAATCCACTTTGCACTGCAATTGCACTTGAAAGTGCAGTCGCTCTAAATCTAAGGGGTAGATCTGAAATGAGGGGAAGCTCTGCTGATTTTATCATCCAATCACGTGCAAGCTAAAATGCTGTTTTTTATTTTCTTTGCATGTCCCTCTTGGATCTGCGGCGACTTCACTTCCAAGTGCAAAGTGCATTTCCCTTTAGTAAATAACCCCCCCCCCCCCAGTGTCTGGATGCTCTAAAGCTTGGAGAGATCTTTCAGCATTGATGGTGCCCATTCCGGATGTAGTAATGCCCCCCATCAGAGATTTGATAACAAGCCGGAAGGTCCCTCTCCTTCAGTTCGGAGGATGCGGCGCCCATGGGGGCCAAAAAGCCATCAAATTTTCATTTGTCCGACCACAGAACAGTTATAATGAGCTTTGTCCGAAGAAGACGGCGGCCTTTCCGGATTGTGTTCAGATGTGGCTTCTTCTTTGTATGATGGAGCTTTACCCCGTATTTCTGGGAGGCACCGCCAGCTCTGCACAGACATTCCTCAGCCCATGACGTAAATCCCACAATCATGCCTGTCTGAGGGCCTGACGATCACCGCCATCCAATGTCACATTTCAACCTTGTCCCTTCCGCACACGCTTATCCACACGCTTATCCACACGCTTATCCACACGCTTATCCACACGCTTCCCCACACGCTTCCCCACACGCTTCCCCACACTCTTCCACACACGCTTCCACACACGCTTATCCACACACGCTTCCCTACGTGCTTCCACACATGCTTCCCCACACGCTTCCACCCACGCTTCCCCACACGCTTCCACCCACGCTTCCCCACACGCTTCCACACACGCTTCCACACACTCTTCCACCCACGCTTCCCCACACGCTTCCACACACGCTTATCCACACACTTCCACACACGCTTCCCTACGTGCTTCCACACACGCTTCCCAACACGCTTCCCCACACGTTTATCCACACGCTTCCCCACGTGCTTCCCCACACGCTTATCCACACGCTTCCCCACACGCTTCCCCACGTGCTTCCACACGCGCTTCCCCACGTGCTTCCCCACACGCTTATCCACACGCTTCCCCATACGCTTCCCCAGATGTTTTCCCAGACGCTTATCCACACGCTTCTCCACACACTTCCTCACGCGCTTATCCACACGCTTCCCCACACGCTTCCACACACGCTTATCCACACACTTCCACACACGCTTCCCTACGTGCTTCCACACACGCTTCCCAACACGCTTCCCCACACGTTTATCCACACGCTTCCCCACGTGCTTCCCCACACGCTTATCCACACGCTTCCCCACACGCTTCCCCACGTGCTTCCACACGCGCTTCCCCACGTGCTTCCCCACACGCTTATCCACACGCTTCCCCATACGCTTCCCCAGATGTTTTCCCAGACGCTTATCCACACGCTTCTCCACACACTTCCTCACGCGCTTATCCACACGCTTCCCCACACGCTTATCCACACGCTTCCCCAGATGCTTATCCAGACACTTCCCCACACGCTTCCACACATGCTTCCCCAGACGCTTCCCCACACGCTTCCACACACGCTTCCCCAGACGCTTCCCCACACGCTTCCACACATGCTTTCCCAGACGCTTCTCCACACGCTTCCGCAAATGCTTCCCCAGACGCTTCTCCACACGCTTCTCCACACGCTTCTCCACACGCTTCTCCACACGCTTCTTCACACGCTTCTGCAAACGCTTCCCAAGAAGCTTATCCACACGCTTCCGCACATGCTTTCCCAGACACTCCTCCAGATCCTCAGACTGTTTTGATGATATTATATACTGGAGATGATCACACATTTAAAGTCTTTGCACTTTTACGTTGAGGAACGATATTCTGAAAAGTTTGACAATTTTTAGACACAGCTTTTCACCGATTGGTGAACCTCGGCCCATCTTTACTTCTGAGACACTCGGACTCTCAAAGATGCTCTTTTTATACCCAGTTGTGTTACTGACCTGTTGCCAAGCAACCTAAGTAGTCACAAAACCTGCCGCCAGCTCTTCCCATTTGCTTCGCCGCTGTTTGTTGCCCCGTCCCAACTTTTTTTGAGACGTGTTGTTGCCATAAATTTCCAAATTTCCGGTTTTCTATTTTCTTCGTTAAAACATTTGATGAGTTTTCTATTATTTATTGTGAGTAAAATCCGGATTTATGAGATTTGCACATCATTGAATTCTGGGGGTTTTGTAGATTTTGCACAGCGCCCCGACTTCTTTGGAATTGGGGTTGTATATACGGAATAGCAGTCACATGAGTCAATCTTTAGTGAAGAATAGTGATGGCCGAACGGTTCGCCCGGCGGTCGTTTCGCGGCGAATTTCCGACTTTCGCCGTCCGCGGGTTCGAACGCCTTTTTCCGTCGTTCGCCCCGGCGGACTTACGTGTTTAATGTATACAAGAACTTTAACCTTTCGTGACACGTTTATCATGTGTTACAGGACAACCAATTGAGACATGACAGCTCATGGACACTTGGACATTCCCCCTAACCTATAAATACACCCGATCCGGTGGCCATTTTACATTCTTTCTTCTGTCACTGTAGGGAAAGGATCCTGTGTGGAGTAGGGACAGAGAAAACGCTAGCTATTTGGTACACAAAAGTTCTTTTCAGGACTGGTATAGGTGTTAGGTCAGCAGCCTGAGTTTCTTTTGTCAGTTTAGATAAAGGGACAGAGCGCTGTATGCTGCTATTTTAGGGACAGCTCAGCCAGATTAGTCTTTCTTCATCATCATCATCATCATCATCATTAGCTGTTACTATCAGGTCCACAAAAGAGCTGTTCCAGCTAATCGTTCCAGCCTACTCTTTTTTGCCAATTTGTATAGGGACAGGCAGGAAGCAGTGTGTCAGGCAGTGAGGATAATTTTAAAGACTTGCTGTTACTATTAGTTCCACAAAGGTTCTTTTCAGGACTGGTATCAGTGGTACGGTAATAGGCTTGTACACGTATAATATTCTTTCTTCCAAATATAGAAAGAATATTATACTTGACTGCTGCCCTTCTGCTGCAGTCTGCTAAACATTCACAACTCACTTGTTCCACAAAGCTCTTTATCAGGACTGGTAACTTGGTCTGTCTAGGGTGCTACGGTACATAGGCTTGGGTGCGGTACAGTCTGCTGTTCTGTAAGGACCGCTATCGGTCCACAATAGATAGGGTTGCCGTGCACTACTGCTGACCGCTGCCCTATACTGCAGCAGTCCTTCAGCGGTATAGGGACTGACGCACAGTCTGCTAAACACTAATACACAACCTGCTTGGTCCACAAAAGTTCTTATAAGGACTGGTAACTTGGTATAGGGTGCTACGGTACATAGGCCTGAGTGCGTTACAGTCTGCTGTTCTGTAAGGACCGCTATCGGTCCACAATACATAGGGTTGACGTGCACTACTGCTGACCGCTGCCCTATACTGCAGCAGTCCTTCAGCGGTATAGGGACTGACGCACAGTCTGCTAAACACTAACACACAACCTGCTTGGTCCACAAAAGTTCTTATAAGGACTGGTAACTTGGTATAGGGTGCTACGGTACATAGGCCTGAGTGCGTTACAGTCTGCTGTTCTGTAAGGACCGCTATCGGTCCACAATACATAGGGTTGCCGTGCACTACTGCTGACCGCTGCCCTATACTGCAGCAGTCCTTCATTGGTATAGGGACTGACGTACAGTCTGCTAATCACTAACACACAACCTGCTTGGTCCACAAAAGTTCTTATAAGGACTGGTAACTTGGTATAGGGTGCTACGGTACATAGGCCTGAGTGCGTTACAGTCTGCTGTTCTGTAAGGACCGCTATCGGTCCACAATACATAGGGTTGCCGTGCACTACTGCTGACCGCTGCCCTATACTGCAGCAGTCCTTCATTGGTATAGGGACTGACGTACAGTCTGCTAATCACTAACACACAACCTGCTTGGTCCACAAAAGTTCTTATAAGGACTGGTAACTTGGTATAGGGTGCTACGGTACATAGGCCTGAGTGCGTTACAGTCTGCTGTTCTGTAAGGACCGCTATCGGTCCACAATACATAGGGTTGCCGTGCACTACTGCTGACCTCTGCCCTATACTGCAGCAGTCCTTCAGCGGTATAGGGACTGACGCACAGTCTGCTAAACACTAACACACAACCTGCTTGGTCCACAAAAGTTCTTATAAGGACTGGTAACTTGGTATAGGGTGCTACGGTACATAGGCCTGAGTGCAGTACAGTCTGCTGTTCTGTAAGGACCGCTATCGGTCCACAATACATAGGGTTGCCGTGCACTACTGCTGACCGCTGCCCTATACTGCAGCAGTCCTTCATTGGTATAGGGACTGACGTACAGTCTGCTAATCACTAACACACAACCTGCTTGGTCCACAAAAGTTCTTATAAGGACTGGTAACTTGGTATAGGGTGCTACGGTACATAGGCCTGAGTGCGTTACAGTCTGCTGTTCTGTAAGGACCGCTATCGGTCCACAATACATAGGGTTGCCGTGCACTACTGCTGACCGCTGCCCTATACTGCAGCAGTCCTTCATTGGTATAGGGACTGACGTACAGTCTGCTAATCACTAACACACAACCTGCTTGGTCCACAAAAGTTTTTATAAGGACTGGTAACTTGGTATAGGGTGCTACGGTACATAGGCCTGAGTGCAGTACAGTCTGCTGTTCTGTAAGGACCGCTATCGGTCCACAATACATAGGGTTGACGTGCACTACTGCTGACCGCTGCCCTATACTGCAGCAGTCCTTCATTGGTATAGGGACTGACGTACAGTCTGCTAATCACTAACACACAACCTGCTTGGTCCACAAAAGTTCTTATAAGGACTGGTAACTTGGTATAGGGTGCTACGGTACATAGGCCTGAGTGCAGTACAGTCTGCTGTTCTGTAAGGACCGCTATCGGTCCACAATACATAGGGTTGCCGTGCACTACTGCTGACCGCTGCCCTATACTGCAGCAGTCCTTCATTGGTATAGGGACTGACGTACAGTCTGCTAATCACTAACACACAACCTGCTTGGTCCACAAAAGTTTTTATAAGGACTGGTAACTTGGTATAGGGTGCTACGGTACATAGGCCTGAGTGCAGTACAGTCTGCTGTTCTGTAAGGACCGCTATCGGTCCACAATACATAGGGTTGACGTGCACTACTGCTGACCGCTGCCCTATACTGCAGCAGTCCTTCAGCGGTATAGGGACTGACGCACAGTCTGCTAATCACTAACACACAACCTGCTTGGTCCACAAAAGTTCTTATAAGGACTGGTAACTTGGTATAGGGTGCTACGGTACATAGGCCTGAGTGCGTTACAGTCTGCTGTTCTGTAAGGACCGCTATCGGTCCACAATACATAGGGTTGCCGTGCACTACTGCTGACCGCTGCCCTATACTGCAGCAGTCCTTCAGCGGTATAGGGACTGACGCACAGTCTGCTAAACACTAACACACAACCTGCTTGGTCCACAAAAGTTTTTATAAGGACTGGTAACTTGGTATAGGGTGCTACGGTACATAGGCCTGAGTGCAGTACAGTCTGCTGTTCTGTAAGGACCGCTATCGGTCCACAATACATAGGGTTGCCGTGCACTACTGCTGACCGCTGCCCTATACTGCAGCAGTCCTTCATTGGTATAGGGACTGACGTACAGTCTGCTAATCACTAACACACAACCTGCTTGGTCCACAAAAGTTCTTATAAGGACTGGTAACTTGGTATAGGGTGCTACGGTACATAGGCCTGAGTGCGTTACAGTCTGCTGTTCTGTAAGGACCGCTATCGGTCCACAATACATAGGGTTGCCGTGCACTACTGCTGACCGCTGCCCTATACTGCAGCAGTCCTTCATTGGTATAGGGACTGACGTACAGTCTGCTAATCACTAACACACAACCTGCTTGGTCCACAAAAGTTCTTATAAGGACTGGTAACTTGGTATAGGGTGCTACGGTACATAGGCCTGAGTGCGTTACAGTCTGCTGTTCTGTAAGGACCGCTATCGGTCCACAATACATAGGGTTGCCGTGCACTACTGCTGACCGCTGCCCTATACTGCAGCAGTCCTTCATTGGTATAGGGACTGACGTACAGTCTGCTAATCACTAACACACAACCTGCTTGGTCCACAAAAGTTCTTATAAGGACTGGTAACTTGGTATAGGGTGCTACGGTACATAGGCCTGAGTGCGTTACAGTCTGCTGTTCTGTAAGGACCGCTATCGGTCCACAATACATAGGGTTGCCGTGCACTACTGCTGACCGCTGCCCTATACTGCAGCAGTCCTTCATTGGTATAGGGACTGACGTACAGTCTGCTAATCACTAACACACAACCTGCTTGGTCCACAAAAGTTCTTATAAGGACTGGTAACTTGGTATAGGGTGCTACGGTACATAGGCCTGAGTGCGTTACAGTCTGCTGTTCTGTAAGGACCGCTATCGGTCCACAATACATAGGGTTGCCGTGCACTACTGCTGACCGCTGCCCTATACTGCAGCAGTCCTTCATTGGTATAGGGACTGACGTACAGTCTGCTAATCACTAACACACAACCTGCTTGGTCCACAAAAGTTCTTATAAGGACTGGTAACTTGGTATAGGGTGCTACGGTACATAGGCCTGAGTGCGTTACAGTCTGCTGTTCTGTAAGGACCGCTATCGGTCCACAATACATAGGGTTGCCGTGCACTACTGCTGACCGCTGCCCTATACTGCAGCAGTCCTTCATTGGTATAGGGACTGACGTACAGTCTGCTAATCACTAACACACAACCTGCTTGTTCCACAAAAGTTCTTATAAGGACTGGTAACTTGGTATAGGGTGCTACGGTACATAGGCTTGAGTGCGGTACAGTCTGCTGTTCTGTAAGGACCGCTATCGGTCCACAATAGATAGGGTTGACGTGCACCACTGCTGACCGCTGCCCTATACTGCAGCAGTCCTTCAGCGGTATAGGGACTGACGTACAGTCTGCTAAACACTAATACACAACCTGCTTGGTCCACAAAAGTTCTTATAAGGACTGGTAACTTGGTATAGGGTGCTACGGTACATAGGCTTGAGTGCGGTACAGTCTGCTGTTCTGTAAGGACCGCTATAGGTCCACAATAGATAGGGTTGACGTGCACCACTGCTGACCGCTGCCCTATACTGCAGCAGTCCTTCAGCGGTATAGGGACTGACGTACAGTCTGCTAAACACTAATACACAACCTGCTTGGTCCACAAAAGTTCTTATAAGGACTGGTAACTTGGTATAGGGTGCTACGGTACATAGGCTTGAGTGCGGTACAGTCTGCTGTTCTGTAAGGACCGCTATAGGTCCACAATAGATAGGGTTGACGTGCACCACTGCTGACCGCTCACCTATACTGCAGCAGTCCTTCAGCGGTATAGGGACTAAGAGTTTTGTCACAGGGTCATTTAAAAAATGACATGCAGAGGAAGAGGCAGGCCCTTCCGCAGGGGTGGTAGGGGTAGGGCAGGAGCAACAGGCTTGAGCCAAAGTGGGAAGTTGCAGAAGGTGCGTTCAATTACTTTAAAGGATGCACCAGACTTGGTTGAGTGGCTCGCTCAGCCTTACTCTTCTGCACCCTCCTCATCCTCTCGATCTGCACCCTCTTCTTCACTCTCTGCTATGTGCACCCCCAAAGACACTACCACCAACAACACGACCACCACCACCACCACCACATACCTTCCGCTTGAGTCACTGGAATTATTTTCCGATCCATATCAAGAGGACATTTCTGATGCGCAGCCACTCTTGGTATTGGATCAGGAAGAGGAGGTAGCAACAAGCGCTACTCAGCAGTCTGACGCCAGTACCCAGATCAGCCCAAGGAGGAGGTTGGTCCCCGGTGTTGCTGCCTACTCCGAGATCTCTACTTATAGCGGTGGGGAAGGTGACGTTGATGATGACGTGTCTAGTGATGTCACGTGGGTGCCCACAAGAGAGGAAGAGGAGGGGAGTTCAGAGGGAGATATGGACCAGCAGATAGGGAGGAGAAGCAGCAATGACTTACATTGCACAGCAGGGACAAAGCAGACTGCAAATGTATCAGGAGCGAGTCATCGACCATGTACGGTCACATCTGGCGCTCCCAGGACACCGGCACATGGCTCCGCAGTGTGGGCTTTTTTTAACGTGTCCGCTGCTGACAATAGCGTTGCCATCTGCAATCTTTGCAGTCAACGCGTTAGTCGCGGTAAGCCCAATACTCACCTAGGGACGACCGCCTTAAGAAGGCACATGAGCAGCCATCACCGAGCCCAGTGGGAGCAACGGAACACACAAAGCCACACTGCAGGCTCTCACCGTCCAGCCTCGTCTTCTACTTCTCCTTCTCCTCTCTCCTCACAATTGTCCTCCACTCCACCTTCCATCACGCCAAGCTCACATTTTTCTGCAAAAAGGCAGGCTTCCGTGGGCCTAATGTTTGAGCGTAAAAAAATGATGACGCCGGATAACCCTCTTGCCCAACGGTTGGCGGCTGGCTTGTCAGAACTCATAGCCCGCCAACTACTGCCATATAAACTGGTGGACTCGGAGGCCTTTCGCAAATTTGTGGCCATTGGAACACCACAATGGAAGGTCCCAGGAAGGAAGTATTTCTCAGAGAAGGGCATCCCAGAGCTATATGGCCATGTTCAGCGGCAAGTGAATGTATCTCTGGCACACAGTGTCGGTGCCAAGATACATCTGACCACAGACACGTGGTCTAGCAAACACGGGCAGGGAAGGTATATCAGTTTTACTGCCCACTGGGTGAACCTTCTGACGGCCGTCAAGCATGTAACCCGTGGCACCCGTGTAGATTTGGTTTTACCGCCACGGATTGCATGCAGGCCTGACTCTTCTTCTCCTCCTCCTACTCCATCCTCCTCCCTCTCCTCCTCAGCTGCCTCCTCCTTTTCCGCTGCTAGCGTCTCTTCCACTGCACCGCCCAAGCTCCCCAGAACCTATTCCACATGCCAGGTGAGACGTTGCCATGCCGTGCTGCGTCTGTTGTGCCTGGAAGCAAAGAGCCACACTGGCCCGGCACTCCTTTCAGCTTTGCGTTCACAGGCAGATGAGTGGCTAACACCGCTCAATTTGACAGTTGGTAAAGTGGTGTGTGACAACGGTGCCAATCTGCTTAGCGCATTGAAACAGGGCAAAATCACGCACGTGCCGTGCATGGCACACGTCTTAAACTTGGTCGTGCAGCGATTCCTTGTCAAATACCCTGGGGTCCAGGACATCTTGCGGCAGGCAAGGAAAATCTCGGCCCATTTCAGAAGATCTTACACGGCCATGGCTCGCCTTGCTGACATTCAGCGGCGACACCATCTGCCGGTCAGACGTCTTATTTGCGATTGCCCGACGCGATGGAACTCAACCTTCTATATGCTTGATAGGCTGCTCCAGCAGAAACGTGCAGTTAACGTCTACCTGTATGAACTCTGCGAAAGAAACGGTTCTGGGGAGCTGGGTTTTTTTTCACCGCGCCAGTGGCTGCTCATGCGCGACACATGCAGACTTCTGCGGCCATTTGAGGAGATCACCAAACTGGTCAGTCGCAGCCATGGCGCCATCAGTGACATGGTACCTTATGCCTTCTTTCTGGAGCGTGCATTGCGTCGTGTCATTGATCAGGCTGTGGAGGAGCAGGAGCGGGAAGATGAGGAAGTCGCAATGCTGGATGAATTCCCAGGGGGGGCTACTCTATCTGAGACAAGTCAACAACAGGAGTCTGATGAGGAGTCAGAGGAGGATGGTGCCGGGGCGGATGAGCAGGAGCAAGAAGAGCATGCTTTAAACCTTTCTGGGATCCCTGTTGTGCGAGGATGGGGAGAGGAGAATGAAGAGGACGACATTATCCTGGATGATGAGCAGGAGCCAGGCCACCACACCGCTTCCACTTTAGTGCAAATGGGGGCCTTCATGCTCCAGTGTTTTAATAGGGACCCCCGTATAAAAAGCATGAGGGTCAAGGACCAGTACTGGGTGGCAACGTACTTAGACCCCCGGTACAAACACAAAATGGCGGAAATGTTACCGCCGTCGCAGAGGGCTGTCAGAATGCAGCACTTCCAGGCCTTGCTTCGAGAAATGCTGCATTCTGCTTTTGCGTGCGCTGGCAGAGGAGCAATTCCCACTCCCAGAGAAGGATTTGCGGGTACCAATCCAACAGCGCCTGCAAGAAGAGGCCGGTTTGAAGATGTGTTGGTGACTTCGGATATGAGGTCATTCTTTCAGCCGACCCATCGACAGGTGTCATCCGGATCCAGCATCAGGGAACGCCTAGACCGTCAGGTGTCCGACTACATTGGGTTAACGGCCGATGTGGACGCTCTGAGGAGTGATGAACCCCTAGACTACTGGGTGGGCAGGCTTGACCTCTGGCCAGAGCTTGCCCAATTTGCAATCGAACTGTTGGCTTGCCCCTCATCCAGTGTCCTGTCCGAAAGGACGTTCAGCGCAGCAGGGGGGATTGTGACCGATAAGCGTACTCGCCTAGCTCACCACAGTGTTAACTACCTCACATTTCTAAAAATGAATGAGGCATGGATCTCGGAGGAATTCAACACATGTGATCAGTAGACCATGTATATGTCTATAAACAATTTTTGGAATCAAGCACACAGACCTTCTTAATTCATTTGGCTCACTTCCCTGACCCAAAAAAGCACACCGTACTATATGCCCCTACCCTCCTCTTTGAAGAGGTTGAGCGGTGTCATATTTCTACTGGGGCTGCTTATTATGAGGGGTTCCCACCATCCCTGTGCTGTGCTGACTTCCTCCTGGGTGTTCTTATTATGAGGGGCTCCCACCATCCCTGTGCTGTGCTGACTTCCTCCTGGGGGTTCTTATTATGAGGGGATCACACCATCCCTGTGCTGTGCTGACTTCCTCCTGGGGCTGCTTACGGTGCTGCTGTCAGCGCTGTATGTCACGGAGCTGCTGTCAGCGCTGTATGTCACGGAGCTGCTGTCAGCGCTGTATGTCACGGAGCTGCTGTCAGCGCTGTATGTCACGGAGCTGCTGTCAGCGCTGTATGTCACGGAGCTGCTGTCAGCGCTGTATGTCACGGAGCTGCTGTCAGCGCTGTATGTCACGGAGCTGCTGTCAGCGCTGTATGTCACGGTGCTGCTGTCAGCGCTGTATGTCACGGAGCTGCTGTCAGCGCTGTATGTCACGGAGCTGCTGTCAGTGCTGTATGTCACGGAGCTGCTGTCAGCGCTGTATGTCACGGAGCTGCTGTCAGCGCTGTATGTCACGGAGCTGCTGTCAGCGCTGTATGTCACGGTGCTGCTGTCAGCGCTGTATGTCACGGAGCTGCTGTCAGCGCTGTATGTCACGGAGCTGCTGTCAGTGCTGTATGTCACGGAGCTGCTGTCAGCGCTGTATGTCACGGAGCTGCTGTCAGCGCTGTATGTCACGGAGCTGCTGTCAGCGCTGTATGTCACGGTGCTGCTGTCAGCGCTGTATGTCACGGAGCTGCTGTCAGCGCTGTATGTCACGGAGCTGCTGTCAGCGCTGTATGTCACGGAGCTGCTGTCAGCGCTGTATGTCACGGAGCTGCTGTCAGCGCTGTATGTCACGGAGCTGCTGTCAGCGCTGTATGTCACGGAGCTGCTGTCAGCGCTGTATGTCACGGTGCTGATGTCAGTGCTCTGTATTACGGTGCTGCTGTCAGTGCTCTGTATCTCCTGCACCCTCTTGTTTGCCTACCCTGGTCCCTGACCTTCCCTCTCCTCCATTGCCTTCATTAGCTCCATAGTCCTGAATTGTCAGAACAATTTCCCAAATAAAAAAAAAATGCTTGTAGTTATCGATCCCAAATTCACCTCATACATGTATTATGCTATTGTCCAGGTGGTGGGACTACGTGCTACCCCCTAATAATTACCCCGTGGCCGCAAATTCGACCTAAAGGTTTGCGAAATTCGCCTCCCATTGAAGTCAATGGAGCCCGCGGCGAACGGTCGTTTTCGCGAACGTTTGTGCCCGTTCGCGTTTCGCGTTCGCGAAACGTCCCGTCGGAAGTTCGTCCATCACTAGTGAAGAAAACTTTTGTTCATTTAAATTAGCAAAAAAGAAATTGCTCTACGGAAAATCGCTTCGGAGTTCTACTTTAGTGACCTAGAGGACGGAGTCCGGCTGGAGGACCGCTCTATGGTTGCGGGTCGGAGGACCTCGGAGGGTTAAAGGTTTACAGTAAAGCAGATTCTTCACATTCATAGATTTTGTATCGTTGATTTTCCCAACACAACTCTTATCCGTCTCGTGTTTTCCAGGCAGTTTTCGGGAAGGTTTCTCCAGAAGAAGACATGCTCCTGGTGCTGCGGTTCTACCACTGGCCGGGGGGCAGCACCGCCTGGGCACCATGGCAGCAACGCAGGCGCTTCCAGCCATTACTGGCCAGTGAGGAGTGGATGGCGGCCTGGGGAGCTCTCAGACTTACCAGACGGGAGATGGGGGCAGGTGAGACCACGGCGGGGGGCATTCAACACACAACTATATATAGGAAACGTTTTATTGAACTCTTACTACATATGTGTCCCGTATCCATGTCATATGTGTGGGGGAAACACGTCCCCGAAGCCTCGAGATCCTCCAGACTGCAGCCCACAGGCTGGAGGTGGCCATTGCCTTGCCTTTATCTGGGCCTTGGGCACTACTCCCCCCACTGACACCAATGATGGGGCACTATTCCTCCCACTGACACCAATGATGGGGCACTACTCCTCCCACTGACACCAATGATGGGGCACTATTCCTCCCACTGACACCAATGATGGGGCACTATTCCTCCCACTGACACCAATGATGGGGCACTATTCCTCCCACTGACACCAATGATGGGGCACTACTCCTCCCACTGACACCAATGACGGGGCACTATTCCCCCCACTGACACCAATGATGGGGCACTATTCCTCCCACTGACACCAATGATGGGGCACTATTCCTCCCACTGACCCCAATGATGGGACACTATTCCCCCCACTGACACCAATGACAGGGCACTATTCCTCCCACTGACACCAATGACGGGGCACTATTCCCTGTCTTCTCTCTCTGCTTCCTCCCCCAATGTCTTCTCTCTCCTCTGATCCCCGCAGAGCGGACGAGCAATTGGATGGAAACGGACTGCCCCTCTGTTTCCATCCAATGCATTCCGATCCGCTGGATGAATGGGGAATAGGACCGTGGCGGACAGGATTGGATCAGATGGCAGTGGGTGTCAGTGGACATCTGCCTGCTGACAATCCATAGAAGAGACTGGAAAACTGACAGACGGACCTGATTGGACAGCCCATGTGAAAGCTTTTCTCATTAGAACACTAAGAATGCAACAGGTGGTTATAACATGTACAGGCCCTCCCATTCTGGAAAGTCCTGTTCATTTTGTTGACAAACACATTTTCGCCATAATTTTCTTCAGCGCCATATTTCCAGAGATGAAAACTAAATGAAAATGACACAATTAGGGTTAGGAAAAAAATATTTTAAACAACAGACAACATGGATTCATGAAAGACATAAGTTGTCAAACAAACCTGATTTCTTTTTATGAGGTGGTAAGTAAAACCTTGGACAGAGGGGTGGCGGTGGACGTGGTATACTTGGACAGAGGGGTGGCGGTGGACGTGGTATACTTGGACAGAGGGGTGGCTGTGGACGTGGTATACTTGGACAGAAGGGTGGCGGTGGACGTGGTATACTTGGACAGAGGGGTGGCGGTGGACGTGGTATACTTGGACAGAGGGGTGGCTGTGGATGTGGTATACTTGGACAGAGGGGTGGCGGTGGACGTGGTATACATGGACAGAGGGGTGGTGGTGGACATGGTATACTTGGACAGAGGGGGGGCTGTGGACGTGGTATACTTGGACAGGGGGGGCTGTGGACGTGGTACACTTGGATAGAGGGGGGGCTGTGGACGTGGTATACTTGGACAGAGGGGTAGCGGTGGACGTGGTACACTTGGACAGAGGGGGGCTGTGGACGTGGTATACTTGGACAGAGGGGTAGCGGTGGACGTGGTATACTTGGACAGAGGGGGGGCTGTGGACGTGGTATACTTGGACAGAGGGGTAGCGGTGGATGTGGTATACTTGTACAGAGGGGGGCTGCGGACGTGGTATACTTGGACAGAGGGGTAGCGGTGGACGTGGTATACTTGGACAGAGGGGGGGCTGTGGACGTGGTATACTTGGACAGAGGGGTAGCGGTGGACGTGGTATACTTGGACAGAGGGGTGGCTGTGGACGTGGTATACTTGGACAGAGGGGTAGCGGTGGACGTGGTATACTTGGACAGAGGGGGGGCTGTAAACGTGGTATACTTGGACAGAGGGGTGGCTGTGGACATGGTATACTTGGACAGAGGGGTGGCTGTGGACATGGTATACTTGGACAGAGGGGTGGCGGTGGACGTGGTATACTTGGACAGAGGGGGGCAGTGGACGTGGTATACTTGGACAGAGGGGTGGCAGTGGACGTGGTATACTTGGACAGAGGGGTGGCTGTGGACGTGGTATACTTGGACAGAGGGGTGGCTGTGGACATGGTATACTTGGACAGAGGGGTGGCGGTGGACGTGGTATACTTGGACAGAGGGGTGGCGGTGGACGTGATATACTTGGACAGAGGGGTGGCGGTGGACGTGGTATACTTGGACAGAGGGGGGCAGTGGACGTGGTATACTTGGACCGAGGGGTGGCAGTGGACGTGGTATACTTGGACAGAGGGGTGGCTGTGGATGTGGTATACTTGGACAGAGGGGTGGCTGTGGACATGGTATACTTGGACAGAGGGGTGGTGGTGGCTGTGGTATACTTGGACAGAGGGGGGCGGTGGACGTGGTATACTTGGACAGAGGGGTGGCAGTGGACGTGGTATACTTGGACAGAGGGGTAGCGGTGGACGTGGTATACTTGGACAGAGGGGTAGCGGTGGACGTGGTATACTTGGACAGAGGGGTAGCGGTGGACGTGGTATACTTGGACAGAGGGGTGGCGGTGGACATGGTATACTTGGACAGAGGGGTGGCGGTGGACGTGGTATACTTGGACAGAGGGGGGCGGTGGACGTGGTATACTTGGACAGAGGGGTGGCAGTGGACGTGGTATACTTGGACAGAGGGGTGACTGTGGACGTGGTATACTTGGACAGAGGGGTGGCTGTGGACATGGTATACTTGGACAGAGGGGTGGCGGTGGATGTGGTATACTTGGACAGAGGGGTGGCGGTGGACGTGGTATACTTGGACAGAGGGGTGGCGGTGGACGTGGTATACTTGGACAGAGGGGTAGCGGTGGACGTGGTATACTTGGACAGAGGGGTGGCGGTGGACATGGTATACTTGGACAGAGGGGTGGCGGTGGACGTGGTATACTTGGACAGAGGGGGGCGGTGGACGTGGTATACTTGGACAGAGGGGTGGCAGTGGACGTGGTATACTTGGACAGAGGGGTGACTGTGGACGTGGTATACTTGGACAGAGGGGTGGCAGTGGACGTGGTATACTTGGACAGAGGGATGGTGGTGGCCGTGGTATACTTGGACAGAGGGGGGCGGTGGACGTGGTATACTTGGACAGAGGGGTGGCAGTGGACGTGGTATACTTGGACAGAGGGGTAGCGGTGGACGTGGTATACTTGGACAGAGGGGTAGCGGTGGACGTGGTATACTTGGACAGAGGGGTAGCGGTGGACGTGGTATACTTGGACAGAGGGGTGGCGGTGGACATGGTATATTTGGACAGAGGGGTGGCGGTGGACGTGGTATACTTGGACAGAGGGGGGCGGTGGACGTGGTATACTTGGACAGAGGGGTGGCAGTGGACGTGGTATACTTGGACAGAGGGGTGACTGTGGACGTGGTATACTTGGACAGAGGGGTGGCAGTGGACGTGGTATATTTGGACAGAGGGGTGGCTGTGGATGTGGTATACTTGGACAGAGGGGTGGCTGTGGACATAGTATACTTGGACAGAGGGGTGGTGGTGGCCGTGGTATACTTGGACAGAGGGGGGCGGTGGACGTGGTATACTTGGACAGAGGGGTGGCAGTGGACGTGGTATACTTGGACAGAGGGGTAGCGGTGGACGTGGTATACTTGGACAGAGGGGTAGCGGTGGACGTGGTATACTTGGACAGAGGGGTAGCGGTGGACGTGGTATACTTGGACAGAGGGGTGGCGGTGGACATGGTATACTTGGACAGAGGGGTGGCGGTGGACGTGGTATACTTGGACAGAGGGGGGCGGTGGACGTGGTATACTTGGACAGAGGGGTGGCAGTGGACGTGGTATACTTGGACAGAGGGGTGACTGTGGACGTGGTATACTTGGACAGAGGGGTGGCGGTGGACGTGGTATACTTGGACAGAGGGGTGGCGGTGGACGTGGTATACTTGGACAGAGGGGTGGCGGTGGACGTGGTATACTTGGACAGAGGGGTGGCGGTGGACATGGTATACTTGGACAGAAGGGGGCGGTGGACATGGTATACTTGGACAGAGGGGTGGCGGTGGACGTGGTATACTTGGACAGAGGGGTGGCGGTGGACGTGGTATACTTGGACAGAGGGGTGGCGGTGGACGTGGTATACTTGGACAGAGGGGTGGCGGTGGACATGGTATACTTGGACAGAGGGGGGCGGTGGACGTGGTATACTTGGACAGAGGGGTGGCGGTGGACGTGGTATACTTGGACAGAGGGGGGCGGTGGACGTGGTATACTTGGACAGAGGGGTGGCTGTGGACATGTTATTCTTGGACAGAGGGGTGGCGGTGCACGTGGTATACTTGGACAGAGGGGTGGCGGTGGACGTGGTATACTTGGACAGAGGGGTGGCGGTGGACGTGGTATACTTGGACAGAGGGGGGCGGTGGACATGGTATACTTGGACAGAGGGGTGGCAGTGGACGTGGTATACTTGGACAGAGGGGTGGCTGTGGATGTGGTATACTTGGACAGAGGGGTGGCTGTGGACATGGTATACTTGGACAGAGGGGTGGTGGTGGCCGTGGTATACTTGGACAGAGGGGGCGGTGGACGTGGTATACTTGGACAGAGGGGTGGCAGTGGACGTGGTATACTTGGACAGAGGGGTAGCGGTGGACGTGGTATACTTGGACAGAGGGGTAGCGGTGGACGTGGTATACTTGGACAGAGGGGTAGCGGTGGACGTGGTATACTTGGACAGAGGGGTGGCGGTGGACATGGTATACTTGGACAGAGGGGTGGTGGTGGACGTGGTATACTTGGACAGAGGGGGGCGGTAGACGTGGTATACTTGGACAGAGGGGTGGCAGTGGACGTGGTATACTTGGACAGAGGGGTGACTGTGGACGTGGTATACTTGGACAGAGGGGTGGCTGTGGACATGGTATACTTGGACAGAGGGGTGGCGGTGGACGTGGTATACTTGGACAGAGGGGTGGCGGTGGACGTGGTATACTTGGACAGAGGGGTGGCGGTGGACGTGGTATACTTGGACAGAGGGGTGGCGGTGGACGTGGTATACTTGGACAGAGGGGTGGCGGTGGACGTGGTATACTTGGACAGAGGGGGGCGGTGGACGTGGTATACTTGGACAGAGGGGTGGCGGTGGACGTGGTATACTTGGACAGAGGGGGGCGGTGGACGTGGTATACTTGGACAGAGGGGTGGCAGTGGACGTGGTATACTTGGACAGAGGGGGCGGTGGACGTGGTATACTTGGACAGAGGGGGGCGGTGGACATGGTATACTTGGACAGAGGGGTGGTGGTGGACGTGGTATACTTGGACAGAGGGGGGCGGTGGACGTGGTATACTTGGACAGAGGGGTAGCGGTGGACGTGGTATACTTGGACAGAGGGGTAGCGGTGGACGTGGTATACTTGGACAGAGGGGTGGCTGTGGACGTGGTATACTTGGACAGAGGGGTGGCAGTGGACGTGGTATACTTGGACAGAGGGGGGCGGTGGACATGGTATACTTGGACAGAGGGGTGGCTGTGGACGTGGTATACTTGGATAGAGGGGTAGCGGTGGACGTGTTTAATGATTCTTACTCTGAATGATGTGAGGTTATCAGTGGTGTACCCCAAGGTTCAGTGCTGGGCCCCTTACTTTTTAATACCTTTTTAAATGATATGGGGTCTGGGATTTCAGTCTTTGCAGATGACACCGAGCTATGCAGTGCAATAACGTCCTTACAGGATGTCTGCAATTTACAAGCCAACCTCAATGCTCTGTCTAATTGGGCGACTATGTGGCAGCAGTGGCGGCTGGTGAAGTTTTTGGATGGGGGGGCGCCAGACCCCGCCCATCCTGACCCCGCCCACCATTTTGGCCCCTCCCACTTCTCATAAAACACGCCCCTTATGTAATCGGAAAAAAAAATTGACGTGGGTTCCCCCTCCGAGAGCATACCAGGCCCTCAGGTCTGGTATGGATTCCAAGGGGAACCCCCTATGCCGAAAAAACGGCGTGGGGGTCCCCCCCAGATCCACACCAGACCCTTATCCGAGCACGCTACCCGGCCGGCCAGGAAAGGGGGTGGGGACGAGCGGGCGCCCCCCCCCTCCTGAGCCGTACCAGGCCGCGTGCCCTCAACATGGGGGGGTGCCTTGGGGGAGGGGGGGCGTGCGGCCCCCCCACCCCAAAGCACCTTGTCCCCATGTTGATGAGGACAAGGGCCTCTTCCCGACAACCCTGGCCGTTGGTTGTCGGGGTCTGCGGGCGGGGGGCTTATCGGAATCCGGGAGCCCCCTTTAATAAGGGGGCCCCGGATACCAGCCCCCCACCCTATGTGAATGAGTATGGGGTACAATGTACCCCTACCCATTCACCTGTGAAAAAAAGTACAAAAAAAAAACACAACACAGGGAAAAAATATTTTATTGCACAGCTCCGGGGGTCTTCTCGCCGGACTCCTCCGCTATCTTCTTGTAGCTCTTTTGCTAGCGGAGGAGTCCGGCTTTCTTCCTCGCCGCCGGCCTCTTCTCCCGACTTCGGGGGTCTTGTCCCCCTCTTCGGTTCTTCTGCCGGGCCACCGCGCCTTCTTATAGCTCTTTTAGAGGCGGTGGCCCGGTCTCCTGCTGCCGCCGCCGCCGCCCGTTCTTCTTCTTCTTCTTCTTCTTCTCCTTCTTCTCCAGGAGATGTTGCCTCGACGATCTCCCTGGCCAGAATGCCAGGGACGCGCTGCGCTGCCACTTTTATAGAAGAACAATGGGGCGGTGTCACATGGGTTGATGTCACATGGGTTGGTCACATGGGTTGATGTCACATGGCGACTGTGACATCAACCCATTTTTTTTTTTTTACTTTTTTTTTTTTTTTACACCTAGGGAGAGGGGGGGCGGCGCCCGGGCGCCCCCTATGGGCGGGCCGCCACTGTGTGGCAGATGAGGTTTAATGTTGATAAATGTAAAGTTCTGCACTTGGGGGCTAAGAATATACATCATACATACTAGGGGGAGTACAATTGGGGGATCCATAGTGGAGAAGGATCTGGGGGAATCCATAGTAGTGGAGAAGGATCTGGGGGTTTTAGTAGATCATAAGCTTTTCTACCGGCGGCACAGTGGTGTAGTGGGCGGCACTCTCACCTAGCAGTAAAAAGGGTCCCTGGTTCAAATCCCAACCACAACACTACCTGCCTGGAGTTTGCATGTTCTCCCTGTATCTGCGTGGGTTTCCTCCCACAATCCAAAGACATGCAGGGAGGTTAATTGGCTTCTGTCCAAAATTGTCCCTAATATATGAATGGGGACCTTGGATTGTGGACTCCCTGAGGGTAGGGAGCGATGTGAGTGAGCAATGTACAGGGATGGGGACCATTGTAGACACTCACTCAGGTTGAACTGGATAGACTGGTGTCTTTATTCAACCTTACTAACTATGTAACTATAAGCTCAATAATAACATGCAATGCTAAGCTGTGGTCTCTTTCCTGTATATAGAGAGATATGGACTCCAGAGAGAGAGATATCATCTGTACAAATCATTAGTAAGACCTCATCTGGAATATGCCGTTCAGTTTTGGGCTCCAGTTCTCAAAAAGGATATCGGGGAACTGGAGAAAGTGCAGAGAAGGGCAACCAAACTGATAAGAGGCATGGAGGAGCTCAGCTATGAGGAAAGATTAGAGGAACTGAATTTATTCTCTTGATAAGAGGAGATTAAGGGGGGATATGATCACCATGTATAATATATAAGGGGGGATATGATCACCATGTATAATATATAAGGGGGGATATGATCACCATGTATAATATATAAGGGGTCCATATAGGGAACTTGGTGTTGAGTTTTTCACTTTACAGTCAACAAAGAGGACAAGGGGGACTCTTTACGTCTAGAGGAGAAGAGATTTCATCTCCAAATACGGAAAGGTTTCTTCACAGTAAGAGCTGTGAAAATGTGGAATGGACTCCCTGCAGAGGTGGATCTGACCCAATCAGTGGATTGCTATAAGAAAGGTCGGGATTATTTCCTAAGTGTACAGAATATAACGGGGTGACATTTATAGGTAAAGGTGATCCGGGGAAAATCCGATTGTCTCTCGGGGGATCAGGAAGGAATTTTTTCCTCTGCTTTAGGAAATTGGATCATTCTCTGCTGGGGTTTTTCACCTTCCTCTGGGTATAGAATTGTGTATATGGGATTGTATGATATTATTATTATTTTTGTGGTTGAACTGGATGGACTTGTGTCTTTTTTCAACCTGACTAACTATGTAACAATTGACAAAAATCAATACACATTTCCGGCAGTGAACAAAAACGAAACGAAAATGTGAGGGACATTTACCAACATGAAGTTTTGGTTTCCTGAGATCCACCTGTAAAGCTGATGAGTGTTTCCCCTCCCAGCAAGATAGTGACCATAGTGTGCTTAGCACTGTGCATTACAGACCTCCTCAGACCACCGTCCAGAGCATATCGTTTCTTCACCCTCATACAATAATACAATAAATGATAACATGATATTAGATCTTTCTATTCTCTCGGAGTATATGACGAGTTTCAGAATTGTAGAGAAATGCTTAAATAATTTGTTACAATGTAGCTACACCCATTAAATTTTAGTAGACGAAATTTGACTGAAATTAAAACAATTCCGATAAATTAAAATACGACTAAAACTAAAATGGCATTTTAGCCAAAAGATCATGATTAAAACTAAATCCAAATTTGATGCCAAAATGAACATTGCTGGAGAGAAACAAACAGCAACTCCTTTAGAAAAGAAGGTGGTGAGAATCTGCTACAGGGGAGCGAATATTTCCACATCGATCAGCGAGAAATGTGGCGTTCCGTGTCATGTGATGATTGCGGCATTCACTTGTCTCTTTGTGTCTTCTCCAGATTCCGCTGATGGCGGCCATCTTGTGTGGAATACAGGAATTCACGATCTTCCCTTGTACCACAGTCCTGCGCCCCCCGTCATTAACCTGTCTGCCACGGTGAGTAGAATGTGGAACCCGAACCCCCCTAGTAGCGGAACATCCTACCTCCCCCGCCGAGTGCTCTCCAGAGTGCCGACTGAGGGCCGGAGGCAACCCACTCCAGCCCTTGGAGTACTTATTCCTCCCACTGACACCAATGATGGGGCACTACTCCCCCCCACTGACACCAATAATGGGGCACTATACCTCCCACTGACACCAATGATGGGGCACTATTCCTCCCACTGACACCAATGATGGGGCACTACTCCCCCCCACTGACACCAATAATGGGGCACTATACCTCCCACTGACACCAATGATGGGGCACTATTCCTCCCACTGACACCAATGATGGGGCACTATTCCTCCCACTGATACCAATGATGGGGCACTATTCCTCCCACTGACACCAATGATGGGGCACTATTCCTCCCACTGACACCAATGATGGGGCACTATTCCTCCCACTGATACCAATGATGGGGCACTATTCCTCCCGCTGACACCAATGATGGGGCACTATTCCTCCCACTGACACCAATGATGGGGCACTATTCCTCCCCACTGACACCAATGATGGGACACTATTCCTCCCACTGACACCAATGATGGGGCACTATTCCTCCCACTGACACCAATGATGGGGCACTATTCCTCCCACTGACACCAATGATGGGGCACTATTCCCCCCACTGACACCAATGATGGGGCACTATTCATCCCACTGACACCAATGATGGGGCACTATTCCTCCCACTGACACCAATGATGGGGCACTATTCCCCCACTGACAACAATGATGGGGCACTATTCCCCCCACTGACACCAATGATGGGGCACTATTCCTCCCACTGACACCAATGATGGGGCACCATTCCTCCCACTGACACCAATGATGGGGCACCATTCCTCCCACTGACACCAATGATGGGGCACTATTCCTCCCACTGACACCAATGATGGGGCACTATTCCCCCCACTGACACCAATGATAAGGTGTCAGTATAGTTTGGCTCCTCCATGCTGGGCACTAGGATTGGATGCGTTTGTTATTCTGGGTACCAGAAATGCAGAGAATATTGTAGAAATGACCAATCATGAGGCCGGTTATATTCCGTTATATTCGGTTATATTCGGTTGTATAATGAACATATAATGACATTTAATGACATGAAAATATTTGTGTCTCTAACGCGTTCTCTGTGGTGCAGCAACCTGAAGAGTACGAGGAGATATTCGAGCGATATGGTAGCGCCAGGGTGCAGCTTTGTGTGTTTAGCAAGACCCGTCCGGATTTTCCTTTCCCCCCAGAACCCCCGGTCCTAAATGAGGACAGTACCATGGTTCCAGAGGTAAGTGTCCTCACACTCCCCTCCCCCGGCTTTGTCCTCAGAGCAGAATAATCCAAGAAGTTTCCTCCCTTTAGGGGGCTTACATCTCCCATTCCCGGAGGAAACCCATGCTGGATCCGTTCTCCTCTACAGATGGCATTGCCGTGTTCATCGATGGCGCCCGTTTCCTGCCAGACTCCGCCACACTCACTCGTGTCACCGGGAGAATATTTGACAAGAACTACGATCAGTAAGTTTACACGCATGTGGGAGGAAGGATCTCGGTCTGGAACACGGCAAAGGAATATTTTTAATACAGTAAAGCAGAGTTACAATTTTCAAAAATATTTATTGCTGTTTGTGCATTTGTGTCCCAGTGACACCCGCTCTGCCCATTTCCTGTACAGGTGTCACAGGATCAGGAAGTGAGAAATAAAATCTCCCCCATGGTGTCAGAAGCAGAAGCTTTAAATCCGACTTCCATCCTTTCCTCCAGACTTGCACAGGTGTACAGGCTCCTCCCCTCATCACGCTCACAGCGCTACTTGTTACTCCAAACTCCGCCCCCTCCTGACTTGCACCGGTGTACTGACTCCACCCCTCATCCCGCTCACATCGCCACTTGTTCCTCCAAACTCCACCCCCTCCAGACTTGCACAGATGTACTAACTCCTCCCCTCATCCCGCTCACAGCGCCACTTGTTACTCCAAACTCTGCCCCTCCCTCCAGACTTGTACAGATGTACTGACTCCTCCCCTCATCCCGCTCACAGCGCCACTTGTTACTCCAAACTCTGCCCCTCCCTCCAGACTTGCACAGGTGTACTGACTCCTCCCCTCATCCCACTCACAGCGCCACTTGTTACTCCAAACTCCACCCCCTCCAGACTTGCACAGGTGTACTGGCTCCTTCCCTCATCCCGCTCACAGCGCTACTTGTTCTGAATCAGATCATTCTTTAGTATTAGTAGGAGCTGCTGGTTAGATTGGGCTTACCGTTACCTTCTTCTTCCTCACTTCATGTCTAGGGGTGTCCCATGGTAGATGGCTCAGCAGGCATGGACTGGCCATCGGGACTACCGGGAGATTCCCGGTGGGCCGATGGCTCAGTGGGCCGGTCTGGTGCACTGCTGGAGCCATTCCTCTCTGACAGCGAGTGATCGCGATTTCACTCCTGTCAGAGGAGCAGCTCCATCACTTGCTGGAGAGAGCATCAGGCGTTATGCTCCCTCCAGCCTGCAGGGGGAGATAGACAGCTGGCAGACTTTCCTTCCTCTCTCCCCTGTCACTTGTTATCACATGACTGGAGAGAGGAACAAAAAGCTGCCTTCAAAACTGTGAGTACATGTGGGAGGGGGAGGACACTCTGATGTGAAGGGGGCTGCTGGTGGGGACTCTCTGATGTGAAGGTGGCTGCTGGTGGGGACTCACTGATGTGAAGGGGGCTGCTGGTGGGGACTCCTGATGGGGACTCTGATGTGAAGGGGGCTTCTGATGGGGACTCTGGTGTAAAGGGGGCTGCTGGTGGGGACTCTGATGTAAAGGGGGCTGCTGGTGGGGACTCTGATGTAAAGGGGGCTGCTGGTGGGGACTCTGATGTGAAGGGGGCTTCTGGTGGGGACTTTGATGTGAAGGGGGCTTCTGGTGGGGACTCTGATGTGAAGGGGGCTGCTGGTTGGGACTCTGATGTGAAGGGGCTGCTGGGGAGGGCTCATGATGGGTACTCTGATGTGAAGGAGGCTTCTGGTGGGGACTCTCTGATGTGAAGGGGGCTTCTGGTGGGGACTCTCTGATGTGCAGGGGGCTGCTGGTGGGGACTCTGATGTGAATGGGGCTTCTGGTGGGGACTCTCTGATGTGAAGGGGGCTGCTGGTGGGGGCTCCTGATGGGGACTCTGATGTGAAGGGGGCTTCTGGTGGGGACTCTGATGTGAAGGGGGCAGCTGGTGGGGACTCTCTGATGTGAAGGGGGCTGCTGGTGGGGGCTTCTGGTGGGGACTCTGATGTGAAGGGGGCTTCTGGTGGGGACTCTGATGTGAAGGGGGCTTCTGGTGGGGACTCTCTGATGTGAAGGGGGCTGCTGGTGGGGACTCTGATGTGAAGGGGGCTTCTGGTGGGGACTCTGATGTGAAGGGGGCTTCTGGTGGGGACTCTCTGATGTGAAGGGGGCTACTGGTGGGGACTCGGATGTGAAGGGGGTTTCTGGTGGGGACTCCTGAAGGGGACTCTGATGTGAAGGGGGCTGCTGGTGGGGACTCTGATGTGAAGGGGGCTTCTGGTGGGGACTCTGATGTGAAGGGGGCAGCTGGTGGGGACTCTGTTGTGAAGGGGGCAGCTGGTGGGGACTCTGATGTGAAGGGGGCAGCTGGTGGGGACTCTGATGTGAAGGGGGCAGCTGGTGGGGACTCTGATGTGAAGGGGGCAGCTGGTTGGGACTCTGTTGTGAAGGGGGCAGCTGGTTGGGACTCTGTTGTGAAGGGGGCAGCTGGTTGGGACTCTGTTGTGAAGGGGGCAGCTGGTTGGGACTCTGTTATGAAAGGGGTGCTGGTGGGGACTCTCAAAGGTAAAGTGGGCCAGTCATGATGAAGTCCAGGGCCACATTTTTGTCCCAGTCCTGCCCTGTGGCCCAGTAACTTGAGAGACTGACAACAGATCCACTTAACAGTCTCTTAAATTGGGATCAGAGGGTTGGAAAGGAAGTTCAGGTTCTCTTAGGCCGCGTACACACGGGCGGACTGTCCGCCCAACTTTGTTCATCAAACGATCAGACAAACAGTCCGCTCAAAATTTGCATGAACGGACTTGACCACACACGATGAACGAACAGTCCGCTGAAAGCGTGCGCGATGACGTGAACGGCACGTACGACGGGACTAGAAATACGACGTCCAATACACTGCAATGCAACCTTCCGCCGTGTAAATCCTTTCTGAGCATGCGCGGAACTTAGTTTGACGAACAAGCCTACACACGGGCGGACTGTCCGCTCAAACCAAGTTTTAGCGGACAGTCTTACGGAAATTCCGAAAAACTTTGTTCATCAGACTGTCCGCTGAAACTGTCCGCTGAAGCCCACACACGAGCGGACTGTCCGCTGAAACACTGTTCAGCGGACAAAGTTGGACAGACAGTCCGCCCGTGTGTACGCGGCCTTAGTGTCATAGTCAATATTGAAGAAGTTGGTCACTTTACATCCAGAGAACAGCCAATCACAGCTGGATGATCACTCGGGTTGGACGGTCCGTCTCACAAGGTCTCGCAGCCAACAAGGTGCTTCCTCAGGAGCAAAGTCTCTGCCACAGACATTGTTGTAGAACATGTAGGGAAACTTAAGCTTGAAAACTCTCGTGTGAAATCCGGATCTCTCGGCCAGCTTGGGGATATCCACCAGACCGGATTCTCTTGGTCCTTCAGCCCTTCCAGGCCCTTACTAAGAAACCAACCCATACGTGGTCTTCTTCTGAGTCCTCCCCTGGAATGCTATGAAGTCACTGGGTCTCTCCCAAACCGGAGACGGCCCCCTTGTATTGTTTGATTTCAGAAGGATGAACTCTGATTGGCTGCCATGTTGTCTTCCAGGATTGGACCAGACATTAGTACTGGGATAGATCTGAACAGCGATATTTTCCATCCACACTACAATTATTCTCTACAGATCAACTCACCCAACGTTCCACCTACCTCCACCCTGCTACTGAAGGTGAGTACACAGATCCAGCTCTCCATGTATATTATAAGGTTTATGTTCTGTCAGTATTTCCTAGAAACGGGTGCAAGTTCCTCCTCCATAGCCGAGTCCTTGTAAAGATGTCAAACCTCCTTTTCATTTAGGAAATGTTTAATCCTGATCACCTCAGCCTGGAACTGCCCCCCCAACCCCCCCATGCCTGCCCCCCCCATGCCTGCCCCCCCCATACAATGTAACAAGGATGGCCAGTTGGGGATCACTTGTACCTGTGTACAGAGACAACTTCCCTGGAGCATTTCCCATGACACCCCGCGATTGCCGGAGCTGATATTTTCCTGGCGGTAATTCTCGGTCTTGTTTGGTCGGCAGGTTTATACCTTGGACCGGTTCAGCAGGGAGCTGGCTCTGATTGGCTGGGCGGCTCTGAATCTCTTTGTGGAATGTGGAAAGCAGAGAGCGCCCTCCTCAGACTCGAGCGGAGTCCAGGTGAGGTCTCCTTATTGGTGGACTCAGTCTTATTCTATATATAACTCCTTTAATCTGCTATAGGCTGGGCGGAGTTCTTCTAAGTGACGTCATATGACTTCCTCTCATAACGTGCCATGCATCGGCATGATGTCACCGGCTGTGTCCACCGGATTACTGATTGGACGGGTTGGGAGGGGAGGGACAGGAATAGGACGGGTTGGGCAGAGAGCAACAGGCATAGGACGGGTTAGGAGGAGAGGGGACGGGCATAGGACGGGTTGGGGGGAGAGGGACGGGCATAGGACGGGTTGGGAGGGGAGGGACGGGCATAGGATGGGTTGGGAGGAGAGGGGATGGGCATAGGACGGGTTGGGAGGAGAGGGGATGGGCATAGGACGGGTTGGGGGGAGAGGGACGGGCATAGGACGGGTTGGGAGGGGAGGGACGGGCATAGGATGGGTTGGGAGGAGCGGGGATGGGCATAGGACGGGTTGAGGGGAGAGGGACGGGCATAGGACGGGTTGGGAGGAGAGGGGATGGGCATAGGACGGATTGGGAGGAGAGGGGATGGGCATAGGACGGGTTGGGAGGAGAGGGGATGGGCATAGGACGGATTGGGAGGAGAGGGGATGGGCATAGGACGGGTTGGGAGGAGAGGGATGGGCATAGGACGGGTTGGGAGGAGAGGGACGGGCATAGGACGGGTTGGGAGGAGAGGGGATGGGCATAGGATGGGTTGGGAGGAGAGGGATGGGCATAGGACGGGTTGGGAGGAGAGGAACGGGCATAGGACAGGTTGGGAGGAGACGGGACTGGCATAGGACGGGTTGGGAGGGGAGGGACGGGCGTAGGAGGGGTTGGGAGGAGAGGGATGGGTTGGGAGGAGAGGGATGGGCATAGGATGGGTTGGCAGGAGAGGGATGGGCATAGGACGGGTTGGGAGGAGAGGGGATGGGCATAGGACGGGTTGGGAGGAGAGGGAATGGGCATAGGACGGGTTGGGAGGAGAGGGATGGGCATAGGACGGGTTGGGAGGAGAGGAACGGGCATAGGACAGGTTGGGAGGAGAGGGGACTGGCATAGGACGGGTTGGGAGGGGAGGGACGTGCGTAGGAGGGGTTGGGAGGAGAGGGACGGGTTGGGAGGAGAGGGATGGGCATAGGATGGGTTGGCAGGAGAGGGACGGGCATAGGACGGGCTGGGAGGAGAGGGACGGGCAAAGGACGGGTTGGGGGGAGAGGGACGGGCATAGGACGGGTTGGGAGGAGAGGGACAGACATCGGATGGGTTGGGAGGAGAGGGACGGGCATAGGATGGGTTGGCAGGAGAGGGACGGGCATAGGACGGGCTGGGAGGAGAGGGACAGACATCGGATGGGTTGGGAGGAGAGGGACGGGCATAGGATGGGTTGGGAGGGGAGGGGTGGGCATAGGACGGGTTGGGAGGGGAGGGGCAGGCATAGGACGGGTTTGGAGGGGAGGGGCAGGCTTAGGACGGGCTGGGATGGGAGGGGCGTGGCAGAAATAATGTGGGTTGGGATGGGAGGGGCGGGGCAGGCTTACGATGGGTTGGGATGGGAGGGACGGGGCAGGAATAGGACTGGTTGGGATGGGAGGGGCGGGGCAGGATTAGGACTGGTTGGGATGGGAGAGGCGGGCATAGGGCGGGTTGGGGGGAAGGGGCGGGGTCGGTGCCCCCTTTGTACAGGCACGGTGAATGTTATATGGCAGTGCCCGCTCTATGAGCTCTCTGACTATTTTGTATATTTTTCAGGTTTCTTTAAATGAAGGAGGTCACCAGATCCGGATATATCACTCCCCTCCCCCCACCGATCGTTCCTTCTCGGTGGAGTCGCTGGCATCCTCGGGGCGGTGAGCATACACACAATTTATATTGAGTACATGGATGACGCACCCAGCGCCTGATATATACGCACCCAATGCTGTCATGAATCAGAAGGACTTTAGTTTACTTGGGAGACTTGAAATAATAAAAAGAAATAGAATCAGAGGATTCTCTGATTGGACGAGATGGGAAGGTGGGGCCTGATGTCACACTTGCCACCTTTTCCAATCAGAGAACATTTTGTATTCATTTGCCAAACATTCTCTGAATGGCGCCGTATCAAGGGACTGATCTCCTGTGTTCAGAATGCAGCAGGACAGGCGCTTGGCATGGGGGGACCCGGAAGCTATTGGAGTATCGGTGTAGTAACAGTGGGGTAGTAGTGTAGTAGCAGCAGAGTAACGGTGGAGTAGGGGTGTAGTAATGGTGGAGTAGTGGTGTAGTAGCAGCAGAGTAACGGTGGAGTAGGGGTGTAGTAATGGTGTAGTAATGGTGTAGTAGCAGCTGAGTAACTGTGTAGTAGCGGCGGAGTAATGGTGGAGTAGCAGCAGAGTAATGGTGGAGTAGCAGCAGAGTAACAGCGGAGTAGTGGCAGAGTAATGGTGGAGTAGCAGTGTAGTAATGTTGTAGTAGTGGTGGAGTAGCAGTGTAGTAATGTTGTAGTAGTGGTGGAGTAGCAGTGTAGTAATGTTGTAGTAGTGGTGGAGTAGCAGTGTAGTAATGTTGTAGTAGTGGTGGAGTAGCAGTCAGTGATAATTTTGTAAACAAATATTTTCATCAACTAAATTAACACTATTTTGGTCGACTAAAATATGACTAAAACTAAATTGAAATTTGATGCCAAAATGAAGCCTGCACTACCACATAAGAATCAGTAGGGGGCGTATGTAAGGTCGGTGATGTTGTGCGATGACATTACAGACAATGGAGGTGAAAGTTTTTGTTTTTTTTAATATATTTTAAAGCTGCACTTCTGTTTGTTGAAAAGCGATATTTGTGTTTTGTTTATAAAACTCGTTTTCTTCTATATAAATCTTTGTCTGTAGTTCCGGTTCAAACCTTAAAAACCTAAATAATAAATGATTACTCTGGGAGTATAGAATGAGTCTGGTACTTCTAGAGAATGTTTGATTTTAGTCCACTAAAATACAACTAAAACTAAAATGGCCTTTTTTTGTATAAGACTGTCTGGAGTTCCGTTTTAACAAATGCGATCGTTCTAATCCGTCATGTAGGACCTTCAGAAAACATAAATCTTTACATAGTAACACCTTCACCGGAAGATTTTCCTAGCGATTATTTGGAATATCTTCTCAGCTTGACCATGACTTGGATTCAGAACCCGCCTGTGTCAGGGATCGGTTCCGGGATCGTTCTCCTCACTTGGATTCAGAACCCGCCTGTGTCAGGGATCGGTTCCGGGATCGTTCTCCTCACTTGGATTCAGAACCCGCCTGTGTCGGGGATCGGTTCCGGGATCGTTCTCCTCACTTGGATTCAGAACCCGCCTGTGCCGGGGATCGGTTCCGGGATCGTTCTCCTCACTTGGATTCAGAACCCGCCTGTGTCGGGGATCGGTTCCGGGATCGTTCTCCTCACTTGGATTCAGAACCCGCCTGTGCCGGGGATCGGTTCCGGGATCGTTCTCCTCACTTGGATTCAGAACCCGCCTGTGCCGGGGATCGGTTCCGGGATCGTTCTCCTCACTTGGATTCAGAACCCGCCTGTGTCGGGGATCGGTTCCGGGATCGTTCTCCTCACTTGGATTCAGAACCCGCCTGTGCCGGGGATCGGTTCCGGGATCGTTCTCCTCACTTGGATTCAGAACCCGCCTGTGCCGGGGATCGGTTCCGGGATCGTTCTCCTCACTTGAATTCAGAACCCGCCTGTGCCGGGGATCGGTTCCGGGATCGTTCTCCTCACTTGGATTCAGAACCCGTCTGTGCCGGGGATCGGTTCCGGGATCCTTCTCCTCACTTGGATTCAGAACCCGCCTGTGTCGGGGATCGGTTCCGGGATCGTTCTCCTCACTTGGATTCAGAACCCTTCTGTGCCGGGGATCGGTTCCGGGATCCTTCTCCTCACTTGGATTCAGAACCCGCCTGTGTCGGGGATCGGTTCCGGGATCGTTCTCCTCACTTGGATTCAGAACCCTTCTGTGCCGGGGATCGGTTCCGGGATCCTTCTCCTCACTTGGATTCAGAACCCGTCTGTGTCGGGGATCGGTTCCGGGATCGTTCTCCTCACTTGGATTCAGAACCCGTCTGTGCCGGGGATCGGTTCCAGGATCGTTCTCCTCACTTGGATTCAGAACCCGCCTGTGCCGGGGATCGGTTCCGGGATCGTTCTCCTCACTTGGATTCAGAACCCGCCTGTGTCGGGGATCGGTTCTGGGATCGTTCTCCTCACTTGGATTCAGAACCCGTCTGTGCCGGGGATCGGTTCCGGGATCCTTCTCACTTGGATTCAGAACCCGTCTGTGTCGGGGATCGGTTCCGGGATCGTTCTCCTCACTTGGATTCAGAACCCGTCTGTGCCGGGGATCGGTTCCAGGATCGTTCTCCTCACTTGGATTCAGAACCCACCTGTGCCGGGGATCGGTTCCGGGATCGTTCTCCTCACTTGGATTCAGAACCCGCCTGTGCCGGGGATCGGTTCCGGGATCGTTCTCCTCACTTGGATTCAGAACCCGCCTGTGCCGGGGATCGGTTCCGGGATCGTTCTCCTCACTTGGATTCAGAACCCGCCTGTGTCGGGGATCGGTTCCGGGATCGTTCTCCTCACTTGGATTCAGAACCCGTCTGTGTCGGGGGTCAGTTCCGGGGTCGTTCTCCTCACTTGGATTCAGAACCCGTCTGTGTCGGGGATCGGTTCCAGGACCGTTCTCCTCACTTGGATTCAGAACCCGCCTGTGCCGGGGATCGGTTCCGGGATCGTTCTCCTCACTTGGATTCAGAACCCGTCTGTGCCGGGGAACGGTTCCGGGATCGTTCTCCTCACTTGGATTCAGAACCTGTCTGTGCCAGGGATCGGTTCCGGGATCGTTCTCCTCACTTGGATTCAGAACCTGTCTGTGCCAGGGATCGGTTCCGGGATCGTTCTCCTCACTTGGATTCAGAACCTGTCTGTGCCAGGGATCGGTTCCGGGATCGTTCTCCTCACTTGGATTCAGAACCCGCCTGTGTCGGGGATCGGTTCCGGGATCGTTCTCCTCACTTGGATTCAGAACCCGCCTGTGCCGGGGATCGGTTCCGGGATCGTTCTCCTCACTTGGATTCAGAACCCGTCTGTGCCGGGGATCGGTTCCGGGATCGTTCTCCTCACTTGGATTCAGAACCCGTCTGTGTCGGGGATCGGTTCCGGGATCGTTCTCCTCACTTGGATTCAGAACCCGCCTGTGCCGGGGATCGGTTCCGGGATCGTTCTCCTCACTTGGATTCAGAACCCGTCTGTGCCGGGGATCGGTTCCGGGATCCTTCTCCTCACTTGGATTCAGAACCCGCCTGTGTCGGGGATCGGTTCCGGGATCGTTCTCCTCACTTGGATTCAGAACCCTTCTGTGCCGGGGATCGGTTCCGGGATCCTTCTCCTCACTTGGATTCAGAACCCGTCTGTGTCGGGGATCGGTTCCGGGATCGTTCTCCTCACTTGGATTCAGAACCCGTCTGTGCCGGGGATCGGTTCCAGGATCGTTCTCCTCACTTGGATTCAGAACCCACCTGTGCCGGGGATCGGTTCCGGGATCGTTCTCCTCACTTGGATTCAGAACCCGCCTGTGCCGGGGATCGGTTCCGGGATCGTTCTCCTCACTTGGATTCAGAACCCGCCTGTGTCGGGGATCGGTTCTGGGATCGTTCTCCTCACTTGGATTCAGAACCCGTCTGTGCCGGGGATCGGTTCCGGGATCCTTCTCCTCACTTGGATTCAGAACCCGTCTGTGTCGGGGATCGGTTCCGGGATCGTTCTCCTCACTTGGATTCAGAACCCGTCTGTGCCGGGGATCGGTTCCAGGATCGTTCTCCTCACTTGGATTCAGAACCCACCTGTGCCGGGGATCGGTTCCGGGATCGTTCTCCTCACTTGGATTCAGAACCCGCCTGTGCCGGGGATCGGTTCCGGGATCGTTCTCCTCACTTGGATTCAGAACCCGCCTGTGCCGGGGATCGGTTCCGGGATCGTTCTCCTCACTTGGATTCAGAACCCGCCTGTGTCGGGGATCGGTTCCGGGATCGTTCTCCTCACTTGGATTCAGAACCCGTCTGTGTCGGGGGTCAGTTCCGGGGTCATTCTCCTCACTTGGATTCAGAACCCGTCTGTGTCGGGGATCGGTTCCAGGACCGTTCTCCTCACTTGGATTCAGAACCCGCCTGTGCCGGGGATCGGTTCCGGGATCGTTCTCCTCACTTGGATTCAGAACCCGTCTGTGCCGGGGAACGGTTCCGGGATCGTTCTCCTCACTTGGATTCAGAACCTGTCTGTGCCAGGGATCGGTTCCGGGATCGTTCTCCTCACTTGGATTCAGAACCCGTCTGTGTCGGGGATCGGTTCCGGGATCGTTCTCCTCACTTGGATTCAGAACCCGCCTGTGCCGGGGATCGGTTCCGGGATCGTTCTCCTCACTTGGATTCAGAACCCGTCTGTGCCGGGGATCGGTTCCGGGATCGTTCTCCTCACTTGGATTCAGAACCCGTCTGTGTCGGGGATCGGTTCCGGGATCGTTCTCCTCACTTGGATTCAGAACCCACCTGTGCCGGGGATCGGTTCCGGGATCGTTCTCCTCACTTGGATTCAGAACCCGCCTGTGCCGGGGATCGGTTCCGGGATCGTTCTCCTCACTTGGATTCAGAACCCGCCTGTGCCGGGGATCGGTTCCGGGATCGTTCTCCTCACTTGGATTCAGAACCCGCCTGTGTCGGGGATCGGTTCCGGGATCGTTCTCCTCACTTGGATTCAGAACCCGCCTGTGTCGGGGATCGGTTCCGGGATCGTTCTCCTCACTTGGATTCAGAACCCGCCTGTGCCGGGGATCGGTTCCGGGATCGTTCTCCTCACTTGGATTCAGAACCCGCCTGTGTCGGGGATCGGTTCCGGGATCGTTCTCCTCACTTGGATTCAGAACCCGCCTGTGCCGGGGATCGGTTCCGGGATCGTTCTCCTCACTTGGATTCAGAACCCGCCTGTGCCGGGGATCGGTTCCGGGATCGTTCTCCTCACTTGGATTCAGAACCCGCCTGTGTCGGGGATCGGTTCCGGGATCGTTCTCCTCACTTGGATTCAGAACCCGCCTGTGCCGGGGATCGGTTCCGGGATCGTTCTCCTCACTTGGATTCAGAACCCGCCTGTGCCGGGGATCGGTTCCGGGATCGTTCTCCTCACTTGAATTCAGAACCCGCCTGTGCCGGGGATCGGTTCCGGGATCGTTCTCCTCACTTGGATTCAGAACCCGTCTGTGCCGGGGATCGGTTCCGGGATCCTTCTCCTCACTTGGATTCAGAACCCGCCTGTGTCGGGGATCGGTTCCGGGATCGTTCTCCTCACTTGGATTCAGAACCCTTCTGTGCCGGGGATCGGTTCCGGGATCGTTCTCCTCACTTGGATTCAGAACCCGTCTGTGCCGGGGATCGGTTCCGGGATCCTTCTCCTCACTTGGATTCAGAACCCGCCTGTGTCGGGGATCGGTTCCGGGATCGTTCTCCTCACTTGGATTCAGAACCCTTCTGTGCCGGGGATCGGTTCCGGGATCGTTCTCCTCACTTGAATTCAGAACCCGCCTGTGCCGGGGATCGGTTCCGGGATCGTTCTCCTCACTTGGATTCAGAACCCGTCTGTGCCGGGGATCGGTTCCGGGATCCTTCTCCTCACTTGGATTCAGAACCCGCCTGTGTCGGGGATCGGTTCCGGGATCGTTCTCCTCACTTGGATTCAGAACCCTTCTGTGCCGGGGATCGGTTCCGGGATCCTTCTCCTCACTTGGATTCAGAACCCGTCTGTGTCGGGGATCGGTTCCGGGATCGTTCTCCTCACTTGGATTCAGAACCCGTCTGTGCCGGGGATCGGTTCCAGGATCGTTCTCCTCACTTGGATTCAGAACCCGCCTGTGCCGGGGATCGGTTCCGGGATCGTTCTCCTCACTTGGATTCAGAACCCGCCTGTGTCGGGGATCGGTTCTGGGATCGTTCTCCTCACTTGGATTCAGAACCCGTCTGTGCCGGGGATCGGTTCCGGGATCCTTCTCACTTGGATTCAGAACCCGTCTGTGTCGGGGATCGGTTCCGGGATCGTTCTCCTCACTTGGATTCAGAACCCGTCTGTGCCGGGGATCGGTTCCAGGATCGTTCTCCTCACTTGGATTCAGAACCCACCTGTGCCGGGGATCGGTTCCGGGATCGTTCTCCTCACTTGGATTCAGAACCCGCCTGTGCCGGGGATCGGTTCCGGGATCGTTCTCCTCACTTGGATTCAGAACCCGCCTGTGCCGGGGATCGGTTCCGGGATCGTTCTCCTCACTTGGATTCAGAACCCGCCTGTGTCGGGGATCGGTTCCGGGATCGTTCTCCTCACTTGGATTCAGAACCCGTCTGTGTCGGGGGTCAGTTCCGGGGTCGTTCTCCTCACTTGGATTCAGAACCCGTCTGTGTCGGGGATCGGTTCCAGGACCGTTCTCCTCACTTGGATTCAGAACCCGCCTGTGCCGGGGATCGGTTCCGGGATCGTTCTCCTCACTTGGATTCAGAACCCGTCTGTGCCGGGGAACGGTTCCGGGATCGTTCTCCTCACTTGGATTCAGAACCTGTCTGTGCCAGGGATCGGTTCCGGGATCGTTCTCCTCACTTGGATTCAGAACCCGTCTGTGTCGGGGATCGGTTCCGGGATCGTTCTCCTCACTTGGATTCAGAACCCGCCTGTGCCGGGGATCGGTTCCGGGATCGTTCTCCTCACTTGGATTCAGAACCCGTCTGTGCCGGGGATCGGTTCCGGGATCGTTCTCCTCACTTGGATTCAGAACCCGTCTGTGTCGGGGATCGGTTCCGGGATCGTTCTCCTCACTTGGATTCAGAACCCGCCTGTGCCGGGGATCGGTTCCGGGATCGTTCTCCTCACTTGGATTCAGAACCCGTCTGTGCCGGGGATCGGTTCCGGGATCCTTCTCCTCACTTGGATTCAGAACCCGCCTGTGTCGGGGATCGGTTCCGGGATCGTTCTCCTCACTTGGATTCAGAACCCTTCTGTGCCGGGGATCGGTTCCGGGATCCTTCTCCTCACTTGGATTCAGAACCCGTCTGTGTCGGGGATCGGTTCCGGGATCGTTCTCCTCACTTGGATTCAGAACCCGTCTGTGCCGGGGATCGGTTCCAGGATCGTTCTCCTCACTTGGATTCAGAACCCACCTGTGCCGGGGATCGGTTCCGGGATCGTTCTCCTCACTTGGATTCAGAACCCGCCTGTGCCGGGGATCGGTTCCGGGATCGTTCTCCTCACTTGGATTCAGAACCCGCCTGTGTCGGGGATCGGTTCTGGGATCGTTCTCCTCACTTGGATTCAGAACCCGTCTGTGCCGGGGATCGGTTCCGGGATCCTTCTCCTCACTTGGATTCAGAACCCGTCTGTGTCGGGGATCGGTTCCGGGATCGTTCTCCTCACTTGGATTCAGAACCCGTCTGTGCCGGGGATCGGTTCCAGGATCGTTCTCCTCACTTGGATTCAGAACCCACCTGTGCCGGGGATCGGTTCCGGGATCGTTCTCCTCACTTGGATTCAGAACCCGCCTGTGCCGGGGATCGGTTCCGGGATCGTTCTCCTCACTTGGATTCAGAACCCGCCTGTGCCGGGGATCGGTTCCGGGATCGTTCTCCTCACTTGGATTCAGAACCCGCCTGTGTCGGGGATCGGTTCCGGGATCGTTCTCCTCACTTGGATTCAGAACCCGTCTGTGTCGGGGGTCAGTTCCGGGGTCATTCTCCTCACTTGGATTCAGAACCCGTCTGTGTCGGGGATCGGTTCCAGGACCGTTCTCCTCACTTGGATTCAGAACACGCCTGTGCCGGGGATCGGTTCCGGGATCGTTCTCCTCACTTGGATTCAGAACCCGTCTGTGCCGGGGAACGGTTCCGGGATCGTTCTCCTCACTTGGATTCAGAACCTGTCTGTGCCAGGGATCGGTTCCGGGATCGTTCTCCTCACTTGGATTCAGAACCCGTCTGTGTCGGGGATCGGTTCCGGGATCGTTCTCCTCACTTGGATTCAGAACCCGCCTGTGCCGGGGATCGGTTCCGGGATCGTTCTCCTCACTTGGATTCAGAACCCGTCTGTGCCGGGGATCGGTTCCGGGATCGTTCTCCTCACTTGGATTCAGAACCCGTCTGTGTCGGGGATCGGTTCCGGGATCGTTCTCCTCACTTGGATTCAGAACCCACCTGTGCCGGGGATCGGTTCCGGGATCGTTCTCCTCACTTGGATTCAGAACCCGCCTGTGCCGGGGATCGGTTCCGGGATCGTTCTCCTCACTTGGATTCAGAACCCGCCTGTGCCGGGGATCGGTTCCGGGATCGTTCTCCTCACTTGGATTCAGAACCCGCCTGTGTCGGGGATCGGTTCCGGGATCGTTCTCCTCACTTGGATTCAGAACCCGCCTGTGCCGGGGATCGGTTCCGGGATCGTTCTCCTCACTTGGATTCAGAACCCGCCTGTGCCGGGGATCGGTTCCGGGATCCTTCTCCTCACTTGGATTCAGAACCCGTCTGTGCCGGGGATCGGTTCCGGGATCGTTCTCCTCACTTGGATTCAGAACCCGCCTGTGCCGGGGATCGGTTCCGGGATCATTCTCCTCACTTGGATTCAGAACCCGTCTGTGTCGGGGTCGGTTCCGGGATCGTTCTCCTCACTTGGATTCAGAACCCGTCTGTGCCGGGGATCGGTTCCAGGATCGTTCTCCTCACTTGGATTCAGAACCCGCCTGTGTCGGGGATCGGTTCCGGGATCGTTCTCCTCACTTGGATTCAGAACCCGCCTGTGTCGGGGATCGGTTCCGGGATCGTTCTCCTCACTTAGATTCAGAACCCGCCTGTGCCGGGGATCGGTTCCGGGATCGTTCTCCTCACTTGGATTCAGAACCCGCCTGTGCCGGGGATCGGTTCCGGGATCATTCTCACTTGGATTCAGAACCCGTCTGTGTCGGGGTCGGTTCCGGGATCGTTCTCCTCACTTGGATTCAGAACCCGTCTGTGCCGGGGATCGGTTCCGGGATCGTTCTCCTCACTTAGATTCAGAACCCGTCTGTGTCGGGGTCGGTTCCGGGATCGTTCTCCTCACTTGGATTCAGAACCCGTCTGTGCCGGGGATCGGTTCCAGGATCGTTCTCCTCACTTGGATTCAGAACCCGCCTGTGTCGGGGATCGGTTCCGGGATCGTTCTCCTCACTTGGATTCAGAACCCGCCTGTGTCGGGTATCGGTTCCGGGATCGTTCTCCTCACTTAGATTCAGAACCCGCCTGTGCCGGGGATCGGTTCCGGGGTAGTTCTCCTCACTTGGATTCAGAACCCGCCTGTGCCGGGGATCGGTTCCGGGGTAGTTCTCCTCACTTGGATTCAGAACCCGTCTGTGCCGGGGATCGGTTCCGGGGTAGTTCTCCTCACTTGGGGATGACGTGACTTTATGGCCTGCATTAAGTTCTTCTCTCTTTCCCTTTCCCAGAATTGTTCCGTGCGCCACATTACTCACCCGGATCCGGAAAGGAAAAATCGAGCACCGTGCAGAGGACGGCACCGCCCATGAGGAGCGCCCCCAATATTCACAGAAGGTCTATTACTCAGACACGGCGCAGCCCTCCCCGGGGGAAGTCCGCCTGTACAAGGCCATGCTTAGCCGGTAAATAATAGTGGGAAATAATTATCTGTAGACTTGATGAAGCTGAATGTTTATCTAGATGCAGAACCCCGGGGCAGAGGGTGGAATGTGGTCCTCTCAGCACTGGGGTTCTTCATTTCCTCCCAAGGGGCAACCCACCAAATGGGGCATCATAACCCCCTTTGTGTGTGTGTGTGTGTGTGTGTGTGTGTGTGTGTATGGTGTGTGTGTGTGTGTGTGTGTGTGTGTGTGTGTGTGTGTGTGTGTGTGTAAGGGCGATTGACTTTCCTCTGTGTTCAGTAATCCAAGCTCCTTTGGAGACTGATGTTGATGAGGATATGGTGAATATGGTATATAGTGGTGTAGTAAGGGGGTGTGGTCTGCACTGGGTGCGACTCGCTGGTGGAGCGCTGTGTCCGCCCAACACAAGTGCCTCTTTAACTACTTTCCGACCACCGGCTGTCCAATGACGGACCTATTGTGGTGGGAGGGCGTCATATGATGTCCTCCTATTTAAACAGGGAATGTGCGCGATCGTGCATGCGCATCCGTTTCTTCGGTGGCGGCATGTCACGGAGACACCGCTCGCCACCGAAGGGGGTGAACAGCCATTGGGTATGGCTGTTTACCACATAATCACAGATGGTCACACCCCCACTGTGCACGGCGCATGTGCGCAAGCGTGCTGCTCGTGCATGTCGGTGGCGGCGTGTTCCCGAGGATCACTGCTTGTCACCGATTGGCTGGCTGTTTACCCACTTCATCGGCTGTGATCCTTTCACAGCCGATCACTAAAATGTAAACAAACCGCGGTAACGAGAGCGTGTGTGAGGAGGAGATTGCGGTAACATCTTGTTACCGCTTACAGTACACACCAATCACACTGATTGCCCCCCCCCCTCAATAAAGAGGACCTGTCACCACCCATCGTAGTACATGTCACTCACAGTCCATCAGAGTACCCGAATACCTATTTGCAGCCCATGCCTCACAGATTATATGTTGGGGTGTTTGCTTTCCAAAATGGGGTAATTTTGTGGGCAATTCCATTGTCCTGCTGCTCCAGAGCCTTCAAAAGTGTAATAGGTAGCAATGAAATATGAGAAATGTCATTTATGCTCCTAGAACGCCTGAAGGCGCTCCCTCAATGTTGGTCCTCTGTATGTGGCCAGGCTGTGTAAAAGTCTCACACATGTGGTATCGCCATACTCAGGAGGAGGAGCAGAATGTATTTTGGGGTGTAATTTGTTGTATACATATGCTGTGCCTGAGAAATAACCTGATGAGGTGACAATTGTGTAAAGAATTGTGGGAAAAAATGACAACTTAAAAAAACTCACTATGCTACTTAATACCTTGGAATGTCTACTTTGTAAAAAGGGGTCATTTGGGGGGGATTTGTACTTTCCTGACTTGTTGGCGTCTCCAGAAATGAGACTCACCTGATGTACTGAAGGCCTGATCAGATCTCATCAATTTTTGTAAACTCTATAACTTTCACACACGCCAAATAATATCCACTCATTTGGCTGATTTTACCAAAGATATGTAGCAGTATAAATTTTGGTGAAAATTTATGAAGAAAAATTACTAATTAGCAAAATTTCATGACAGAAACAAAGAAAAGCATTTTTTTTCACAAAATTTACGTTTTTTTTAATTTATAGCACAAAAATAAAACCCCCCACTAGTGACTAAATACCACCAAAAGAAAGGTCTATTTGTGTAGAAAAAAGGACGCAACTTTCATATGGGTACAGTGTTGCATGACTGAGTAATTGTCATTCAAACTGTGAGAGCGCTGAAAGCTGAAAATTGGTGTGTACAGGAAGGGGGTGAAAGTGCCTGGTATTGAGGTGGTTAAAGACAACTTGCCCAGCTTGGGGCAAAGGGTTTAGAACTCATTTAAAGAGCCACTCTACCTAAAATTAATATTTCACTAATAGAAAAGTTCTGACTTTCTACATTTAGGGGTTTTCAGTGAGGAGATCTTCCTGGTTTTGGTGTTTCCAGTCTCTTTGGGGTGTGAAGAATATAAGGAAGGGGTGACCCTATTCCTCGGGACAGCTGAGTCTCCAGAATTTGTGTTTGACTCCTCCCATTATTTATCTGAGCAGGTCATTGGTCCGGGTGAGAGAGGTCATTCCTCCATTGGCCGGCAGCTTTGGACAGGAGATGACACCGGACCTGCAACTCTCTGATTGGCTCCAGAGAACCTTCAATGAGAAGATGAAGAATTCGGCTCCTCGACCGTTCCCGCTGTGCTGCGTCTCCCGATATCTCGTCACCTCCGGAATGTCGGTGAGTGACGGGATTTATATCTATATTCCCATTGGCTGCTTAGAGAAGAGGTGAGAATCCCGAGGTGCAGAAAGATTCCACATCAAATTATTGAAAGAAATGGAAACTTTTAAGGCTCTGCACAAAAATCTCCAAATGGTTTCATTTCACCTCATGTAATATTATATTATATTATCACTTAGATATCTCCGAGTTTTAGCCCCTCCTACCTATCCGTATAACATACATTTTACAAACATCAAAGAACTCATTCTTATGTATTAACATCTGGAGCCTCATATAGGAGCATCAGAGAGGAGCATCAGATGGGAGCATCAGAGAGGAGCATCAGAGAGGAGCATCAGAGAGGAGCATCAGATGGGAGCATCAGAGAGGAGCATCAGAGAGGAGCATCAGATGGGAGCATCAGAGAGGAGCATCAGATGGGAGCATCAGAGAGGAGCATCAGAGAGGAGCATCAGAGAGGAGCATCAGAGGAGCATCAGAGAGGAGCATCAGAGAGGAGCATCAGAGAGGAGCATCAGAGAGGAGCATCAGAGGAGCATCAGAGAGGAGCATCAGAGGAGCATCAGATGGGAGCATCAGAGAGGAGCATCAGAGGAGCATCAGATGGGAGCATCAGAGAGGAGCATCAGAGAGGAGCATCAGAGAGGAGCATCAGATAAGAGGAGCATCGGATAGGAGGACCATCGGATAGGAAAAGCATCGGATAGGAGGACCATCGGATAGGAGCATTGAATAGGAGGAGCATCGGATAGGAGGAGAGGAGCATCGGATAGGAGGAGCATCGGATAGGAGGAGCATCGGATAGGAGGAGCATCGGATAGGAGGAGCATCGGATAGGAGGAACATCGGATAGGAGCATTGAATAGGAGGAGCATCGGATAGGAGGAGAGGAGCATCGAATAGGAGGAGCATCGGATAGGAGGAGCATCGGATAGGAGGATCGGATAGGAACATCGGATAGGAGGAGAGGAGCATCGGATAGGTGGAGCATCAGATAGGAGCATCGGATAGGAGGAACATCGGATAGGTGGAGCATCAGATAGGAGGATCGGATAGGAGCATCAGATAGGAGCATCGGATAGGAGCATCGGATAGGAGGAGAGGAACATCAGATAGGAGCATTGAATAGGAGGAGCATCGGATAGGAGCATTGAATAGGAGGAGCATCGGATAGGAGGAGAGGAGCATCGGATAGGAGGAGAGGAGCATCGGATAGGAGGAGCATCGGATAGGAGGAACATCGGATAGGAGCATTGAATAGGAGGATCGGATAGGAACATCGGATAGGAGGAGCATCGGATAGGAACATCGGATAGGAACATCGGATAGGAACATCGGATAGGAGGAACATCGGATAGGAGGAGAGGAACATCGGATAGGAGGAACATCGGATAGGTGGAGCATCAGATAGGAGCATCGGATAGGAGGAGCATCGGATAGGAGGAGCATCAGATAGGAAGAGCATCGGATAGGAGGAACATCGGATAGGAGGAACATCGGATAGGAGGAGTATTGGATAGGAGGAGTATTGGATAGGAGGAGCATTGGATAGGAGGAGCATCGGATAGGAGGAACATCGGATGGGAACATTGGATAGGAGGAGTATCGGATAGGAGGAGCATTGGATAGGAACATCGGATAGGAGGAGCATCGGATAGGAAGAGCATCGGATAGGAGGAGCATCGGATAGGAGGAACATCGGATAGGAGGAACATCGGATAGGAGGAACATCGGATAGGAGGAGCATCGGATAGGAGGAGCATCGGATAGGAGGAGCTTAGGATAGGAGGAACATCGGATAGGAGCATCGGATAGGAGGAGCATCGGATAGGAACATCGGATAGGAGGAACATCGGATAGGAGGAGCATCGGATAGGAACATCGGATAGGAGGAGCATCGGATAGGAGGAGCATCGGATAGGAGGAGCATCGGATAGGAGGAACATCGGATAGGAACATTGGATAGGAGGAGCATCGGATAGGAGGAGCATCGGATAGGAGGAACATCGGATAGGAACATTGGATAGGAGGAGCATCGGATAGGAACATCGGATAGGAGGAACATCGGATAGGAGGAACATCGGATAGGAGGAGCATCGGATAGGAGGAGCATCGGATAGGAACATCGGATAGGAGGAGCATCGGATAGGAGGAACATCGGATAGGAGGAGCATCGGATAGGAGGAACATTGGATAGGAACATCGGATAGGAGCATCGGATAGGAGGAACATCGGATAGGAGGAGCATCGGATAGGAACATCAGATAGGAGGAGCATCGGATAGGAACATTGGATAGGAGGAGCATCGGATAGGAGGAGCATCGGATAGGAGGAGCATCGGATAGGAACATCGGATAGGAGGAACATCGGATAGGAACATTGGATAGGAGGAGCATCGGATAGGAGGAGCATCGGATAGGAGGAGCATCGGATAGGAGGAACATCGGATAGGAACATTGGATAGGAGGAGCATCGGATAGGAACATCGGATAGGAGGAGCATCGGATAGGAGGAGCATCGGATAGGAGGAGCATCGGATAGGAACATCAGATAGGAGGAGCATCGGATAGGAACATTGGATAGGAGGAGCATCGGATAGGAACATCGGATAGGAGGAGCATCGGATAGGAGGAGCATCGGATAGGAACATCGGATAGGAGGAACATCGGATAGGAACATTGGATAGGAGGAGCATCGGATAGGAGGAGCATCGGATAGGAGGAACATCGGATAGGAACATTGGATAGGAGGAGCATCGGATAGGAACATCGGATAGGAGGAGCATCGGATAGGAGGAGCATCGGATAGGAACATCGGATAGGAGGAGCATCGGATAGGAGGAGCATCGGATAGGAACTTCGGATAGGAGGAGCATCGGATAGGAGGAGCATCGGATAGGAACATCGGATAGGAGGAACATTGGATAGGAGGAGCATCGGATAGGAGGAGCATTGGATAGGAGGAGCATCGGATAGGAGGAGCATCGGATAGGAGGAGCATCGGATAGGAGGAACATCGGATAGGAACATCGGATAGTAGGAGCATCGGATAGGAGGAACATCGGATAGGAACATCAGATAGGAGGAGCATCGGATAGGAACATTGGATAGGAGGAGCATCGGATAGGAACATCGGATAGGAGGAACATCGGATAGGAACATTGGATAGGAGGAGCATCGGATAGGAGGAGCATCGGATAGGAGGAGCATCGGATAGGAACATCGGATAGGAGGAACATTGGATAGGAGGAGCATCGGATAGGAGGAGCATTGGATAGGAGGAGCATCGGATAGGAGGAGCATCGGATAGGAGGAGCATCGGATAGGAGGAGCATCGGATAGGAGGAACATCGGATAGGAACATCAGATAGGAGGAGCATCGGATAGGAACATTGGATAGGAGGAGCATCGGATAGGAACATCAGATAGGAGGAACATCGGATAGGAACATCGGATAGTAGGAGCATCGGATAGGAGGAGCATCGGATAGGAACATCAGATAGGAGGAGCATCGGATAGGAACATTGGATAGGAGGAGCATCGGATAGGAACATCGGATAGGAGGAGCATCGGATAGGAGGAGCATCGGATAGAAACATCGGATAGGAGGAGCATCGGATAGGAGGAGCATCGGATAGGAACATCGGATAGGAGGAACATCGGATAGGAACATTGGATAGGAGGAGCATCGGATAGGAGGAGCATCGGATAGGAGGAGCATCGGATAGGAGGAGCATCGGATAGGAACATCGGATAGGAACATCGGATAGGAGGAGCATCGGATAGGAGGAGCATCGGATAGGAGGAGCATCGGATAGGAGGAGCATCGGATAGGAGGAACATCGGATAGGAACATTGGATAGGAGGAGCATCGGATAGGAGGAGCATCGGATAGGAGGAGCATCGGATAGGAACATCGGATAGGAACATCGGATAGGAACATCGGATAGGAACATTGGATAGGAACATTGGATAGGAACATCGGATAGGAGGAGCATCGGATAGGAGCATCGGATAGGAGGAGCATCGGATAGGAACATCGGATAGGAGGAGCATCGGATAGGAGGATCGGATAGGAGGAGCATCGGATAGGAGGAGCATCGGATAGGAGGAACATCGGATAGGAGGAACATTGGATAGGAACATCGGATAGGAGGATCAGATAGGAACATTGGATAGGAGGAGCATCGGATAGGAACATTGGATAGGAGGAGCATCGGATAGGAGGAGCATCGGATAGGAACATCGGATAGGAGGAACATTGGATAGGAACATTGGATAGGAGGAGCATCGGATAGGAGGAGCATCGGATAGGAGGAGCATCGGATAGGAGGAACATCGGATAGGAGGAACATCGGATAGGAGGAACATCGGATAGGAGGAGCATCGGATAGGAACATTGGATAGGAGGAACATCGGATAGGAGGAACATCGGATAGGAGGAGCATCGGATAGGAGGAGCATCGGATAGGAACATCGGATAGGAGGAACATCGGATAGGAACATTGGATAGGAGGAACATTGGATAGGAGGAACATCGGATAGGAGGAACATCGGATAGGAGGAGCATCGGATAGGAACATCGGATAGGAACATCGGATAGGAGGAACATCGGATAGGAGGAACATTGGATAGGAGCATCGGATAGGAGGAACATCGGATAGGAGGAGCATCGGATAGGAGGATCGGATAGGAGCATTGAATAGGAGGAGAATCGGATAGGAGCATCGGATAGGAGGAACATCGGATAGGAATATCGGATAGGGGGAACATCGGATAGGAATATCGGATAGGAGGAACATCGGATAGGAACATCGGATAGGAGGAACATCGGATAGGAGGAACATCGGATAGGAGGAACATCGGATAGGAATATCGGATAGGAGGAGCATCGGATAGGAGGAACATCGGATAGGAGGAACATCGGATAGGAGGAACATCGGATAGGAATATCGGATAGGAGGAGCATCGGATAGGAGGAACATCGGATATTCCTTTCTATAATTTGCTGACTCTCTATACAGTAATGTTGGTGATGACGGTGTCAGGTCTCTCACATGTGATCTGTTTGGTAATCTGCAGGTCTCGGTGGACTCGGCTCAGAACCTTCCCTGGTCGGGGATGACGGCGGCTCATTTCTGCTTTAACCCTCCGGCTGCTCTTTACTACGGAGACCCGTGGAGGAAGTACGACCGCGCCCTCCCTGTGCATGACATGGATTTAGACGGGAGTCAGAACTGTCCAGTCTGGCGGGACGGATTCCAGGTGGGTGTCAGGAAATATTCTGCCCTAATGCCTCAGATCTGTAGAGTGACCGGAACCCGGACTGGAGGAAGATACTTCTTCCCGGAGGTCCGACTTCCAACCAGCAACGCTGCTCCAAAAGAACAAACAGACATTTGTCTGCGGAACATCCGACAACAATCGTCCGATGGAGCGCACACACCGTCAGATTTCCCGCCAACATCACACATTTCCCATCGTGTGTACGAGGCTTAAGAGGAGCACCGGGGCGTCCCCAATTCCCATCATCAGCCATGTGTGGGGAATGTGTGGGGAATGTGTGGGGAATGTGTGGGGAATGTGTGGGGAATGTGTGGGGAATGTGTGGGGAATGTGTGGGGAATGTGTGGGGAATGTGTGGGGAATGTGTGGGGAATGTGTGGGGAATGTGTGGGGAATGTGTGGGAATGTGTGGGGAATGTGTGGGGAGCTTCCAATCCTTTTTTACCATAAAGAGATAAAACGTATTTTCTCCATCTGCCGGTGACGGCCCCTCGGGATTCTCCAGTCCTCACATATTAAAAGCTCTTGGATATATTTACATAATAATAGTAGTTGGCTGTAGGATGTCTTCCCCCCCAAACTAAGTGTAGCGCTGACCCCCGAAGGAGCTGCTGGGTTTGATTGGGCCGGTAACTAACAATTATTTTCATAATCGATTAGTTGGCTGATTATTGTTTTGATTAATCGATTAATAACCTTAAAAAAAAGTGTGGTGTCTAATTTGGTTAATATGTAAAGTTTTAAAAATGGCAATTTATTCTTAAATATCTCTATATGCAGGGGTAAATATAAATAACCAACTACCGTATATACTCGAGTATAGGCCGACCCGAATATAAGCCGAGGCCCCCAATTTACCCCCAAAAAACTGGAAAAAATTATTGACTCGTGTATAAGCCGAGGGTGAGACATGCCTGTCCATCCCTGTGTGTCCGTCCATCCCTGTGTGTGTGTCCATGCATCCGTGTGTGTGTGTGTGTGTGTCCATGCATCCGTGTGTGTGTGTGTGTGTGTGTGTGTCCATGCATCCGTGTGTGTGTGTGTGTGTGTGTGTGTGTGTGTGTGTGTGTGTGTGTGTCCGTGCAGCCTACCTGTGTCCAGCCTGCCTGTGTCCGTCCAGCCTGTGTCCGTCCAGCCTGCGTCCGTCCAGCCTGCGTCCCGTCCAGCCTGCGTCCCGTCCAGCCTGCGTCCCGTCCAGCCTGCGTCCCGTCCCGGCCCGGCCCGTCCCGTCCCGGCCCGGCCCGTCCCGTCCCGAGCCGAGCCTCCGTCCTTCAGCTCTTCGTCGGCGGCCATTCTAGGATTCAAAAGCCGCGCCTCCGTCGGTGATAGGCGGAACACTCAATTTCCCACTGACTGCTGTTCCGCCTATCGGATGTCCGTGATAGGCGGAACACTCAATTTCCCAGCAGCCTGTGTTCCGCCTATCACGGGCATCGTCTCATCCTCGTCCGTAGTACGAGGATGAGACGATGTCCGTGATAGGCGGAACACAGGCTGCTGGGAAATTCAGTGTTCCGCCTATCACAGGCGAAGGCGGAGGCGCGGCGTTTGAATGTTAGAATGGCCGCTGTCTGTCTGCTCGATACGCTGATCGAGCAGGCAGACAGCGATGACTCGAGTATAAGCCGAGGGGGGCACTTTCAGCCTCAAAAAAGAGGCTGAAAATCTCGGCTTATACTCGAGTATATACGGTATATGGTTGGGGAGCAAAATATCGAATCCACTCTGAGAATAGCAGACAGAAGAGATATACTGTATATACTATTAGAGGCTATATACTGTATATACTATTAGAGGAGAGATATACTGTATATACCATTAGAGGAAAGATATACTGTATATACTATTAGAAGAGATATAATATATATACTATTAGAGGCTATATACTGTATATACTATTAGAGGACATATACTGTATATATTATTAGAAGGGCTACAACGTAGACGTCTATCCACCAATGTAGGCATCTATCCACCAATGTAGGCGCCTATCCAGCAATGTAGGCGCCTATCCAGCAATGGAGGCGCCTATCCAGCAATGTAGGCGCCTATCCAGCAATGGAGGCACCTATCCAGCAATGTAGGCGCCTATCCAGCAATGGAGGCACCTATCCAGCAATGTAGGCGCCTATCCAGCAATGGAGGCTCCTATCCAGCAGTGGAGGCTCCTATGGAGGTTCCTATCCAGCAATGGAGGCTCCTATCTAGCAATGTAGGCACCTATCCAGCAATGGAGGCTCCTATCCAGCAATGGAGGCTCCTATCCAGCAATGGAGGCTCCTATCTAGCAATGTAGGCACCTATCCAGCAATGGAGGCACCTATCCAGCAATGGAGGCTCCTATCCAGCAATGGAGGCTCCCATCCAGCAGTGGAGGCTCCTATGGAGGTTCCTATCCAGCAATGGAGGCACCTATCCAGCAATGTAGGCACCTATCCAGCAATGTAGGCACCTATCCAGCAATGTAGGCACCTATCCAGCAATGGAGGCTCCTATCCAGCAATGGAGGCTCCCATCCAGCAGTGGAGGCTCCTATGGAGGTTCCTATCCAGCAATGGAGGCCACCTCTTCCCCAGTCCTCCTTAGTGGTGCTCGTTCCAAGACTGAGTGCAACCTCCTTTCTTGGAAGTTGCAGGGCCTGTCGGGTCTATCAGATGGACAGCCCAACACCCAATTGTAGCCTAACAACGCTGCTGCTAATGGGGGGGGGGACGGGCGGTGGTAAGTGCTGTCAGCCTGGAACATGCATTGCTGTTACTGGCAGGATCTCCAGGTAATAAACTTTCCAACAGATTCACAAAGAATGATGGCTACATTATGACATTCTGCCGCAATGACTAATGGGGTTGAAGGGTTAGTTCACCTTTGGGGACATGTTGCACAACCCCCAAGCACATTACAATCCACTTTTTGGCTTCTAACAAATGTGCCCCTTTGTGGTTCTTTACCTGTAGGCCGCCCATGTTAGTTGCCCCCCTCTGCCCCACCTAAATGTCAGGATGTTACAAATGCCCTCCCACTGGGGGATCGAGCGCGCTGCCTCATTCGAAGACTGCGCATGTGCAGCGTGAATCTCTCCATCCCTGAGCTCAGCAGAAGAGAGAGGACAAGAATGTGCAGAATATAAACGTCAAAGGAAAGGCAAACCTGACCGGCTGTAGAAATCCTTCAGCGCCACCAAACGTGAATTATAATTGGGAAAGGAGCGTGTACCAACCGCAGCCCTGAGTCCTATGGGGCAAATAAAACATTACTGAACAATAATCATTATCCATAGAACACGTCTTCTTATAATCTTATGTGGTCTCCTGGTGGTCCCGCGGTGGTAGGTTGGGCTTCTGTACCTTGCCCTTGAGGGCCAATCCAGTAGGTGAAAGTCCTTCAGATGGAAACTCGAAGGAGCCGTAAAAAGCAGGTGAGGAACCGAATATCGGTGACAATCGTGCCGGTATGCTGGCTGAAGTCGTGTCACCCGAAGTGCTGTGTTGCCAATACACTGAGTGGTATCCAGGACAGCCGCAAGCCTCTCAAGTCTCCAGAACAACGCGTTTCAAAGCACGGCCTCTTTGTCAAGCCTCCTCTGGGAGAGATAGCACAATTCACATACATGGTCTTACAACGTGACAGCACAATTGTTGGGAGTGTGAATGTAACGTCATGCCATTTAGGCAGAATTGAAGGTGGGGGAGGGTCACATTTTGCAGACTGGCCGTACAGGGGAGCTTACAGGTATAGAATGATGAAGAGGCATTTCCAGCAAAATCGTTAAAAATGTATTTTTCTCCGGTATTATCAAAGCTGTACTTTGCTAAATGTCACGGCACCCCTGCCACTAACTCGTGACTCTGTCACATTTTATTTTTTCTCCTAAAGACTTTCACTGGCAGAATGTTCAGCAAATATCTGACCCTCATCATCCACCTGCATGAGATCCAACCCCAGGAGGTAGGTGGGCACCGCACCGAACAGGCTGGTCAGCAGGGGTCGGCGATGGAAGAGCGGTCGCAGGAATTCATTGCGGGGTCCCAGGCATGGACAGCTATGAGGGTCTTCTACAAGAGCTATTGTAATCTGGGGGCTTTCCAGCTGCCTCTGTACCAGGGAGCCCCCAGCCTGGTAAGTGACGCTCCACACTACTGTCTCCAAACTGCAGCCTTTGGCTTGCCTTTATCCGGCTGTTCAGGTACTATTCCATCCACTAGTGCTAACAATGGGGCATAATTCATATTACTGATACCAATAATGGGACACTATTCCCCCCACTGATACTAATGATGGGGCACTATTCCTCCCACTGATACTAATGATGGGGCACCATTCCTCCCACTGATACTAACGATGGGGCACTATTCCTCTCACTGACACCAATGATGGGGCACTATTCCTCCCACTGATACCAATGATGGGGCACTATTCCTCCCACTGACACCAAGGATGGGGCACTACTCCTCCCACTGATACTAATGATGGGGCACTATTCCTCCCACTGACACCAATGATGGGGCACTACTCCTCCCACTGATACCAATGATGGGGCACTATTCCTCCCAATGATGGGGCACTATTCCTCCCACTGATACCAATGATGGGGCACTATTCCTCCCACTGACACCAATGATGGGGCACTATTCCCCCCACTGATACCAATGATGGGGCATTATTCCCCCCACTGATACCAATGATGGGGCACTATTCCCCCCCACTGACACCAATGATGGGGCACTATTCCCCCCACTGATACCAATGATGGGGCACTATTCCTCCCACTGACACCAATGATGGGGCACTATTCCCCCCCACTGATACCAATGATGGGGCACTATTCCTCCCACTGATACCAATGATGGGGCACTCTTCCTCCCACTGACACCAATGATGGGGCACTATTCCCCCCCACTGATACCAATGATGGGGCACTATTCCTCCCACTGACACCAATGATGGGGCACTATTCCCCCCCACTGATACCAATGATGGGGCACTATTCCTCCCACTGATACCAATGATGGGGCACTATTCCCCCCACTGATACCAATGATGGGGCACTATTCCCCCCCACTGACACCAATGATGGGGCACTATTCCCCCCACTGATACCAATGATGGGGCACTATTCCTCCCACTGACACCAATGATGGGGCACTATTCCCCCCCACTGATACCAATGATGGGGCACTATTCCTCCCACTGACACCAATGATGGGGCACTATTCCCCCCCCACTGATACCAATGATGGGGCACTATTCCTCCCACTGACACCAATGATGGGGCACTATTCCCCCCCACTGATACCAATGATGGGGCACTATTCCTCCCACTGACACCAATGATGGGGCACTATTCCCCCCCACTGATACCAATGATGGGGCACTATTCCCCCCACTGATACCAATGATGGGGCACTATTCCCCCCACTGATACCAATGATGGGGCACTATTCCTCCCACTGACACCAATGATGGGGCACTATTCCCCCCCACTGATACCAATGATGGGGCACTATTCCTCCCACTGATACCAATGATGGGGCACTCTTCCTCCCACTGACACCAATGATGGGGCACTATTCCTCCCACTGATACCAATGATGGTATGGTATGATTGTTTACTCCCATTGACGTGGGAACATTTTCTACTCCCACTGGCCACAGTCCGGCCCTCCTAAAGTCCAAGGAACAGTAAACTGGCCCTTGGTGTAGAAAGATTGGAGATGGCGGGGCTGGATGATGCCGGGAAATAATGGTCTCTATGTAATCTAAATGAAAGTCTCGGCTTTCTTCGCAGGCTGTACTCCATGCGCTGAGATCAGAAGACTGTCGGGCAAAACTGAAACATCTGGAGCAGAACAAACTGGTAAGAAATGAACAAATCAATTCAAAAACAATATTTTTGATTGGTCTTAGTTCCATTATCAATACATATGATCATATCAGTGGCTTTTTGTCTAAAAATTGTACTGAATTGCTATCCCCAGACATAGACTCTCCTACTTGGTTTACTAAGAAGGGATCTTCTCATCTGATAAAAATGTAGATTTCCAGGCCGTTCTCTTGAACCCCCGGACACAACCTCATCTGCTGCCTAAATGTTCAGTAAATAAGTCTGAAAAGGTTATCTGAGGACTCAAACCCTTTGCTTGTGAGAACGCGCCGCCATCCTCGCAATGCCGCGGCCTCAGACAGTAGGTGAGTTCCTTGAGACCAAACAAGACTCTTACTTGGCCTAATAAAAGATCTTTCAGCCGCGGTTCAGTCTGAGCTGCGGGAACTCGCACAATCTCACTCCCGCATGTCCGTTACCATTTCAGAGACATCTGTACAGAAACGACTTTTTGAAATGGGTGCAGCGCCGCACCGATTAGGATGGCGCCATTGACGCCGATTTGACATGTCAAATCACGTTTCAAAACGCTCCAGTGTGAACCAGGACTCGAGATCCCATGAACCATAGGACTTCATATCAACCGATGCCATTATCTTCACCAGACGTGATCTCCATCTCTACTCCATCAACCGTCTCCAACACTGACCTGGTTTACTAAAAGATCTTCTTATTTCAACAGTCCGTAATCTTGAACCACGGGGGACAATCTTATCTGTTAGCCCAAAACCTTCAATGAAGAGGTCTCGGGTGGTTATCTGAGGATTCAAATTCGCAACCCTTTGCCTACAATAACGCCGGCCTACGCTCAATGCCGCGGCCTCAGATGATAAGGGGCTTGTTGTGACCAAACTAGACTGGACTCCCACTTAGCGTACAAAAGATCTTTCTATCTGGTAAAACTTTCCTTTCAAAAGTAAATTCCCAGAACATCATCTCAATGGATGTCATTATCTTCAAGATCTTCCTCTACACATGATCTCCATCTCTAATCCATTAAAGTGGAAGTGAACTCCCCTATCGTTTTCATCCACGGAAGCCGCCATCTTTGCCTCTGTTTAATCTTCAGCTGCCACGGTGCTGCACATGTGATCCGTTATGACCCCAGCCATTGGATGGTTTGACAGTTTGGTTGAGAGCACAACCAATTTCACTCTCCCTCTCCACTATCCTTTCCCCACTTTATTTATTTTATTTGTGTGTTGTGTGTCACGTTTTATGTTTGTCACCTGCATGTCTGTCTTGTAGGGTGTCGGTCCTCGGGCCAACCCTGAACGTCTTGTGGTGGAGGGTGGACATAGGCCTTCTGGCTTGGTTCGCCCTCTCTTTGGGGGGGTCTCCCTTCGGGGGAGCCCCTACCCTAGTACCTGGGTGGGTCTGTTTCGGCAGACCTTCCGGAGAAAGGCGGTGGTCCGGCCTCGGCTGGATGGGCCATGTATTGGTACCTCAGTCTCCGTCTGGAGCCTAACGCCCCGGGGGATCAGGGTAAGGCCCTTCCTCGTGGAGGACAGTCAGACACCCGTGGCACGGTTTTGTGTGTCACTCTTTATGTGTGTGCACTTTTTTTTGGCACCGGGTGGAAGTTTTTGGGTGTGTTTTGCACGCCATGGGCTTTTTAATAAAAAAAAAAAATAAATCATTCACTACACATGATCTCCATCTCTACTCTATCAACAGACACTCACCTGGTTTACTGAGGGATCTTCTCATGTGGTAAAAATGTAGTTTCAACAGTTCATTCTCTTGCCCATGGGGCACAATCTCAACTGCTGCCTAAAACTTCAAAAAGAAGTCTGAAAAGGTGACTATCTGAGGAACTCGCAATCCTTTGTGTGTGATAACACTGACATACACTCAATGCTAAAAGAAAAAAAGGAGGGCGCACCGACCTAGCGCATTACCACTAGTAAAGCTTTATTCAAATATAAAACAGCAAGATGTATACTCACAAATAGGGATGAGCTTCGAGTTCGACTCGAACATTGCCTGTTCAGCGAACAGTGAACAATGTGGGCTGTTCGCAGCAAATTCTAAAAGCCGGAACACCCTGTACAAGTCTATGGGAGAAATCTAAAGTGCTCATTTTAAAGGCTAATATGCAAGTTACTGTCCTAAAAAGTGTTTGGGGACCCGGGTCCTGCCCCAGGGGACATGGATCAATGCAAAAAAAAGTTTTAAAAACGGCCGTTTTTTCAGGAGCAGTGATTTTAATAATGATTAAAGTGAAACAATAAAAGTGTAATATTCCTTTAAATTTCGTAGCTGGGGGGTGTCTATAGTATGCCTGTGAAGGGGCGCATGTTTCTGGTGCTTAGAACTGTCCCTGCACAAAGTGTCATTTGTGCAGGAAAAAAAGTCTTTTAAAATCACTTGCGGCTAAATTGTCGGGTCCCGTAATACAGAGAACATTCAATGAGTGTTCTCTGTATTAGCCGACAATATATTCATTCATTGATTTAAAAAAAAAAAAAAAAAGCGTGGGGATTCCCCTAAATTCAATTACCAGGCCCTTCAGGTCTGACATGGATATTAAGGGGAACCCCGTGTCAAATTTAATTTGACGTGGGGGTCCCCCTAAAAATCCATATCAGACCCTTTATCCGAGCACGCAACCTGGCAGGCCGCAGGAAAAGAGGGGGGGACGAGAGAGCGGCCCCCCTCCCTCCTGAACCATACCAGGCCACATACCCTCAACATTGGGAGGATGCTTTGGGGGTCTGTGACCCCTCAAAGCACCTTGTCCCCATGTTGATAAGGACAAGGGCCTCATCCTCACAACCCTGGCCGGTGGTTGTGAGGGTCTGTGGGCGGGGGGCTTATCAGAATGTGGAAGCCCCCTTTAACAAGGGGACCCCCAGATCCCGGCCCCCCCCCTGTTTGAAATGGTAAGGGGGTACAAAAGTACCCCTACCATTTCACAAAGAAAGTGTCAAAATGGTTAAATAAGACAAACACACTTTTGAAAAATTCCTTTATTAAAAATAAAAAAAAGATTCCAGCGGTGCTAATCCACTCTTGCTATCCAGCGACGGGTCTCCGGGGTCCAGCGATGGATGATCATATCCAGCAACGGGGGATCTCTCAGTCCAGCGCTGTCCATACAACCTTCTTCTGTCTCCACTCCGGAGACACTGCAGAGAGCACAGCGCTGACGTTTCTTATATTAGGAGGGCGGGGCCACCCGTCACCTGACCCCGCCCCTCTGACGCTGGAGAGGGAAGCCAGGGGTTCCCCAGTGACGTGTGGGTGACCCCACCCCCTCTGATGTAACAGAAACCTGCGTTACATCAGAGGGGGCGGGGTCACCCTTAATATCCATGTCAGACCTGAAGGGCCTGGTAATTGAATTTAGGGGAACCCCCACGCTTTTTTTTTTTTTTTTTAATCAATAGACATGTGCAGAGTAAAATATTTCATTTCGGAATTTCGTTTTCGTCCGAAAACTTAATTTATTTAGTTACTCCCGAAATTCGTTTTTATTTATTTCGTTTTTCGTTCAAAAATTGCATTCGTCCGAAAATCCACATGAATTACGGTCGAATCTGTCTTAGAAGGCTTATGGTGTCTGTCGAATGTATAAAGAAGATTCGACGGAGCTAGTATATAGCATACTTTAGAACCCTATTAAAGTCTATGGGACTCCAACGTTCAAAATCTAAAGTGCTCATTTTAAAGGCTAATTTGCAAATTACTGTCCTAAAAAGTGTTTGGGGACCCGGGTCCTGCCCCAGGGGACATGTATCAATGCAAAAAAAAAGTTTTAAAAACTGCCGTTTTTTCGGGAGCAGTGATTTTAATAATGATTAAAGTGAAACAATAAAAGTGTAATATTCCTTTAAATTTCGTAGGGGGGGGGGGGTTGTCTATAGTATGCCTGTGAAGGGGCGCATGTTTCTGGTGCTTAGAACTGTCCCTGCACAAAGTGTCATTTATGCAGGAAAAAAAGTCCTTTAAAATCACTCGCAGCTATTATGAATTGTCGGCTCCGTAATACAGAGAACACTCATTGAAAGTCATTGATAAAAAAAATAAATAAATAAATAAAAACAAAAGCGTGGGGGTCCCCCAAATTCAATTACCAGGCCCTTCAGGTCTGGTATGGATATTAAGGGGAACCCTGCCTCAAATTTAAAAAAAAATTGACGTGGGGTTCCCCCTAAAAATCCATACCAGACCCTTTATCCGAGCACACAACCTGGCAGGCCGCAGGAAAAGAGGGGGGGACGAGAGAGCGGCCCCCCCTCCCTCCTGAACCGTACCAGGCCACATGCCCTCAACATTGGGAGGATGCTTTGGGGGTCCGTGACCCCTCAAAGCACCTTGTCCCCATGTTGATGAGGAAAAGGGCCTCATCCCCACAACCCTGGCCGGTGGTTGTGGAGGTCTGCGGGCGGGGGGCTTATCAGAATCTGGAAGCCCCCTTTAACAAGGGGACCCCCAGATCCCGCCCCCCCCCTGTTTGAAATGGTAAGGGGGTACAAAAGTACCCCTACCATTTCACAAAGAAAGTGTAAAAAATGGTTAAATAAAACAAACACACTTTTGAAAAATTCCTTCATTAAAAATAAAAAAATAAAAAAAAGATTCCAGCGGCAGTAATCCACTCTTGCTATCCAGCGACGGACGATCATCTCTCCAGCGATGTCTCATGTCATCCAGCGCAGCGAATACATCCTTCTTCTGTCTCCTCCACGGAGACACTGCAGGCATTCCGGCGGCTGACGTTTCTTATATACGGAGGGCGGGGCCACCCGTCACCTGACCCCGCCCCCCTCTGACGCAAGGGGAAACCCGGGGTTCCCTGTGACGTAGGGGTGATCCGCACCCCTCTGATGTAACACAGGCAGGTTTCCGTTACATCAGAGGGGGTCGGGGTCACCCATACGTCACGGGGAACCCCGGGTTTCCCCTTGCGTCAGAGGGGGGCGGGGTCAGGTGACGGGTGGCCCCGCCCTCCGTATATAAGAAACGTCAGCCGCCGGAATGCCTGCAGTGTCTCCGTGGAGGAGACAGAAGAAGGATGTATTCGCTGCGCTGGATGACATGAGACATCGCTGGAGAGATGATCGTCCGTCGCTGGATGGCAAGAGTGGATTACCGCCGCTGGAATCTTTTTTTTATTTTTTTATTTTTAATGAAGGAATTTTTCAAAAGTGTGTTTGTTTTATTTAACCATTTTTTACACTTTCTTTGTGAAATGGTAGGGGTACTTTTGTACCCCCTTACCATTTCAAACAGGGGGGGGGCCGGGATCTGGGGGTCCCCTTGTTAAAGGGGGCTTCCAGATTCTGATAAGCCCCCCGCCCGCAGACCTCCACAACCACCGGCCAGGGTTGTGGAGATGAGGCCCTTGTCCTCATCAACATGGGGACAAGGTGCTTTGAGGGGGTCACAGACCCCCAAAGCATCCTCCCAATGTTGAGGGCATGTGGCCTGGTACGGTTCAGGAGGGAGGGGGGGGCCGCTCTCTCGTCCCCCCCTCTTTTCCTGCGGCCTGCCAGGTTGTGTGCTCGGATAAAGGGTCTGGTATGGATTTTTAGGGGGAACCCCACGTCAATTTTTTTTAAAATTTGATGTGGGGTTCCCCTTAATATCCATACCAGACCTGAAGGGCCTGGTAATTGAATTTGGGGGACCCCCACGCTTTTTTTTTTATTTTTATTTTATTTTTTTTATCAATGACTTTCAATGAGTGTTCTCTGTATTACGGGAGCCGACAATTCATTATAGCTGCGAGTGATTTCAAAGGACTTTTTTTTCTGCATAAATGACACTTTGTGCAGGGACAGTTCTAAGCACGGGAAACATGCGCCCCATTCACAGGCATACTATAGACAACCCCCCCCCCCCCCCCTACGAAATTTAAAGGAATATTACACTTTTATTGTTTCACTTTAATCATTATTAAAATCACTGCTCCCGAAAAAACGGCCGTTTTTAAAACTTTTTTTGCATTGATCCATGTCCCCTGGGGCAGGACCCGGGTCCCCAAACACTCCCCTGGGGCAGGACCCGGGTCCCCAAACACTCCCCTGGGGCAGGACCCGGGTCCCCAAACACTTTTTAGGACAGTAACCTGCATATTACCCTTTAAAATGAGCACTTTAGATTGTGAACGTTCGAGTCCCATAGACTTTAATAGGGTTCTAAAGTTCACACGAAGTTTAGGTCTGTTCGCAGGTTCTGGTGCGAACCGAACAGGGGGGTGTTCAGCTCATCCCTATTCACAAACGAGTATTGGTAGAAGGCAAAAACAATAAAGTAAAATCCACTATTCTGAACATCGGAAAGCCAGGACCTGGCGTTGAGTGGATCGAACGATATCTCGTAATGTCTGACGCGTTTCGGGGGAGGGCCGCAAGACGTCAGGCATTACTTTATGAAGCTGGCCACATCACGCATCGAGGAACTAGACACCAGACGCAGGAGAAATTCGTTTTGTATACACTCAATGCTACAACCCCCGACAGCTGTTGAGATTTCTGTGACCAAACTTGACTCGTCTCTCACATAATCAACTAAAAGATCTTTGTATCTGGTAAAATGTTCCTTTCAAGTGTCAATTTCCTTGGACCAAAAGGACATCGTCCCAACGGACGCCATTATCTTCAAGATCTTTCACTTGGCTTTAAACTCACAGCCCTTTGCCCACAATGAGACCAGCGAACGCTCAATGCCAAGTCCTCAGATGATAAGAGCTTCTTGTGACCCAACTAGACTGGTCTCTATCTACTAAGAGATCTTTCATCTGGTAAAACTCTCCTTTCAAAAGTCAATTCGCTTGTATGGATGGATGGATGGATGGATGGATGGATGGATGGATGGCTTGTATAACGCTACATATGCAAACGAAATCACCTCAAGGCTCTTTTTCGCCAGTGTCCATCTGGGTCTTCAGAATCGGAAGGTTTTGAGCTTTTTCCTGAAGGCCGGATGGTTTTCTTCTGAGCGGATGTCCGCGGGTGGAGCGTTCCATAGCCGCGGTCCTTAGACAGTGAACCTTCTACCATAGGACATCATATCAACTGATGACAACATCTTCAAGGTCTTTCACCAGACACCTTCTCCATCTCTACTCCATTAACAGCCTCCAACAATGACCTGGTTTACTGTCTTCTCATCTCCTAAAAATGGAATTTCAACTGTCCATTCTCTTGAATCTTACCGCTGCTGTAACTCCATTCCTCAACCACAGAGTTTTACTACCCCCCAACTTTATTAACTCTGTGAATGAGTCCTAAGGGTGACCGCTGCCGAATACATCTAATGGCTCATTCACAGCAGGCACAGGCACTGGCACAGGCACAGGCACAGGCACTGGCACTGGCACAGGCACTGGCACTGGCACTCATCGGAAAAGATCGGAACCCTCCCTGGGGAGAGAAGAACAAATCTGCACATTTATCACCTCCCCAGCCACCTCCTGGAACTTTTCTATTTTATTTCCCACAAAGTGGAGTGGAGTTACCCTTTAAAGATTTTTATTTTGGAATGATTGGAATTGAATGAACAGAAACCACATTTAGTGTTAGAGTTTCGATCGTTCATGAGCAATTCTCCTTTTCTAATTACTAAGGTTGAAAATAATCAGCAAATGTACAGATGGTCACGGTACATTGCATTCACCTTCAATGATGCGGAGAATGGGGTCTATGCAGGTCTATGTGGATAGGAGGAGAGAGCAGAGTGACAGAGAAATGAACATATCAGTCTGCTGCTTCTCCTTTCACTGTCCAATCACAGGCTGGGGGAGGGACAATATCCGGAAGTGTTACTGAACTGATGCAGAGAAACATCCCATCTCCAGACGGGGCTGAGCTGTGCAAATCTCAGAACTGGATGGATAGGAATTCAAATCCTTTGCCAAGCAAAACAGCTCCTATTTCATTTGTGTATTTAGCTATTTGCTTGGAGTTCAGCTTTACATCTCATATTATATGTACATTGAGAGGTGATGAAGTGTATTTTATTATGGATGATATCCCACAGATAAGCAGAGTAGCGGCGGCGTCGGTGATTGTCCGGATAGCAGACGGGAGGCGGCGGGAAGAAATGGAGAGGTTTGGTTCTCAGGTGAGAATAATCAATAAATACGTTTTTGACTAGTAAAGTCACATCTGAAATATTAATACAAATAAAGGGGTTGTGAACCCTCCCAAACCTGTCACACTCACCTCCACTGTGCAGTCCGTTTTGCACAGTGTGGCCCCGATCATCGTCTTCTGGGGTGGTGCTCGCGGCTCCTCCTCACATCGGTACGCCCCCCTAGGAGAAGCGCTCGCCCTGGGGATTACCTTGCAGGCGGCTCCCAAGTCCAGTAGTCCATAGACACGAATCCCGGACTTGGCCCCGCCCCCCTGGCGCCTGCGTCATTGAAATTGATTGACAGCAGCGGGAGCCAATGGCTGCGCTACTATCAATCTATACAATCAAGACCTGAGAACCCCGAGAGGTAGAGAGCGTCTCCGCCGAGGGAACGAATAGGATCAGGTGAGTAAAAGAGGGGTGGCCGGCGGCGGGGGGGGGGGCGCTCAGTGACAGTTTTTTCACCTTAATGCATAGGATGCACAAAGGTCTACAACCCCTTTAAGTGCAGAACCGGCAACACCGGATCCCACCCTAGGTAACCAGACTTTGTAGGCTCAGGATGGGAGACCAGACATAAAACAACATAATATCTTTATTAACAAACATTAAAATAGAGTTTATAAAATCATAGACATGAAAGCCTCCAAATAATCCACATAGCAATGTTACAAATACTCTACTCTTGGTTCCAGAAGTCTACTAGGTGTGGGATGGTTTAGCAAGATAGCCTCGCTGTAGAAACTGTGTGCTTCTGGGAAACCTGGTCTGCCAGGTCAACGTTTCGCCAAATACACGGCTTCCTCAGGACCCGATGTGGCAAGGTAGAGCAACACTAAGTATATTTAGTCAAGGAGCAGGTGATTTCATATACACGATGTGGAGATGTGAAAATGATTTAGGTGTTGGACAGAGATACTTGAGGACATTAATCGTACCTTTGGGCTCAAGCTGGCCCTGAACGGTACTATATGTCTGTTGGGGGAAGATAAAAGACAACAGTGTTAATAAATAAATAATTATAATAAATAAATAATATAAATAACTAATAATAATAAATACATAATATAAATACATATATTAATTATTAATTATATATAAATATAAATAATAATTAAAAAAAAATAATAATAAATAATATAAATAAATATATTCATTATAAATTATTAATTATATATAAATAATAATTAATAAATATAATAATTATAATAAAAATAAGTAAATACTAAAACCGCAGCAGTTAGAGGCCTATTCCAAGCACGAAATATAATAGCACAAAACTGGCAATCAGTGAGACCTCCGACTTCAGAAGAATGGAACAAAGTGATGGACGTCACAGTATGGAGGGAGAAGGGGACATTTATTAGACGGAGGAATCTGGATCAATTCTTAAAAATCTGGAAGCCCTGGTTAGATAAAATGGGATGTCCTCCTTAAAGGGGATACCGGGGGGGGGGGGGGGGGAGACCATACCCAAAGACTAGGTGGATATGATGGGGGGGGGAAACAGGGGGGAGAGGAGAGGGGGACTGGAAGTGGTAAATGAGAGAGAAATAAGAACATATAATATACACTGGTAGTAAATAAATATGGGGTATCGCTGTGATGCTTTACACTTTATTACAAGGGAGACTGTAGGGGAGGTGGGGGGAGGGGATGGATCATAAAAAGGTTGGTGGGGTTATAAAAAAGGCTAGAGAATTACAGGTGAGAGGGAGTTGAGGTACTGGAAGTAGCTGAAGGGGCCTTTTAATGTTTTTTCCTTGGTCCCCAATTTTTGTCTTTTATTTCTGTTGTTTTGCTCGTTTTTTCCCGTTTTCCCTTCTTTTTGCGATTCGGCACTGCGTCACTTTAACTGACAATTGCGCGGTCGTGCGACGTTGCTCCCAAACAAAATTGATGTCCTTTTTTTCCCCACAAATAGATCTTTCTTTTGGTGGTATTTGATCACCTCGGCGGTTTTTATTTTTTGCGCTATAAACAAAAATAGAGCGACAATTTTGAAAAAAACACATTATTTTTTACTTTTTGTTATAATAAATATCCCCCAAAAATATATAAAAAAACATTTTTTTCCCTCAGTTTAGGCCGATACGTATTCTTCTACATATTTATGGTAATAAAAAAATCGCAATAAGCGATTATTGATTGGTTTGCGCAAAAGTTATAGCGTTTACAAAATAGGGGATAGATTTATGCAATTTTTATTAATAATTTTTTTTTTACTAGTAATGGTGGCGATCAGCGATTTTTATTGTGACTGCGACATTATTACGGACACATCAGACATTTTTTGACACATTTTTGGGACCATTGTCATTTATACAGCAATCAGTGCTATATAAATGCAGTGATTCCTGTGTAAATGACACTGGCAGTGAAAGGGTTAACCAGTGGGTGGCAGTGTAGGGGTTAAGTGTTCCTAGGGGCGTGTTACTAACTGTGGGGGGGTTGGGCTTTCATTTAGTGAATACTGATCTCTGCTCCAATCACATGGAGCAGAGATCAGCGTCACTAGTTGCTAGGCAGAATGGAGAAATGCGGTTTTACAACGGCATTTCTTCATTTGGCCGTCCCGTGAGACGATTGCGGGTATGCCCACGGGGATCGAGTCCCCGGGCCCAGCGACCGGACTCACGGGGGTCCTGAGCGGCACGCGAGCGATGGCAGGGCAGCAAATTTAAAGGGACGTACCTGTACGCCCATTTGCCTGCCCGTGCCATTCTGCCAACGTACATCGGCGTGCGCCGGTTGGGAACCGGTTAAGGAAATAAATATGTAGGACGCAGAATAATGTAATGATGGTTATTTCATTGAATTTATACACGACAATGTAATGAGATTATAACACTATGTATATGGCTCGAGGTGCCTCTCAAATGGTTGTGTGGAGTTTTGTAAACATCATAATAAAAATAAAATAAAGGAGACTAAAACAAAAAAAAAGTACCGTATATACTCGAGTAGAAGCCGAGATTTTCAGCCTCTTTTTTGAGGCTGAAAGTGCCCCTCTCGGCTTATACTCGAGTCATCGCCGTCTGCCTGCCCGATCAGCGTGTCGTGCAGACAGACGGCGCCCATTCTACTATTCAAAAGCCGCGCCTCAGTCTGTGATAGGCGGAACACTCAATTTCCCAGCAGTCAGTGGTCCGCCTATCACGGACATCCTCTCATCCTCATACTACGGACGAGGATGAGCGGATGTCCGTGATAGGCGGAACACAGACTGCTGGGAAATTGAGTGTTCCGCCTATCACAGACGGAGGCGCGGCTTTTGAACAGTGGAATGGCCGCCGAGGCGCCGACGAAGAGCGGCGATCCTGGCATGGCAGAAGGACGGAGGCTCGGGACGGAACGGAGGCTCGGCTTGGCTCGGCTCGGGACGGAACGGAGGCTCGGCTTGGCTCGGCTCGGGACGGGACGGAAGCTCGGGACGGGACGGAGGCTCAGGACACAGGTAGGCTGGACACACAAGGCTGCACGGACACACACACAGGGATGGATGGACACACACAGGGATGGATGGACACACACACAGGGATGGACGGACACACAGGGATGGACGGACACACACACAGGGATGGACAGGCATGTCTCACCCTCGGCTTATACACGAGTCAATACGTTTCCCAGTTTTTTGGGGGTAAATTGGGGGCCTCGGCTTATATTCGGGTCGGCCTATACTCGGGTATATACGGTATATTTAATAAAGAGAAAAACTATATCTATCTATATATATATATAAGCATCATAAATTACCTCTATATAGTTAGTTATGTTCACAAACTTATAAAGACCAATTTCTCACATTGATTTGGCGGAACAAAAGACGTCCGTATAGCATAGCCTGTGGGCGGCACAGGGGCATCGGAGCACTGCAGTGGCTGGTGGAATACGGCCGTGGGCAGCAGGGGGGTGCAGAGACCCGAAAGGTAGTAGTGGGATCCCTAAGTAAATATCAGACATTATCTGTACCTGGGTACATCACACAATGAACTTACTGGAGAGTATTAGACATTGGGCACAGAGAGATACTGTTGGGCCCCAAGATATTAGAAATGGAATTTCAAAAACGTACAATCAGAAAACAAAAAAACAAAAAGGGATCTACAGAGAAACTTTCCCCTATTGGGTCCTGAGGAAGCCATGTACTGTAATTGGTGAAACGTTGCTGGTTTACAGAAAGCACACAGTTTCTACACCTAGCAGACTTCCGGGACCAGGAGTAGAGTATTTGGAACATTGTTATGTGGATTACTTGGAGGCTTTCACACCTATTTGTTTTTAAACTCTATTTTAATGTTTTTTAATAAAGATACAATGTTTTATAACTTAGTCTGATCTCCCATGCTGAGCCTATAAAGTCCGGTTACCTTGGTCCTGTAGGTGAGAATAACGTCCCCCTCACACAGCATCGGAGCCCCCGCACCCTTCGCCAGTCCCTGGTGGGGCTCTCATCTTATCCAAAGTGACCCAATCGCCTCCCATGGAAGGACACAGAGAACTGAAATCTGCCCCTCAGAGCTAAAACTTATTCTGGAAGTGAAACATTTTAAATCTCTGCCCATATCTTTTGAAAGTGTATATGTTCCCATAACGTTTTTAATGTTTGCCCTCCTCTCCATTACGGGGAGAATCATCCTATTTGTCCAGGTGTCAGCCAATCAGAAAAGTGATGGAAAGTCCAAAAAAATGTTACAGTTGTCACCAAAACAGGAGATGAGGGGAATTCTTCCAGTGGGGCCACCGACCCTGACAATTGCCTGAGAGGGGAATTTCCCTCACTTGCTCTTTCACTTCCTGTTACATTGTTGGGACAGGAAGTGAAATTGCTCAAGAGAACACAGAAACTCCAAACAGACTTGGTGCCCGGCACCACCAGTCACGTAAACTCAGCCTGGCCCACCTCAACGCAAGGACGTCCCTTCACTGCCCAAGTCGCATGCCAGCCCAAGCAGGAGGATTACCTATCCAGAGGCCTGTCCTGCACCACCAACAGGAGGGATGCCACCCAGCAGTCTACAAAGAGAGTAAAGCCTCATACACATGATAGGACTTTGTACAAACTTTCCCGTGGATTTTTGTACAAAGGGCGTCGGCCGTGAACTTGTATTGCATACACACGGCAGGACTTTTTCAGCCAACTTTCACCAAATCACGTGGTTTTTCTGCTCTTTACCGCCACCTTTGGTCAACTTCTGTATTGTTGTCTGATCTTTTGCATTGGTTCTGAGCATGCGTGTTTGTACCTTGTACAAAAGTCTGATGGTTTTCTGTACACACGATCAGACAGGCTTGGCCTTCTGTAGGCACTGAATAGGTTGCAGGTTTAGACCTATTCCTGTCTGTATAGAATAAGGGGCTTGTGGGGTGGGGGATGGACAAGAAACCTCCCTCCAAGGGTAGGAAGGCAAAGAGTATGGGTGGGGGGCTGCAGACCAAACCCTGAGCCAAGCCTCCTTCCTCCAAGTTCCAGGGTGACGCCTCCATTTCCTGTTCCTCCCTCACTGATGTCCATTGGTGGATGAAGCCTGATTTCCTATTTCTCCGACACATGCGCCAATTAGTCCTCACCCACGGCACGATTTGTGTGCCATCAGGACGGCCTCCTACTGTTCCATCGTCATCAGCGCTGGTGACATTGAGTGCTGATCCTCGGCCAAGTTTCTGAATCACCCCTTGTGACTGGCCCCCGTGCAGGGGGTGTCACTAAGGCCATCATCATAGGGAGGGGGCGGAAGCATCAGACTGGATGCGGAAGAGAAGACCCAAAAGGACGCCGGTGTTCTGGCATATTCAGTCCGACCATCATATAGTGTCCGCCCCGTACTTGCGCAGTACGGAGCAGAAGAAGCTTCGGAAAATCTCCAAAGATGAACGGCGCCTGCGCCGTGAGTGGAGGTGGTGCCCCGCCATCCCAGCGGACATAGGGTTGTGAAAATTAGAGGGCCCATCGCTTCGCTCGCCATGCTTTGGGCTCGGCCTCGCTGCGCTCGGCTCTTTTATATTCCTGCTTTATGTCCACTTGGATGGTGGGGTGAGAACCTGGACTCAGTGCGCAGGCGCCGTTCATCTTCGGGTGGGGGACTGTATATGATAGGACACCGGCTTCTTCCCGTATACAAAGAAAATACAATAAGCTTATAATAATAGATTTTGGGCAATTGTGATGACAACGTTCTGCCCCAGAATTTATTTCGAGTAATGGCGGCTGAGTTTATTATCGCTTTAAACCCCCCAACCTATCAATCATGCATGGTATGACTGTATTATAAACGATGTTCTACAACAGGATATAAATCAGATGTATCTGCCGGAGGAGGCCATTGACACCTACGCTCCACAGCCAAGCGGAAGAAAATTATCAGAGCTCGCTCCGCCTGGACAGGAAGAGTTCCGGAAACGTCTGGGGAACTGGTACAGGAAGGTAAAGCGGAGATGAGCTGAACCTTTTTTGGGGGGAAAATTATTACCAAAATTAGTTCTGGCTAGAGATGGGCCCAACAGGGAAAAAGTTTGGCCCCAAGATGCGAACTCTGTTAAAGTCTATGGGGCCCGAAAAATGCATTGTTATTGTTAAATTCATTGTTTTTTAAGGAGCAGCGATTTTACTGATGCTTAAAGTGAAACAATTAAAATAAAAAATTCCCTTAAATATAGTGCCTGGGGGGTCCCCTTAGTCTGCCTGTAAAGTGGCGCATCTGTACTGTGTAAAGAACCTGCTGCAGCAATTATGACATTTTACAAAGAATAAAAAATGTCATTTAAATTGCAGACAAAAAAAAAAAGGCGCGGGGTCCCCCCAAAAATCCATGGCAAACCCTTATTCAAGTATGCAGCCCGGCAGGTCAGGAAAGGGGGGGGGGAGTGCCCTATTCCTGAAATATACCAGGCCAGAGCCCCCTGCCGCCCCAAAGCACCCCCTCATGTTGAGGGCATGTGGCCTGGTATGGTTCGGGAGGGGGGGGGGCGCACGCTCATCCCCTCCCCTTTCCTGGCCTGCCAGGCTGCATGCTTGGATAAGGGCCTGGTATGGATATGGGCGGGGGGGGGGGGGGACCCCATGGCGTTTTTTCTTTTTTGCTGTTTTCATTTGCCGTTTCATCCGTTGTTAAGGTCTTGGCGGCCGGTTTCCCAGCCCTGCACCTTAACAACCAGCTTTTCACTTTGCCCTGATTGGGCAAAGCTTTGCCCAATCAGGGCTTAGACTGCAGTGTGCAGCATGCACGAGCTCCCTGCGAATTGGGGCGTTCAACAAATAGGAAAAGTTGAGGCTGAACTTTTGCTCGGCCCGAAACATTCGCCCAACTGTACTTCTGGCCAGTGGAAGTGGAACCATAGTTCAATGGGCAGGACAGCTCCAATGAAGGAGGCACAATCTTCTGCAACACGCACCAGAAACCAATTGAATTGCCAAATGTAGATTGTAGGTGGCAATGAATGGAGCAGTATTAGAGAAGGTTAGGGAAGGCCACCAGAGATACGTGTTAGAGAAGCCATGTATTCATAATTCTACATGGTGGCGGAATTACCAGGGTCACAACAGTCGCACTTCCAATGGGGCCCCGGAATTCCGTCACTGTGGGGGGAGGGGGTTGCTATTCACACACGGCTCTGAGCGGAGAGGGTGTCTGTCATGGAACAGTAGCACAGAGACACCGGCATTAACGTTCGATTTTCCCGTCCTCCCTCTCTCGCAGGGGGTGGGAGAGGACACACAGCTGATCTGCTCCCCCTTCTCCCCTCCCTCCATTTGTGCTCCGCGGGAAATGTGAACTCTTTAGCTTCACACATGACTGTCCGTGGAGTACACATGGGGGGAGGGGAGAAGGGGGAGCAGATCAGCTGTGTGTCCTCTCTCACCCCCTGCGAAAGAGGACGGACGGGCAAATAGAACGTTAATGCCGGTGTCTCTGTGCTACTGTTCCATGACAGACACCCTCTCCGCTCAGAGACGTGCTGTCCTGAGTAGGCAGGCGGCACTGATGGACATTAATAGCATTCACTGATGGGCACTGATGGAAGGCACTAATGGGCACTGATAGGAGGCACTGATGGGCACTGATAGGAGGCACTGATGGGCACTGATAGGAGGCACTAATTGGCACTGATAGGAGGCACTAATGGGCACTGATAGAATAGAATATGGAAAAAATAAACCGCGCTTGACAAAATTAAAGAATTAATTAACAAAAGAATCCCTAAAAACTCTATAGGCCGCAGCTCAGGTGGGATATACACACACAGGCAGTAGAAAAAAAAATGAAGAGCTGCGCCAATTTACACTAAATAAAATAAAATAATCAAAATAACCACAAAACTGATAGAAGGCACTAATGGGCACTGATGGGAGGAATTTATGGGCACTGATGGGCACTGATAGGAGGAATTTATGGGCACTGATGGGAGGCACTGATGGGCACTGATAGGAGAAATTTATGGGCACTAATAGAAGGCACTAATAGAAGGCACTGATGGGCACTGATAGAAGGCACTACTAGAAGGCACTGATGGGCACTGATAGGAGGCATTTATTGGCACTGAGAGGAGGCACTGATGGGCACTGATAGGAGGCATTTATTGGCACTGATAGGAGGCACTAATGTGCACTGATAGGTGGCATTGATGGGCACTGATATTTGGTACTGATGGGCACTGAGGAACACAGATAAGCAGAACTCAGGCAGTATTGATGGGCAGAATTGAAGAGTACTGATAGGTGGTACTGATGGGCACTGAGGAACACTGATAAACTCAGGCAGAATTGAAGAGTACTGGTAGGTGGCACTGATGGAGGCTGTTAGGCGGCATTAATGAGCACTGATAGGTAGTGCTGATAGGCAGAATTGATGGGCACTGATAGATGGCACTGATTATTGGGGTACTGGTTATCAGTGTAAACAATTTACTGACATTCTTGACAGATAAGGGCATTCCTTTCCTCACACAGACCCAGCGCGGGAGGAAAGGACTGCAGATAACCGGCAAGTCTATTTACATGTAATCAGCTGATCACATGGTAAAGGGCCTCTGTGATTGCGCTGGATGCACATCCCAGGGGTCATACGGGATGTCCATGGACACCTCCCAAATTCGGAAGCTCGGGGCTCGGATGGAAGGGGGGCCCATCATGGTTTCTTGCATTGAATGATTCTACATTATTCTAAATCAGCATCTTCCATATTGACCAAGTTGTGTCCGTGTGGACGATATCGTATATACATCGTACATCTCTGGTTTTGCTATGGAAGTTATTAATTCTCAGCCATATACTAAACCAAAATGTTTTCTTTTCAGTATCTCAGAGCCTACTACCGACCACCGCAGGAAACCGCCAAAGATGCTGCTGCTAATTCTGAAGATAAAGGAGAACTCCACCTGAGCTGAACCTGATTCCGGAATGTCCTTCAATAAACCCAACACAGACCGACCAACTCCTAAAACTGAATACAGAGAACCATGAAAGCCATTACACAATGCCTTACACATAGTGGGCTTTAATATGGGGGGTCTCTAAACTGCGCCCCACAGCAACCTGGCTGGCAGTGGTTGCACCGGTCTGTGTATCGTAATACGGAGAATGGCGCTGCCAGCCAGCTGGGACCTTCCCCCAGTCCTCAGAGCAGATTTCCCCCTGCGCTGTGGTTGGTGCGTAGATGTTAAATTTCTTTGGTAAAAATAACCCAAATCAGTGTATATTATTTAGCCTGTGTGAAAGTTATAGTCTAAAATCTATGGAATATATATTTTAAAACGAATCAATCCTGATGTACTGACTGCCTATATAACTTCTTGAGGACCTAAAATGCCAGGACAGTACAAATACCCCCTCAAAATTACCCCCTTTTTGGAAAATGCTGTAGAAAGTCCAAGGTATTTAGTAAGAGGCATGGCGAGTTTTTTGAAATTATAATTTTTTGTCATCATTTTTTGTAAAATTAAGAAATGAAATAATGTGTTTTTTCCCCCCACAAAGCTGTCATTTTAAGTTACACATAGCATAGGCCTACTTATAATTACTCCCCAAACCATGTCTCTCAAGTATGGGGGGTACCACATGTGTGAGACTTTTTCACAGCTCAGATGCATAGAGGGACCCAAAATCCAAGGAGCAGCTTTCAGGGAGCTTAAATTACACATCTAATTTCCTGACTACCGATCACATTTTTGGAGGTCCTGGAACACCGTGATAGTGGAAACACCCACAAAATGACCCATTTTAGAAAGAAAACACTTCAAGGTATTTACTGAAAGGCATACTGAGGCTTTCGAAAATGTCATTTTTTTACCACAAGTTTTTGGAAAACGCAGGAAAGAAAAAAAAATATGTATTTTTTTTACGCAAAATTGTCAATTATTACGGCATTTCTAGCACATCATAGGCATACTAAAGCCTCATACACGCGATTGGACTTTGTACAAACTTTCCCTTGGATTTTTGTACAAAGGGCGTTGGCCCTGAACTTGTATTGCATACACACGGCAGGACTTTTTCAGCCAACTTTCACCAAATCATGTGGTCTTTCTGCTCTTTAACCGCCACCTTTGGTCAACTTCTGTATTGTTGTCTGATCTTTTGCATTGGTTCTGAGCATGGCGTGTTTGTACCTTGTACAGAAGTCCGATGGTTTTCTGTACACATGATCGGACTTTTGTTGCCAGAAAGTTTGTCCGTTCGCACAGCCAACAAAAGTCCGATGAAAACCAAAAAAGTTTGTCCGATGGAGCGTACACACAGGTCGGATGTTGCTTCAAAACAGCTAATTTGCATGTTTGTTGTCAAAAAGTCTGATCGTGTGTGCGGGGCCTTTAGAATTACACCCCAAAGCACATGCTGTTTCCCCTCCTGAGTACGAGGATTCCACAAGTGTGAGACTTTTTCACAGTCTAGCCTCATAAAGAGGCCCAAAATCCAAGGATCCAAATTTATGCCGGCGGCATTAATTACACATCTAATTTTCTTTTTGGAGGCCCTAGGCACCAGGAAAGTGGAAACGCCCACAAACTGACGCCATTTTGGAAAGAAAACATTCCAAGGTGTTTTCTAAGCCCTTGTACACACGGTCGGAGAATCCGTCGGAATGTGTCCTATCGGACCGTGTTGTCGGATGATCCGACTGTGTGTGGTCTGCATCGGACTGATTCCATCGGAATATCCGTCGGACCCAATTTTCCAACATGTTGGAAATATTTTCCAACCAACAGGTTCGATCGGACATACTCCGATCATGTGTAGAGAATTCCGATCGGACAAAGTGCCACGCATGCTCAGATCAAATTTCTACATCAAAGCTATTGGCTACTAGCCTGAACGTAGTCCCATCGCAACGAAATAACGTCATCACGTTCTGAATGATCGGATTTTCTGACAACTTAGTCCGACCCGTGTGTATGCAACAGTTTCGGACACAATCTGTCGGGCAAAATCCGACGGATTTGGTTGTCGAAATCTCCGACCCGTGTGTACAGGGGCTAAGAGACATAGTGAGTCTTTTGAAGATTTAATTTCTTTGCCATTTTCTTTTTGGAAAATGCAGAATGAAAATGAAAATTTATTTTTTTACGAAAAGTTGTCAATTATATGAGATATTTCTCACACAGTGTATAGCACAAAAGAGATACTTGTGCCTGACATTAAATAATAAATATGGAAGCTGCAAACGAACCCATTCGATATTTATCACAATAAACATATTAAAAACAACGCGCTGCGCTATAAAATAAATGTCTTTAAATAAAGTCCCAAGTGAAAAATGCTTGTAAAGTGATGTAAATTCTTCTTGAAACAAATGAAAACGTGAAACCTGAAGACCCGTCACCTCAGAAGGCAGACCACCCCCAAAGGAGTCACGTGTGTGATTACTGGCGTGTCTACACCGTCTCGTGTACTGGAAGTGACGGCGATTGCCATTGTTTCCTGCCGGACTGGTGATGTGAAATGCGCATCTTCATTTTTATCCATGTGAGTTTTATTTTAACAAAATAAATTGCGTTTTTAGAAGCTTTTACACTATTTAGTTCCTTCTTCTCTGTCCATTGTGGGCGTATCGGACGTCCATCCTACAAAAAGCCTGCTTGACTTTACTTTGAATAGAAGGTTCTCGCCACAAGGTAAGCATACATCTGACACCTTTGGGGGTGGTCTGCCTTTTGAGGTGAAGGGTCTTCAGTTCAGGGTTTACTTCCTCTTTAAACAAAGTTAACAGGTGGGAAAAACATCACTACTAGGCCAAACTTTTAGGGCAATTTTGAATTATGTCAGCTTGTACAGCGGAAGAACATCGTTAATGGATTTTCCCACGAGACCGTATGGGGGGGGTTGGGAGAATGGGCATTCCATTTAAGAATGATCTCTCTCTTGACATAATAGAGCAAATAAGAGATCAACAGTTTACATCGGGGCCTTTGTTCATCATAAAATACCCAACAACGCCAAAGTTGGGGAAATCGGGAAGGTCAGCTGCAGACGGAAGTTAATTAACTCAAAAACCTTCATCCAGAACCAAACCATCCCTACACAGCTCCAAACCATATGGAGGTATGTACCAGTACCCGTCAAACAAAAGGGGCAGTCCAGGGACCTCTGAGGGAATATTCAATGTAACCTCCGGGGCGTACAGTACACTTTGTGTAACAACTTGGTCTGAATGAACCTGTCTCTGGAGGAAATCATCAATTTTGTACTATCCTTGAAACAGTCCTCCCAATTCTCTTTGTCAAGATCAGGTAGGTCCGCTCTCCAACCCTCCCCCAGTCTATCCATCCTAGGGGATTCAACACTCAGTAGGTCCAGGTAAAGGGAGGACAGAGATTTAGACAAGGGCTCTTGACCGAAATATTCCTCAATAGGATCCATGGCCAAAATTGGAGTGTCAGGGAACTGGGCCCGAGCCACGTGACGCAGTTGGAAGTATCAAAAGTACAACGAGGCAATCTAAATTTTTGTCAAAGGTCGGGGAAGACGAGCGCGGAACCCACAGAAAATATGTCTAGCAAAGTTTTCACACCAAAATGAGCCCAAAGTTGGGGGTCGGGCAGAAGATGGAAATGCGAAAGACTGGTCATAAAGGACAATACGGGAGCCAGTGACCTGGTCTCAGAAATATCCTCCTTGCAACCTTCCAAACACGCACTGTCACCCTAGAGGGGGTGTGGGACGCTGGAGTATGGCCGGGATCCCCTGTACACTAGGTTACCAAGCTCTTGAAGAGATCTCAGCAGAGCAGTCACCAGGCAAACCACAGCATTGGTCCAGAGTGTACAAACCACCAACGGACGGTGACCAGAACAGCTGCCCACTAATAGATTCTATAGTCAGGCACTGCCAGCCCCCCAAACCACACTGGTAGATGTAGCGCAGCCTTAGCTAAGCGGGGATATTTTACCCCCCATATGAACGACCCAACACAGTTCATCTACCTAAAGAACATAAAAGGTATCCAGGTGGGGCAGTTGCAGAAGAAATAGGTGAACTTTGGCAGGAAAATCATCTTAGGGATGTTAATAGGTAGTGCAGAGGTAACGTGGCCCAGGAGGCACACCTATCCCCCAATTGAAGTAGCAACGGGTGCAAGTTAAGAGTATAGAAATAAAAGCTCCTGCCAAACCTGGACACCCATCTCAATAGAGTATCTATCACAGCCAGCCGTGCCTAAGGGGCTATAAGGAAAAGAATGGACTTTGACAAGTTGCTTTGAATCCCGGAAAATCTACCAAATTCATCCGACCTCAAGGGCAGCCTGCAAGGAAGAAATAGCATCATGAAGGTAAAGGAGAGTATCATCAGCATAAAGTGAGATCTTCTAGTCCAAGGAGCCCACCCTCAACCCTTCGATGGAACTGGAATACCTAATCAAGATAGCCAGGGACTCTAATGCTAAGGCAAATAAGAAGTGTGATAGTGGGCAGCCATGCCGAGTGCCCCTCTGCAGCGGGAAGGGGTTAGAATGGCTACGGATGGTACAGATACAGGCTTTTGGTTCACGGTAAAGCATGGCCAGCCAAGTAAGAAATTTAGGACCGAAACCAAATCTACGAATCGCCTCCCATAGAAATTCCCACTCAACCGAGTCAAATGCCTTCTCGTACTCAAGGGAGGCAATGACCCCCTGACCTCTATTAACATGAACTGTCAACAGGTCAAGGAACAACTAAGGTTGATATTAGTACCTTTCTCAGGCAGAAACCCAGTCTGGTCCACTTGAATGACACTCTCCAGGAGATAAATTTGGCAAAAATCTTTGCCAAAATCTTAGTGCCACATTAATCAGAGAAATTGGCTTATAAGAGGCACAATCCTCGGGGGCTTTACCTGATTTTTGCACCAGTACAATCACTGCTTCGGACATGGACTCTGGAAGAGAGCCACAGAGAAACATTTCTAAACAGGGAAACAAGTCCAGGGGCAAGTAGGTCCTGATATAAAGAATAAACTTCAGTAGGGTTACCATCTGTCCCCGGGGTCTTGCCTGGCTGAACTTGTGTTAAGGCCTCTTTTTGAGCCACGAGACTTTTGTTTCCTCTGTGAAAATAAATCCGGGTCGGACGACCTTGCATGCAAGAGGTCCAGTATTGGAGGGACAACTGAATCGCTCGTAGCTCAAATATGTTGATTGGGAGATGAGCTTTGTGTGGTGGCCAAGCCCTTTGTACTGACAAAGTGTCCAGAACTTATCAGCAGGGCCCTGATAAGGCAGTACAACTGGCCCTGTTGTACTGGGCCCGGGTCTCATCAGCTAAACAGGGAGGGCCCTAGGCAGCTTTATTGTTCATTTTTGTCTCAATGAAAAAATTGATTTTACTAGACCACACCCCCGCTCCTACTTGCTTACCAGGGCTTAAATACTCCTGGACCCCAGTATGCCAACAGAGGGGCTCAGGAGATGGGAGCAGAGAAGGGACTTTTTCATTTTGGGGCAAAGGCAAAGTCAATGCCACTGAACCTTGGGGAGTTGGGGGCAGAGTTGCACCAAGTGAGTTTAATTACCACCTTAATCAGACACAGAACCTGTGTAATTAATATGTGTTCGGGTTTAAAGGGATGAGGTGGCAACCATAGTTGGGGGGGGGGGGGCGGTGTAGGTGGGGTTGGGGGGCCCCATCAGGAAGGCTGTATGGGGCCCCAGGATTTCTAACAGCAGCCCTGCTTACCAGTACGAGGTTCCTGCAGGTCTCCAGCCTGTCAAGTTGGCATCCATTGAGAGAATGTTCCAGACCAAAGTACAGAAGGATTTCCTTGAATCTAGGGCTGTATTAATGTGTCAACAGGCCAGGGATAGCATGCTCTTGGGTGTCAGCACATGGGATTGTTCAGAGAGTCTATATTTTTGTACCACATGGCCCAGAACTCTCATGCAAAAACAGAGAGCTGTGTGGCTCCTGGACTTTACGGTCTGGACCTGAAAGCAGAGAGTTAAAGAGGTAGTAAACACTGCCTCTTTTTTTTGTGACCTGCAAAGTAAAGGTATAATGTGCTAGTATGCATCGCATACTAGCACATTATGTGAAACGTACCTGCAAGCGAAGCCCTCGTTGTCCCCACTGGAGGCTGCATCCATCTTCACCCATCTTCCTTCCCGGTCTGCAGACTCCGGCTGGGTGACTGGTCGGAGCCGCGTGACGTCACAACCTCACTTGTGTGCGAAAGCTGCCGGTCACGCACAGGACTCTGAAGGAATGACACATGATCCATCTGAGTGCATGCGCCGGTCTCATTGGCGGTGTATACAGTATATATCTCACAGTGAAAGTTTAGGAGATATTTACAGTACCTATAGGTAAGCCTTATTATAGGATCACCTATAGGTACATACATGTAGCACTGACCCCTGGAGGAGCGGCTGGTTTACTTGGGCTTACAGTTTACCTCCTCCACCTTGTAACTCGTCGTTCTTGTCTAGGGGTTCCCGAGGTTGATGGCCCAATAACTGCAGAGACGACCCATGAATTCCTTTAGGAATTTTTATTTGCTTAAAACGTGGAACAGAAACTCAATCTCTCAGTAGGGAATAGAGGATATGGGTAGGAAGCTCTCAGTAGGGAATAGAGGATATGGGTAGGAAGCTCTCAGTAGGGAATAGAGGGTATGGGTAGGGAAGCTCTCAGTAGGGAATAGAGGGTATGGGTAGGGAAGCTCTCAGTAGGGAATAGAGGGTATGGGTAGGGAAGCTCTCAGTAGGGAATAGAGGGTATGGGTAGGGAAGCTCTCAGTAGGGAATAGAGGGTATGGGTATGGAAGCTCTCAGTAGGGAATAGAGGGTATGGGTAGGAAGCTCTCAGTTGGGAATAGAGGGTATGGGTAGGGAAGCTCTCAGTAGGGAATAGAGGGTATGGGTAGGGAAGCTCTCAGTAGGGAATAGAGGATATGGGTAGGGAAGCTCTTAGTCGGGAATAGAGGATATGGGTAGGGAAGCTCTCAGTAGGGAATAGAGGGGATGGGTAGGGAAGATCTCAGTAGGGAATAGAGGGTATGGGTAGGGAAGCTCTTAGTCGGGAATAGAGGGTATGGGTAGGGAAGCTCTCAGTAGGGAATAGAGGGTATGGGTAGGAAGCTCTCAGTAGGGAATAGAGGGTATGGGTTGGGAAGCTCTCAGTAGGGAATAGAGGGTATGGGTAGGGAAGCTCTCAGTTGGGAATAGAGGGTATGGGTAGGGAAGCTCTCAGTAGGGAATAGAGGGTATGGGTAGGGAAGCTCTCAGTAGGGAATAGAGGGTATGGGTAGGGAAGCTCTCAGTAGGGAATAGAGGGTATGGGTAGGGAAGCTCTCAGTAGGGAATAGAGGGTATGGGTAGGGAAGCTCTCAGTAGGGAATAGAGGGTATGGGTAGGGAAGCTCTCAGTAGGGAATAGAGGGTATGGGTAGGGAAGCTCTCAGTAGGGAATAGAGGGTATGGGTAGGAAGCTCTCAGTAGGGAATAGAGGGTATGGGTAGGGAAGCTCTCAGTAGGGAATAGAGGATATGGGTAGAAAAGCTCTCAGTTGGGAATAGAGGGTATGGGTAGTAAAGCTCTCAGTAGGGAATAGAGGGGATGGGTAGGGAAGCTCTCAGTTGGGAATAGAGGATATGGGTAGGGAAGCTCTCAGTAGGGAATAGAGGGTATGGGTAGGGAAGCTCTCAGTAGGGAATAGAGGATATGGGTAGGGAAGCTCTCAGTAGGGAATAGAGGGTATGGGTAGGGAAGCTCTCAGTTGGGAATAGAGGATATGGGTAGGGAAGCTCTCAGTAGGGAATAGAGGGTATGGGTAGGGAAGCTCTCAGTTGGGAATAGAGGATATGGGTAGGGAAGCTCTCAGTAGGGAATAGAGGGTATGGGTAGGGAAGCTCTCAGTAGGGAATAGAGGATATGGGTAGGGAAGCTCTCAGTAGGGAATAGAGGATATGGGTAGGGAAGCTCTCAGTAGGGAATAGAGGGTATGGGTAGGGAAGCTCTCAGTAGGGAATAGAGGGTATGGGTAGGGAAGCTCTCAGTAGGGAATAGAGGGTATGGGTAGGAAGCTCTCAGTAGGGAATAGAGGGTATGGGTAGGGAAGCTCTCAGTAGGGAATAGAGGATATGGGTAGAAAAGCTCTCAGTTGGGAATAGAGGGTATGGGTAGTAAAGCTCTCAGTAGGGAATAGAGGGGATGGGTAGGGAAGCTCTCAGTAGGGAATAGAGGGTATGGGTAGGGAAGCTCTCAGTAGGGAATAGAGGGTATAGGTAGGGAAGCTCTCAGTAGGGAATAGAGGGTATAGGTAGGGAAGCTCTCAGTAGGGAATAGAGGGTATGGGTAGGAAGCTCTCAGTAGGGAATAGAGGATATGGGTAGGAAGCTCTCAGTAGGGAATAGAGGGTATGGGTAGGGAAGCTCTCAGTAGGGAATAGAGGGTATGGGTAGGGAAGCTCTCAGTAGGGAATAGAGGGTATGGGTAGGAAGCTCTCAGTTGGGAATAGAGGGTATGGGTAGGGAAGCTCTCAGTAGGGAATAGAGGGTATGGGTAGGGAAGCTCTCAGTAGGGAATAGAGGGTATGGGTAGGAAGCTCTCAGTAGGGAATAGAGGGTATGGGTAGGGAAGCTCTCAGTAGGGAATAGAGGGTATGGGTAGGAAGCTCTCAGTAGGGAATAGAGGATATGGGTAGGGAAGCTCTCAGTAGGGAATAGAGGGTATGGGTAGGGAAGCTCTTAGTCGGGAATAGAGGGTATGGGTAGGGAAGCTCTTAGTCGGGAATAGAGGGTATGGGTAGGGAAGCTCTCAGTAGGGAATAGAGGGTATGGGTAGGAAGCTCTCAGTAGGGAATAGAGGGTATGGGTTGGGAAGCTCTCAGTAGGGAATAGAGGGTATGGGTAGGGAAGCTCTCAGTTGGGAATAGAGGGTATGGGTAGGGAAGCTCTCAGTAGGGAATAGAGGGTATGGGTAGGGAAGCTCTCAGTAGGGAATAGAGGGTATGGGTAGGGAAGCTCTCAGTAGGGAATAGAGGGTATGGGTAGGGAAGCTCTCAGTAGGGAATAGAGGGTATGGGTAGGGAAGCTCTCAGTAGGGAATAGAGGGTATGGGTAGGGAAGCTCTCAGTAGGGAATAGAGGGTATGGGTAGGGAAGCTCTCAGTAGGGAATAGAGGGTATGGGTAGGGAAGCTCTCAGTAGGGAATAGAGGGTATGGGTAGGAAGCTCTCAGTAGGGAATAGAGGGTATGGGTAGGAAGCTCTCAGTAGGGAATAGAGGATATGGGTAGAAAAGCTCTCAGTTGGGAATAGAGGGTATGGGTAGGAAGCTCTCAGTAGGGAATAGAGGGTATGGGTAGGGAAGCTCTCAGTAGGGAATAGAGGGTATGGGTAGTAAAGCTCTCAGTAGGGAATAGAGGGGATGGGTAGGGAAGCTCTCAGTTGGGAATAGAGGATATGGGTAGGGAAGCTCTCAGTAGGGAATAGAGGGTATGGGTAGGGAAGCTCTCAGTAGGGAATAGAGGATATGGGTAGGGAAGCTCTCAGTAGGGAATAGAGGGTATGGGTAGGGAAGCTCTCAGTTGGGAATAGAGGATATGGGTAGGGAAGCTCTCAGTAGGGAATAGAGGGTATGGGTAGGGAAGCTCTCAGTTGGGAATAGAGGATATGGATAGGGAAGCTCTCAGTAGGGAATAGAGGGTATGGGTAGGGAAGCTCTCAGTAGGGAATAGAGGATATGGGTAGGGAAGCTCTCAGTAGGGAATAGAGGATATGGGTAGGGAAGCTCTCAGTAGGGAATAGAGGGTATGGGTAGGGAAGCTCTCAGTAGGGAATAGAGGGTATGGGTAGGGAAGCTCTCAGTAGGGAATAGAGGGTATGGGTAGGAAGCTCTCAGTAGGGAATAGAGGGTATGGGTAGGGAAGCTCTCAGTAGGGAATAGAGGATATGGGTAGAAAAGCTCTCAGTTGGGAATAGAGGGTATGGGTAGTAAAGCTCTCAGTAGGGAATAGAGGGGATGGGTAGGGAAGCTCTCAGTAGGGAATAGAGGGTATGGGTAGGGAAGCTCTCAGTTGAGAATAGAGGGTATAGGTAGGGAAGCTCTCAGTAGGGAATAGAGGGTATGGGTAGGGAAGCTCTCAGTAGGGAATAGAGGGTATGGGTAGGGAAGCTCTCAGTAGGGAATAGAGGGTATGGGCAGGGAAGCTCTCAGTAGGGAATAGAGGGTATGGGTAGGGAAGCTCTCAGTAGGGAATAGAGGGGATGGGTAGGAAGCTCTAAGTAGGGAATAGAGGGTATGGGTAGGGAAGCTCTCAGTTGGGAATAGAGGGTATAGGTAGGGAAACTCTCAGTCGGGAATAGAGGGTATAGGTATGGAAGCTCTCAGTTGGGAATAGAGGGTATAGGTATGGAAGCTCTCAGTAGGGAATAGAGGGTATAGGTAAGGAAGCTCTCAGTAGGGAATAGAGGGTATGGGTAGGGAAGCTCTCAGTAGGGAATAGAGGGTATAGGTAGGGAAGCTCTCAGTAGGGAATAGAGGGTATAGGTAGGGAAGCTCTCAGTAGGGAATAGAGGGTATGGGTAGGGAAGCTCTCAGTAGGGAATAGAGGGTATGGGTAGGGAAGCTCTCAGTTGGGAATAGAGGGTATGGGTAGGGAAGCTCTCAGTTGGGAATAGAGGGTATGGGTAGGGAAGCTCTAAGTAGGGAATAGAGGGTATGGGTATGGAAGCTCTCAGTAGGGAATAGAGGGTATAGGTAGGGAAGCTCTCAGTAGGGAATAGAGGGTATGGGTAGGGAAGCTCTCAGTAGGGAATAGAGGGTATGGGTTGGGAAGCTCTCAGTAGGGAATAGAGGGTATGGGTAGGGAAGCTCTCAGTAGGGAATAGAGGGTATGGGTAGGGAAGCTCTCAGTTGGGAATAGAGGGGATGGGTAGGAAGCTCTCAGTAGGGAATAGAGGGTATGGGTAGGGAAGCTCTCAGTTGGGAATAGAGGGTATGGGTAGGGAAGCTCTCAGTAGGGAATAGAGGGTATGGGTAGGGAAGCTCTCAGTAGGGAATAGAGGGTATGGGTAGGGAAGCTCTCAGTAGGGAATAGAGGGTATGGGTAGGGAAGCTCTCAGTTGGGAATAGAGGGTATGGGTAGGGAAGCTCTCAGTAGGGAATAGAGGGTATGGGTAGGGAAGCTCTCAGTAGGGAATATAGGGTATGGGTAGGGAAGCTCTCAGTAGGGAATAGAGGGTATGGGTAGGGAAGCTCTCAGTTGGGAATAGAGGGTATGGGTAGGGAAGCTCTCAGTAGGGAATAGAGGGTATGGGTAGGGAAGCTCTCAGTAGGGAATAGAGGGTATGGGTAGGGAAGCTCTCAGTAGGGAATAGAGGGTATGGGTAGGGAAGCTCTCAGTAGGGAATAGAGGGTATGGGTAGGGAAGCTCTCAGTAGGAAATACAGGGTATGGGTAGGAAGCTCTCAGTAGGGAATAGAGGGTATGGGTAGGGAAGCTCTCAGTAGGGAATAGAGGGTATAGGTAGGGAAGCTCTCAGTAGGGAATAGAGGGTATGGGTAGGAAGCTCTCAGTAGGGAATAGAGGGTATAGGTATGGAAGCTCTCAGTCGGGAATAGAGGGTATGGGTAGGGAAGCTCTCAGTAGGGAATAGAGGGTATGGGTAGGGAAGCTCTCAGTAGGGAATAGAGGATATGGGTAGGGAAGCTCTCAGTAGGGAATAGAGGGTATGGGTAGGGAAGCTCTCAGTAGGGAATAGAGGGTATGGGTAGGGAAGCTCTCAGTAGGGAATAGAGGGTATGGGTAGGAAGCTCTCAGTAGGGAATAGAGGGTATAGGTAGGGAAGCTCTCAGTAGGGAATAGAGGGTATGGGTAGGGAAGCTCTCAGTAGGGAATAGAGGGTATGGGTAGGAAGCTCTCAGTAGGGAATAGAGGGTATAGGTATGGAAGCTCTCAGTAGGGAATAGAGGGTATGGGTATGGAAGCTCTCAGTAGGAAATACAGGGTATGGGTAGGAAGCTCTCAGTAGGGAATAGAGGGTATGGGTAGGGAAGCTCTCAGTAGGGAATAGAGGGTATGGGTAGGGAAGCTCTCAGTAGGGAATAGAGGGTATGGGTAGGGAAGCTCTCAGTAGGGAATAGAGGGTATAGGTAGGGAAGCTCTCAGTAGGGAATAGAGGGTATAGGTAGGGAAGCTCTCAGTAGGGAATAGAGGGTATGGGTAGGAAGCTCTCAGTAGGGAATAGAGGGTATGGGTAGGGAAGCTCTCAGTAGGGAATAGAGGGTATGGGTAGGGAAGCTCTCAGTAGGGAATAGAGGGTATGGGTAGGGAAGCTCTCAGTAGGGAATAGAGGGTATGGGTAGGGAAGCTCTCAGTCGGGAATAGAGGATATGGGTATGGAAGCTCTCAGTAGGGAATAGAGGGTATGGGTAGGAAGCTCTCAGTAGGGAATAGAGGGTATGGGTAGGGAAGCTCTCAGTAGGGAATAGAGGGTATGGGTAGGGAAGCTCTCAGTAGGGAATAGAGGGTATAGGTATGGAAGCTCTCAGTTGGGAATAGAGGGTATAGGTATGGAAGCTCTCAGTCGGGAATAGAGGGTATGGGTAGGGAAGCTCTCAGTAGGGAATAGAGGGTATGGGTAGGGAAGCTCTCAGTAGGGAATAGAGGGTATGGGTAGGGAAGCTCTCAGTAGGGAATAGAGGGTATGGGTAGGAAGCTCTCAGTAGGGAATAGAGGGTATAGGTAGGGAAGCTCTCAGTAGGGAATAGAGGGTATGGGTAGGGAAGCTCTCAGTAGGGAATAGAGGGTATGGGTAGGAAGCTCTCAGTAGGGAATAGAGGGTATAGGTATGGAAGCTCTCAGTAGGGAATAGAGGGTATGGGTATGGAAGCTCTCAGTAGGAAATACAGGGTATGGGTAGGAAGCTCTCAGTAGGGAATAGAGGGTATGGGTAGGGAAGCTCTCAGTAGGGAATAGAGGGTATGGGTAGGGAAGCTCTCAGTAGGGAATAGAGGGTATGGGTAGGGAAGCTCTCAGTAGGGAATAGAGGGTATAGGTAGGGAAGCTCTCAGTAGGGAATAGAGGGTATAGGTAGGGAAGCTCTCAGTAGGGAATAGAGGGTATGGGTAGGAAGCTCTCAGTAGGGAATAGAGGGTATGGGTAGGGAAGCTCTCAGTAGGGAATAGAGGGTATGGGTAGGGAAGCTCTCAGTAGGGAATAGAGGGTATGGGTAGGGAAGCTCTCAGTAGGGAATAGAGGGTATGGGTAGGGAAGCTCTCAGTCGGGAATAGAGGATATGGGTATGGAAGCTCTCAGTAGGGAATAGAGGGTATGGGTAGGAAGCTCTCAGTAGGGAATAGAGGGTATGGGTAGGGAAGCTCTCAGTAGGGAATAGAGGGTATGGGTAGGGAAGCTCTCAGTAGGGAATAGAGGGTATGGGTAGGAAGCTTTCAGTAGGGAATAGAGGGGATGGGTAGGGAAGCTCTCAGTAGGGAATAGAGGGTATAGGTATGGAAGCTCTCAGTAGGGAATAGAGGGTATGGGTAGGAAGCTCTCAGTAGGGAATAGAGGGTATGGGTAGGGAAGCTCTCAGTAGGGAATAGAGGGTTTAGGTATGGACGCTCTCAGTAGGGAATAGAGGGTATGGGTATGGAAGCTCTCAGTAGGGAATAGAGGGTATAGGTAGGGAAGCTCTCAGTAGGGAATAGAGGGTATGGGTAGGAAGCTCTCAGTTGGGAATAGAGGGTATGGGTAGGGAAGCTCTCAGTAGGGAATAGAGGGTATGGGTAGGGAAGCTCTCAGTTGGAAATAGAGGGTATGGGTAGGGAAGCTCTCAGTAGGGAATAGAGGGTATGGGTAGGGAAGCTCTCAGTAGGGAATAGAGGGTATGGGTAGGGAAGCTCTCAGTAGGGAATAGAGGGTATGGGTAGGGAAGCTCTCAGTAGGGAATAGAGGATATGGGTAGGGAAGCTCTCAGTTGGGAATAGAGGGTATGTGTATGGAAGCTCTCAGTTGAGAATAGAGGGTATTGGTAGGGAAGCTCTCAGTAGGGAATAGAGGGTATGGGTAGGGAAGCTCTCAGTAGGGAATAGAGGGTATGGGTAAGGAAGCTCCCAGTTGGGAATAGAGGGTATGGGTAGGGAAGCTCTCAGTAGGGAATAGAGGGTATGGGTAGGGAAGCTCTCAGTAGGGAATAGAGGGTATGGGTAGGGAAGCTCTCAGTTGGGAATAGAGGGGATGGGTAGGAAGCTCTCAGTAGGGAATAGAGGGTATGGGTAGGGAAGCTCTCAGTTGGGAATAGAGGGTATGGGTAGGGAAGCTCTCAGTAGGGAATAGAGGGTATGGGTAGGGAAGCTCTCAGTAGGGAATAGAGGGTATGGGTAGGGAAGCTCTCAGTTGGGAATAGAGGGTATGGGTAGGGAAGCTCTCAGTAGGGAATAGAGGGTATGGGTAGGGAAGCTCTCAGTAGGGAATAGAGGGTATGGGTAGGGAAGCTCTCAGTAGGGAATAGAGGGTATGGGTAGGGAAGCTCTCAGTTGGGAATAGAGGGTATGGGTAGGGAAGCTCTCAGTAGGGAATAGAGGGTATGGGTAGGGAAGCTCTCAGTAGGGAATATAGGGTATGGGTAGGGAAGCTCTCAGTAGGGAATAGAGGGTATGGGTAGGGAAGCTCTCAGTTGGGAATAGAGGGTATGGGTAGGGAAGCTCTCAGTAGGGAATAGAGGGTATGGGTAGGGAAGCTCTCAGTAGGGAATAGAGGGTATGGGTAGGGAAGCTCTCAGTAGGGAATAGAGGGTATGGGTAGGGAAGCTCTCAGTAGGGAATAGAGGGTATGGGTAGGGAAGCTCTCAGTAGGAAATACAGGGTATGGGTAGGAAGCTCTCAGTAGGGAATAGAGGGTATGGGTAGGGAAGCTCTCAGTAGGGAATAGAGGGTATAGGTAGGGAAGCTCTCAGTAGGGAATAGAGGGTATGGGTAGGAAGCTCTCAGTAGGGAATAGAGGGTATAGGTATGGAAGCTCTCAGTCGGGAATAGAGGGTATGGGTAGGGAAGCTCTCAGTAGGGAATAGAGGGTATGGGTAGGGAAGCTCTCAGTAGGGAATAGAGGATATGGGTAGGGAAGCTCTCAGTAGGGAATAGAGGGTATAGGTATGGAAGCTCTCAGTCGGGAATAGAGGGTATGGGTAGGGAAGCTCTCAGTAGGGAATAGAGGGTATGGGTAGGGAAGCTCTCAGTAGGGAATAGAGGGTATGGGTAGGGAAGCTCTCAGTAGGGAATAGAGGGTATGGGTAGGAAGCTCTCAGTAGGGAATAGAGGGTATAGGTAGGGAAGCTCTCAGTAGGGAATAGAGGGTATGGGTAGGGAAGCTCTCAGTAGGGAATAGAGGGTATGGGTAGGAAGCTCTCAGTAGGGAATAGAGGGTATAGGTATGGAAGCTCTCAGTAGGGAATAGAGGGTATGGGTATGGAAGCTCTCAGTAGGAAATACAGGGTATGGGTAGGAAGCTCTCAGTAGGGAATAGAGGGTATGGGTAGGGAAGCTCTCAGTAGGGAATAGAGGGTATGGGTAGGGAAGCTCTCAGTAGGGAATAGAGGGTATGGGTAGGGAAGCTCTCAGTAGGGAATAGAGGGTATAGGTAGGGAAGCTCTCAGTAGGGAATAGAGGGTATAGGTAGGGAAGCTCTCAGTAGGGAATAGAGGGTATGGGTAGGAAGCTCTCAGTAGGGAATAGAGGGTATGGGTAGGGAAGCTCTCAGTAGGGAATAGAGGGTATGGGTAGGGAAGCTCTCAGTAGGGAATAGAGGGTATGGGTAGGGAAGCTCTCAGTAGGGAATAGAGGGTATGGGTAGGGAAGCTCTCAGTCGGGAATAGAGGATATGGGTATGGAAGCTCTCAGTAGGGAATAGAGGGTATGGGTAGGAAGCTCTCAGTAGGGAATAGAGGGTATGGGTAGGGAAGCTCTCAGTAGGGAATAGAGGGTATGGGTAGGGAAGCTCTCAGTAGGGAATAGAGGGTATGGGTAGGAAGCTTTCAGTAGGGAATAGAGGGGATGGGTAGGGAAGCTCTCAGTAGGGAATAGAGGGTATAGGTATGGAAGCTCTCAGTAGGGAATAGAGGGTATGGGTAGGAAGCTCTCAGTAGGGAATAGAGGGTATGGGTAGGGAAGCTCTCAGTAGGGAATAGAGGGTTTAGGTATGGACGCTCTCAGTAGGGAATAGAGGGTATGGGTATGGAAGCTCTCAGTAGGGAATAGAGGGTATAGGTAGGGAAGCTCTCAGTAGGGAATAGAGGGTATGGGTAGGAAGCTCTCAGTTGGGAATAGAGGGTATGGGTAGGGAAGCTCTCAGTAGGGAATAGAGGGTATGGGTAGGGAAGCTCTCAGTTGGGAATAGAGGGTATGGGTAGGGAAGCTCTCAGTTGGGAATATAGGGTATGGGTAGGGAAGCTCTCAGTTGGGAATAGAGGGTATGGGTAGGGAAGCTCTCAGTTGGGAATAGAGGGTATGGGTAGGGAAGCTCTAAGTAGGGAATAGAGGGTATGGGTAGGGAAGCTCTCAGTAGGGAATAGAGGGTATGGGTAGGGAAGCTCTCAGTAGGGAATAGAGGGTATGGGTAGGGAAGCTCTCAGTAGGGAATAGAGGATATGGGTAGGGAAGCTCTCAGTTGGGAATAGAGGGTATGTGTATGGAAGCTCTCAGTTGAGAATAGAGGGTATTGGTAGGGAAGCTCTCAGTAGGGAATAGAGGGTATGGGTAGGGAAGCTCTCAGTAGGGAATAGAGGGTATGGGTAAGGAAGCTCCCAGTTGGGAATAGAGGGTATGGGTAGGGAAGCTCTCAGTAGGGAATAGAGGGTATGGGTAGGGAAGCTCTCAGTAGGGAATAGAGGGTATGGGTAGGGAAGCTCTCAGTAGGGAATAGAGGGGATGGGTAGGAAGCTCTCAGTAGGGAATAGAGGGTATGGGTAGGGAAGCTCTCAGTAGGGAATAGAGGGTATAGGTAGGGAAGCTCTCAGTAGGGAATAGAGGGTATAGGTAGGGAAGCTCTCAGTAGGGAATAGAGGGTATGGGTAGGGAAGCTCTCAGTAGGGAATAGAGGGTATAGGTAGGGAAGCTCTCAGTAGGGAATAGAGGGTATAGGTAGGGAAGCTCTCAGTAGGGAATAGAGGGTATGGGTAGGGAAGCTCTCAGTAGGGAATAGAGGGTATAGGTAGGGAAGCTCTCAGTAGGGAATAGAGGGTATAGGTAGGGAAGCTCTCAGTAGGGAATAGAGGGTTTAGGTATGGAAGCTCTCAGTAGGGAATAGAGGGTATAGGTAGGGAAACTCTCAGTAGGGAATAGAGGGTATGGGTAGGAAGCTCTCAGTTGGGAATAGAGGGTATGGGTAGGGAAGCTCTCAGTAGGGAATAGAGGGTATGGGTTGGGAAGCTCTCAGTAGGAAATAGAGGGTATGGGTAGGGAAGCTCTCAGTAGGGAATAGAGGGTATGGGTAGGGAAGCTCTCAGTTGGGAATAGAGGGGATGGGTAGGAAGCTCTCAGTAGGGAATAGAGGGTATGGGTAGGGAAGCTCTCAGTTGGGAATAGAGGGTATGGGTAGGGAAGCTCTCAGTAGGGAATAGAGGGTATGGGTAGGGAAGCTCTCAGTAGGGAATAGAGGGTATGGGTAGGGAAGCTCTCAGTAGGGAATAGAGGGTATAGGTAGGGAAGCTCTCAGTAGGGAATAGAGGGGATTGGTAGGAAGCTCTCAGTAGGGAATAGAGGGTATAGGTAGGGAAGCTCTCAGTAGGGAATAGAGGGTATGGGTAGGGAAGCTCTCAGTTGGGAATAGAGGGTATGGGTAGGGAAGCTCTCAGTAGGGAATAGAGGGTATGGGTAGGGAAGCTCTCAGTAGGGAATATAGGGTATGGGTAGGGAAGCTCTCAGTAGGGAATAGAGGGTATGGGAAGGGAAGCTCTCAGTTGGGAATAGAGGGTATGGGTAGGGAAGCTCTCAGTAGGGAATAGAGGGTATGGGTAGGGAATCTCTCAGTAGGGAATAGAGGGTATGGGTAGGGAAGCTCTCAGTAGGGAATAGAGGGTATGGGTAGGGAAGCTCTCAGTAGGGAATAGAGGGTATGGGTAGGGAAGCTCTCAGTAGGAAATACAGGGTATGGGTAGGAAGCTCTCAGTAGGGAATAGAGGGTATGGGTAGGGAAGCTCTCAGTAGGGAATAGAGGGTATAGGTAGGGAAGCTCTCAGTAGGGAATAGAGGGTATGGGTAGGAAGCTCTCAGTAGGGAATAGAGGGTATGAGTAGGGAAGCTCTCAGTAGGGAATAGAGGGTATAGGTAGGGAAGCTCTCAGTAGGGAATAGAGGGTATGGGTAGGAAGCTCTCAGTAGGGAATAGAGGGTATAGGTATGGAAGCTCTCAGTCGGGAATAGAGGGTATGGGTAGGGAAGCTCTCAGTAGGGAATAGAGGGTATGGGTAGGGAAGCTCTCAGTAGGGAATAGAGGATATGGGTAGGGAATCTCTCAGTAGGGAATAGAGGGTATAGGTATGGAAGCTCTCAGTAGGGAATAGAGGGTATGGGTAGGGAAGCTCTCAGTAGGGAATAGAGGGTATGGGTAGGAAGCTCTCAGTAGGGAATAGAGGGTATAGGTAGGGAAGCTCTCAGTAGGGAATAGAGGGTATGGGTAGGGAAGCTCTCAGTAGGGAATAGAGGGTATGGGTAGGAAGCTCTCAGTAGGGAATAGAGGGTATAGGTATGGAAGCTCTCAGTAGGGAATAGAGGGTATGGGTATGGAAGCTCTCAGTAGGAAATACAGGGTATGGGTAGGAAGCTCTCAGTAGGGAATAGAGGGTATGGGTAGGGAAGCTCTCAGTAGGGAATAGAGGGTATGGGTAGGGAAGCTCTCAGTAGGGAATAGAGGGTATGGGTAGGGAAGCTCTCAGTAGGGAATAGAGGGTATGGGTAGGGAAGCTCTCAGTAGGGAATAGAGGGTATAGGTAGGGAAGCTCTCAGTAGGGAATAGAGGGTATAGGTAGGGAAGCTCTCAGTAGGGAATAGAGGGTATGGGTAGGAAGCTCTCAGTAGGGAATAGAGGGTATGGGTAGGGAAGCTCTCAGTTGGAAATAGAGGGTATGGGTAGGGAAGCTCTCAGTAGGGAATAGAGGGTATGGGTAGGGAAGCTCTCAGTAGGGAATAGAGGGTATGGGTAGGGAAGCTCTCAGTTGGGAATAGAGGGTATGGGTAGGGAAGCTCTCAGTTGGGAATAGAGGGTATAGGTAGGGAAGCTCTCAGTAGGGAATAGAGGGTATGGGTAGGGAAGCTCTCAGTTGGGAATAGAGGGTATGGGTAGGGAAGCTCTCAGTAGGGAATAGAGGGTATGGGTAGGGAAGCTCTCAGTTGGGAATAGAGGGTATGGGTAGGGAAGCTCTCAGTTGGGAATAGAGGGTATGGGTAGGGAAGCTCTCAGTAGGGAATAGAGGGTATAGGTAGGGAAGCTCTCAGTAGGGAATAGAGGGTATGGGTAGGGAAGCTCTCAGTAGGGAATAGAGGGTATGGGTAGGAAGCTCTCAGTAGGGAATAGAGGGGATGGGTAGGGAAGCTCTCAGTAGGGAATAGAGGGGATGGGTAGGGAAGCTCTCAGTAGGGAATAGAGGGTATGGGTAGGGAAGCTCTCAGTAGGGAATAGAGGGTATGGGTAGGGAAGCTCTCAGTAGGGAATAGAGGGTATAGGTAGGGAAGCTCTCAGTAGGGAATAGAGGGTATGGGTAGGGAAGCTCTCAGTTGGGAATAGAGGGTATGGGTAGGGAATCTCTCAGTAGGGAATAGAGGGTATGGGTAGGGAAGCTCTCAGTAGGGAATAGAGGGTATGGGTAGGGAAGCTCTCAGTAGGGAATAGAGGGTATGGGTAGGGAAGCTCTCAGTAGGGAATAGAGGGTATGGGTAGGGAAGCTCTCAGTAGGGAATAGAGGGTATGGGTAGGGAAGCTCTCAGTAGGGAATAGAGGGTATGGGTAGGGAAGCTCTCAGTCGGGAATAGAGGATATGGGTATGGAAGCTCTCAGTAGGGAATAGAGGGTATGGGTATGGGTAGGGAAGCTCTCAGTAGGGAATAGAGGATATGGGTAGGAAGCTCTCAGTAGGGAATAGAGGGTATGGGTAGGGAAGCTCTCAGTAGGGAATAGAGGGTATGGGTAGGGAAGCTCTCAGTAGGGAATAGAGGGTATAGGTAGGGAAGCTCTCAGTAGGGAATAGAGGGTATGGGTAGGAAGCTCTCAGTAGGGAATAGAGGGGATGGGTAGGGAAGCTCTCAGTAGGGAATAGAGGGTATAGGTATGGAAGCTCTCAGTAGGGAATAGAGGGTATGGGTAGGAAGCTCTCAGTAGGGAATAGAGGGTATGGGTAGGGAAGCTCTCAGTAGGGAATAGAGGGTATGGGTAGGAAGCTCTCAGTAGGGAATAGAGGGTATGGGTAGGGAAGCTCTCAGTAGGGAATAGAGGGTATGGGTAGGGAAGCTCTCAGTAGGGAATAGAGGGTATGGGTAGGAAGCTCTCAGTAGGGAATAGAGGGTATAGGTATGGAAGCTCTCAGTAGGGAATAGAGGGTATGGGTAGGGAAGCTCTCAGTAGGAAATACAGGGTATGGGTAGGAAGCTCTCAGTAGGGAATAGAGGGTATGGGTAGGGAAGCTCTCAATAGGGAATAGAGGGTATGGGTAGGGAAGCTCTCAGTAGGGAATAGAGGGTATGGGTAGGGAAGCTCTCAGGAGGGAATAGAGGGTATAGGTAGGGAAGCTCTCAGTAGGGAATAGAGGGTATGGGTAGGGAAGCTCTCAGTTGGGAATAGAGGGTATGGGTAGGGAATCTCTCAGTAGGGAATAGAGGGTATGGGTAGGGAAGCTCTCAGTAGGGAATAGAGGGTATGGGTAGGGAAGCTCTCAGTAGGGAATAGAGGGTATGGGTAGGAAGCTCTCAGTAGGGAATAGAGGGTATGGGTAGGGAAGCTCTCAGTCGGGAATAGAGGATATGGGCATGGAAGCTCTCAGTAGGGAATAGAGGGTATGGGTAGGAAGCTCTCAGTAGGGAATAGAGGGTATGGGTAGGGAAGCTCTCAGTAGGGAATAGAGGGTATGGGTAGGGAAGCTCTCAGTAGGGAATAGAGGGTATGGGTAGGGAAGCTCTCAGTAGGGAATAGAGGGTATGGGTAGGAAGCTCTCAGTAGGGAATAGAGGGTATGGGTAGGGAAGCTCTCAGTAGGGAATAGAGGGTATGGGTAGGGAAGCTCTCAGTAGGGAATAGAGGGTATGGGTAGGGAAGCTCTCAGTAGGGAATAGAGGGTATGGGTAGGGAAGCTCTCAGTTGGGAATAGAGGGTATGGGTAGGGAAGCTCTCAGTTGGGAATAGAGGGTATGGGTAGGGAAGCTCTAAGTAGGGAATAGAGGGTATGGGTATGGAAGCTCTCAGTAGGGAATAGAGGGTATAGGTAGGGAAGCTCTCAGTAGGGAATAGAGGGTATGGGTAGGGAAGCTCTCAGTAGGGAATAGAGGGTATGGGTTGGGAAGCTCTCAGTAGGGAATAGAGGGTATGGGTAGGGAAGCTCTCAGTAGGGAATAGAGGGTATGGGTAGGGAAGCTCTCAGTTGGGAATAGAGGGGATGGGTAGGAAGCTCTCAGTAGGGAATAGAGGGTATGGGTAGGGAAGCTCTCAGTTGGGAATAGAGGGTATGGGTAGGGAAGCTCTCAGTAGGGAATAGAGGGTATGGGTAGGGAAGCTCTCAGTAGGGAATAGAGGGTATGGGTAGGGAAGCTCTCAGTAGGGAATAGAGGGTATGGGTAGGGAAGCTCTCAGTTGGGAATAGAGGGTATGGGTAGGGAAGCTCTCAGTAGGGAATAGAGGGTATGGGTAGGGAAGCTCTCAGTAGGGAATATAGGGTATGGGTAGGGAAGCTCTCAGTAGGGAATAGAGGGTATGGGTAGGGAAGCTCTCAGTTGGGAATAGAGGGTATGGGTAGGGAAGCTCTCAGTAGGGAATAGAGGGTATGGGTAGGGAAGCTCTCAGTAGGGAATAGAGGGTATGGGTAGGGAAGCTCTCAGTAGGGAATAGAGGGTATGGGTAGGGAAGCTCTCAGTAGGGAATAGAGGGTATGGGTAGGGAAGCTCTCAGTAGGAAATACAGGGTATGGGTAGGAAGCTCTCAGTAGGGAATAGAGGGTATGGGTAGGGAAGCTCTCAGTAGGGAATAGAGGGTATAGGTAGGGAAGCTCTCAGTAGGGAATAGAGGGTATGGGTAGGAAGCTCTCAGTAGGGAATAGAGGGTATAGGTATGGAAGCTCTCAGTCGGGAATAGAGGGTATGGGTAGGGAAGCTCTCAGTAGGGAATAGAGGGTATGGGTAGGGAAGCTCTCAGTAGGGAAGCTCTCAGTAGGGAATAGAGGGTATGGGTAGGAAGCTCTCAGTAGGGAATAGAGGGTATAGGTAGGGAAGCTCTCAGAGGGGAATAGAGGGTATGGGTAGGGAAGCTCTCAGTAGGGAATAGAGGGTATGGGTAGGAAGCTCTCAGTAGGGAATAGAGGGTATAGGTATGGAAGCTCTCAGTAGGGAATAGAGGGTATGGGTATGGAAGCTCTCAGTAGGAAATACAGGGTATGGGTAGGAAGCTCTCAGTAGGGAATAGAGGGTATGGGTAGGGAAGCTCTCAGTAGGGAATAGAGGGTATGGGTAGGGAAGCTCTCAGTAGGGAATAGAGGGTATGGGTAGGGAAGCTCTCAGTAGGGAATAGAGGGTATAGGTAGGGAAGCTCTCAGTAGGGAATAGAGGGTATAGGTAGGGAAGCTCTCAGTAGGGAATAGAGGGTATGGGTAGGAAGCTCTCAGTAGGGAATAGAGGGTATGGGTAGGAAGCTCTCAGTAGGGAATAGAGGGTATGGGTAGGGAAGCTCTCAGTAGGGAATAGAGGGTATGGGTAGGGAAGCTCTCAGTAGGGAATAGAGGGTATGGGTAGGGAAGCTCTCAGTCGGGAATAGAGGATATGGGTATGGAAGCTCTCAGTAGGGAATAGAGGGTATGGGTAGGAAGCTCTCAGTAGGGAATAGAGGGTATGGGTAGGGAAGCTCTCAGTAGGGAATAGAGGGTATGGGTAGGGAAGCTCTCAGTAGGGAATAGAGGGTATGGGTAGGAAGCTTTCAGTAGGGAATAGAGGGGATGGGTAGGGAAGCTCTCAGTAGGGAATAGAGGGTATAGGTATGGAAGCTCTCAGTAGGGAATAGAGGGTATGGGTAGGAAGCTCTCAGTAGGGAATAGAGGGTATGGGTAGGGAAGCTCTCAGTAGGGAATAGAGGGTTTAGGTATGGACGCTCTCAGTAGGGAATAGAGGGTATGGGTATGGAAGCTCTCAGTAGGGAATAGAGGGTATAGGTAGGGAAGCTCTCAGTAGGGAATAGAGGGTATGGGTAGGAAGCTCTCAGTTGGGAATAGAGGGTATGGGTAGGGAAGCTCTCAGTAGGGAATAGAGGGTATGGGTAGGGAAGCTCTCAGTTGGGAATAGAGGGTATGGTAGGGAAGGGGGGGGGGCTCGGTCAGGGGGTTGGGGGGGAATATAGGGTATGGGTAGGGAAGCTCTCAGTTGGGAATAGAGGGTATGGGTAGGGAAGCTCTCAGTTGGGAATAGAGGGGTATGGGTAGGGAAGC